>NC_057807.1:650160808-650501712 GCF_018294505.1 Triticum aestivum | reverse complement strand
GGAGGAGGTCGACGGTAGCCCGTGGAGGCTGGAGGAGGTCGACGGTGGAGATGAACAGTATCCTGTGGAGTCCCGTTTTGCGGTACGCCATACCCCTCCCCCCCCCGTTTCGACAGTAGCGCTCCAACACAAGTCCGTTTCGTCCATTTTGCGGTACGCCACACCCCTCCCGATCAACAGGACCCCCGTTTCGACCGTAGCGCTCCAACACAAGTCTGTTTCGTCTGTTTTGCGGTACGCCACACCCCTCCCGATCAACAGGACCCCCGTTTCGACCGTAGGAGGTCCGTTTCCTCCATTTTGCGGTACGCCAGGCCCCTCCCGATCAACAGGACCCCGTTTCGAACGTGGCCGGTCGAAAACAAGGCTGTTTCCTCCGTTGTGCGGTACGCCAGGCCTCGTTTCCATCGCATGTTCCGTCCAAGCCCTCCCGATGAACACGACCACGCATTCCGTTCCGACCCAACCGGTTGGCTCCCCATGAACACGACGACGATGCTGTTTCTCCGTTCCGACCCAGCCATGTACGTATGCGCGATAGGCGTTAGAGACCTTGCCCGTATGTACGTACGTGGCCATATTTTCTTTCTTGCACCCTCACCGCTGTACGTACGTGTACATGCTACGTGCGCGCCTCTACTACAACACGTGTGCGCCTCTACATCTACGACACGTGCGCGCCTCTACATCGACCAGTATGTACGTACACGTTCGCGACCAGAATGACAACGCTATGTACGCTTCGACCAGGTGGGTCCCGACTGTCAGGCACTTCCTTGCATGCGAAGATGTAGCTGGTGGGTCCCAGCAGTCAGGGGGGCGAATCATTTTTTGTGCCCGGACGCACTTCCTTGCGTGCGACGATGTAGCTGGTAAGTCCCAGCAGTCAGGGGGGTGAATCATTTTTTCCGGATGCACTTCCTTGCATGCGAAGATGTAATTGGTGGGTCCCAGCAGACAGGGGGAAATGTTTTTTTCGCTAAATACGGTGACCTGTCGGGTGGGTCCCCGCTGTCAGGTGGAGGAATAATTATTTTGCGCGTAATAAGGAGGCACTTCCTTGCTGCGGTCGTGGACCCAGCTGTCAGCCTCTCCACGTACAGTCCACGTCCGATGGAAGCCATTCCTTGACCACGTTTACCACGCCGCGCCGAGAGCACCAGGGTGGTGGACGACGGCGAGGCCTAGGAAGGGGACGACGCGGAGCCGAGGAAGACGCGACAGTGGATGCCCACGCGTAGAGGAGTATGAGGGTTCACTCGTTCGGCTGCGGTGTGAGGCTGCCGTCACCGCAAAATAACAGTGGGTGTGGGTGCATAGAGGGATGGCCTAGACAACGGTGGGAGTAGTAGGGGGTGGTGAGGCCTCCGCGACATCACAGTCGGCCACGGGCGGCAGGAGCAGGCGGCACGACCGGCGCTGCTTTGGGCGGCTGGAGCAAGAAGACCAGAGGTTGAAGAAGCACTACAGCCGTTGGATGGACATCGTACAGTCACTGGAGCTAGAATCGTTCATATATTGACTAAAGTTGACAAAGGCCTCCGTCCCAGTCAACTTAGTAGGCCCACAAGTCAGCCTCCCACCAAGGTTGGTCCCAGCTAGTAGGGGGTATTCATTTTTTTGTGCGTAATAAGGAGGCACTTCCGGTGGGTCCGAGCTGACAGCGGGGGGGGGAACGTTTTTACGTGAAATACGGTGGTCCGTCCTGTGGATCCCAGCAGTCAGGGGGAAACATTTTTTTCACGAAATACTGGTGACCCGTCTGGCGGGTCCTTGCTGTCAGGTGGAGGAATAGTTATTTTCCGCGTAATAAGGAGGCACTTCCTTGCGGCCGCCTGGACACAGCTGTCAGCCTCTCCACGTACAGTACTCTTCCGATGGAAGTCGGTCATTGACCACGTTGACCACGCCACGCCGAGCGCACTAGGGCGGTGGTATGGACGACGGCGAGGCCTAGGAAGGGGACGACGCGGAGCCGGGGAAGACGCAGCAGTGGTAGCCCGCGCGGAGAGGAGTATGAGGGTTCACTGGTTCGGCTGCCGTCGCCGCAGAATAACAGGGGGTGTGGGTGAGTAGAGGGATGGCCTGGCCAGCGGTGGGAGTAGTACGGGGAGGTGAGGCCTCCGCGGCATCACAGCTGGCCACGGGAGGCAGGAGCACGTGGCACGACCGGCGCTGCTTTGGGCGGCTGGAGCAGGAAGACCAGAGGTTAAAGAAGCACTATGGCCGTTGGATGGACATCGTACGATCACTACAGCTAGAATCATTTATATTGACTAGGTTGACAAAGCCGTTGGTACGTGTCAACTTAGTAGGCCCACAGCTCGGATTTGGCAGAGAACATATAGCCCATTTGCGATTTGTAAGAATGTACAACCCATTTTTCAATTCTAATGGAATTTACTACAACCCATTTACAGCTTTGTTAAAAGTACAGCCCAACTTCTAGGTAGGACAACGATTAATAATTTCAAACAACCGCTCAAAACAGAGTTCAAAAAAATTTCCCACATTTTGAAGTCTATTAACCAACTGTTATTGCACGAGGCTCACAATCTAGTTTATACTATGCTAATGATTGCATAGTTTTGCCTGCTGTAGTATGTTTGTATGAAACCCTCTGCTGTTCATTATGCTCCCTAAGACTTTAATTGAGGTACTGAATGGCCAACTGCTTGCTTACTTATACACAACGTGCTGTCTAAATTTGTAACTTGTCTGTGTTTTCGATTGGGCCCCAACATCATGCTCCTCTGGTGAGCTAAGAGTGATTTCTGTATGCAGGCTGCACCGACTATCTTTTTTATAATTTTTGCTGTAATTTCTTTATTGTATAGTGTAGGATTATTCTACCTTTCTATGCCTTGATCTCTTTGTTGTATAGTGTATGCTTTTTAGAGGTGATAGTATTGAGTAGGATAATTCTTTGAATATGCTATATCGTTCAAACGGGGGCCAACTCGCCCGACCATGGGCCTTCTACGTCTCGTAGGATCCATGGGCCTTCTACGTCTCGTAGGATCCATGGGCCTTCTACGTCTCGCAGGATCCATGGGCCTTCTATGTCTCGCAGTGTCCATGGGCCTTCTACGTCTCGCAGGATCCATGGGCCTTCTACGTCACGTAGGATCCATGGGCCGCCGACTCATTTATGGGTCTTGTACTGGCCTTTAATGGGCCGTAGACGGGCCTATAATGGAAATCGCACATTTTATTGGCTGACCATAATGGGTCGTTAATAGGCCGTATTTGGTGATGCTATGAAAATGGCCCAACAGACTAACGGACCACAAACGGGCTGACTATAACGACGGGCTGAATTTGGCCCACAAGCAGAAAATGACAGTAACGGGCCATAAGTAACCAAATGCTACAAATAAGCCCAAGAATAAATGGGCTCTGAGAAGGCCGAAAGATAACATGGGCTGTAAACGGCCCAACTGAATAACGGGCCCTTAATGGGTATAAAGCAATACACTGTTCATTACGGGCCAGTTTCACCACGGGCCGTTAATGGGTCTAAAGTAATACACTGTTCACTGCGGGCCAGTTTCACCACGGGTCGTTAATAGGCCAAGAGTTACATAGGGCCTCATATGGGCCGAAAGACGTCATGGGCCATACATGGGCCAGAAGAGAAAACGGGTTGGAATCATATTGGATGGCCCAGATGACGCTACTGGGCCTAATTCGGATATGGCGTAACGAGCTTTGGCTTAGCGGGCTATAAATGGGCTATATGCGAACAGGCCGTTAACAGGCTTTCCATGGGCCAGCCCGTCACCTTTTGACCAAGTCAAACGAGCCGGCCTTTTCACAGGAATGGGCCTCTGTTGGGCCGTGCCACGTGTCGACGTATCATAGGCGCCTTCTGTCCAATCAGTGGATGACATCTGTCCCAACAATGAGCAGACACGTGTTTCCTCCAGCCAATGATGATTTTTACACGTGGAAAATCCCCATTGGTCGGGGCTGTTAACGGGTTATCGGATCCAAAACCCGACCCGATAGCTTAACAGCGTTCCGTTATGGTGGATGCCACGTGTCGGTCACCCTTGACGAAAGCACTTCTGTGACGCGCGATTTATCGTCATGGAAGTGGACACTTCCGTGATGATAATTTTGGTAATGTCATCGAACACTTCTACGACAGCACAGGTATGACTATCTCGATTCTGTCATAAATTTGTCATGGATGTACATGCATGACAAAAAACGCGACCTACTGTGACAAACACGTATCATCACGGAAGTGTATTTTTTTTGTAGTGGATGCTTCAGCCGGAGACACTTCTTCAGGTGAAGTGAATTGACAGCTTGACGAACCTGACTTTGGCTCCCAGCCAACCTACTTTGTAAGAATCAAATTCATCGCTGAGCTTTTTGATGTCAGCTTGCAGTGCAATGAGCTGCTCAGGCGAAAGACTGAGGACATTGTCCTTTAGGTAGCGCTGCTTTTTGTACTGCGCTTTCTTCACAGTCCTGACTTGGTCATACTTCCATTTTTATTCGGCAATGAACGCAGCCAGCATGTGACTTTGTCCAGGAGTGAGGCCCAGATCTGGCAGAGGAGTGTTTGGGTCCTAGTGCCAGATGTTGATGAATTCCAGGGTCTTCTTCGGATCCAATAGAAGGGGCACAACACTTCCTTTGGCTCTAGCGACCCGTTGCTGTTTGTTCCTGATGATTTCAGCTAATTCCTCATCATCAGCTTTATCATCATCAGATGGAATTTGAAAGACCACCTGCTTCTTGTGAGGACTTGGTCTTGTGCCTCGTCCAGCAGTGGCTTTGGTCTTCAGCAGAGATGGGCCAGTAGAAGAACTTGCAGAAGCTCCTGAGGTAATTGATATGCATGTGGTCCATTGGCAAGTGGCGAGATGCACAGGTGTCGAGGACTTTTCTGGAGGAGCTAAGGACTTTGGAGTCCGAGGAAGTTGAGCAGCTTGAGGAACTGGGGCAGCTTGAGGAATTTTCCTTGGTGGCACTGAGGAAATTGGCCATGAGGGCATTGAAGAAGAAGGTGGTTTCTTGGCTGGCTTCTTTGGCATAGCCTTCTTTCTTGAAGAAGCCTCAGCAGCGGCAGCGGCAACAGCAGAATCCTCATTAATTTTCTTCACTGCTTCTCTTGCCTGTCTTGCCAACTTGGCATGCTTCCTGGCCCATTCATTTGCATAATCCTCACCATGTTTAAGGCTTGTTGGATCTGCTAATTGGCCAGGTGCTAGAGGAGGTCTTGAGCATGGAGGGTTAAGAGCAAATTTCTTCATGTATTTGGGAGTGACATATCTGTACTCCCTCCACTCTCTTGCCCATCTTGTTTCAATCCTCTGAATGCGCACTTTGCGCTCATTCTTCGTTTCCTTGCCATGAGTTGCCTCATCAGGCCTGCAGTACCCTGCATAGATGTCTGCAGGGGTCTCAAAAGCAGTATTAACTTCAAGCTTCTTTCCTCCTTTCTGAGGCCTTTTACCATCAGCCATTTTCTTCAGCTGAGGAATTTGCACAATTGAGTTCTCTGAGGAAGTATGCAGCTTTTCTTCGAGGAACACTGCAAATGAGTTAAGTTGATGAGAACATAGTGATTCAGCAGCAGACATGTGTACCTGTGAACAGAGTATAGGTGCGAAGAATTTGGAGAGGTCATATGCGTTCTTAGAAGTTTTTGTAAAACTGAACAAGTTTGAGGAAATTAACCCGATGTGTCTTGAAGAATTTCACTAAGCGTTCTTTGACTTAGGTTCCAAAGTTGTGCGGATCATGAGATTCACACAACTGAGGAATCATGAAGAAAAACATCACTTAGAGAAACAGATCAAGAACTGAAGATTTGTGCTAGGTGTTTAGAATGTGGAGTTTGAAGAATAAACACCTTTTGAAGATTTGATGAAAATCATCAGTAGAATAAATGCAGTAAAAGTAACTTTTAATTACCCTTGATGAAGAACACGACGAACAAGAGGTGTAGATTTAGAAGTTCGTCGGCTCGGATCTTCCATGCCCTAACTTGGCGGAGGAAGACGTCTACGGCGGCGGTGGAGGGAAGATTTTCGTGGCCGGCGCGAGTACTGAGGGAGTCTTGGATTAGGGGGTCCTCGGACAGCCGGACTATATACTTTGGCCGGACTGTTGGACTATGAAGATACAAGATTGAAGACTTCACCCTGTGTCTGGATGGGACTCTCCTTTGCGTGGAAGGCAAGCTTGGCGATTCGGATGTGTAGATCTCCTTCTCTGTAACCGACTATGTGTAACGCTAGCCCCCTCCGATGTCTATATAAACCAGAGGGTTTAGTCCGTAGGACAACGACAATCATAATCATAGGCTAGCTTCTAGGGTTTAGCCTCTACGATCTCGTGGTAGATCAACTCTTGGAATACTCATATCATCAAGATCAATCAAGCAGAAAGTAGGGTATTACCTCCATCGAGAGGGCCCGAACCTGGGTAAACATCGTGTCCCCCGCCTCTTGTTACCATTAGCCTTAGACGCACAGTTCGGGACCCCCTACCCGAGATCCGCCGGTTTTGACACCGACAAGTACGACGGCGATGAGGTCGAGGCAGTGAAGCTCTACCTCACCAGCGACGATGGAAGTAGTAGTGGCGTTAGGGTTTGAGAAGCTCGAGCGAGGGAGAGAGTTCGAGCGGAGTAAAAAGTGAAGTGAGGAGGGAGAGGGGGTATTTATAGCCACTATGAAAAACTGTTCGCCCAAAGAATTTGGACGAACGTGCCCCTGACCCTTCTCATTCGCACGACATGTGTCACCCACGTACTGTGTAGTGGAGATCGTGTATGATCGTGGGTGAATAGATAAGTATACCGTGGAATGCATAACGGTTTGAGCGGCAAAAGCCGAAAATTCAGATTTAGAATTTTTAATGTTTCGTTCGCAATTTCTTCAGCTGACAAGGACACAGTGAAGAATTTGAACGAGTTTCAAATAGAACACACATGAAGAATTTGTGAACATACTGGGAAGAGTTTAGCATAGAGGGGGAAGGGTCCGATCACATTCACTTAGCAGAGAAGTCAACTTGAAGAATTAGCAATAAGTGAATGTTGTAGAGGACATAAACTCATATATATGGATAGTCAAATGAAGAACAATGACGGAAAGAGTGAAGACAATGCAAAGTTGAAGAATTTGAAAAACTGAGGAATTTCAAAACTGAAGAAAAACTCAAATTTGAGAATTTTCAACTTTGGTTGGTGGCATAACCCACCGTATAAGAAAGTTGATTTCAGACACCGCGTACAACTCTCGTAGGGTTCTGAGAATCAATTTCTTCATTAATTTCTTCACACTTAGAGGGTTAGTCTTCATTGATTGAAGAAAAACGTTACTTCGTGCGTTGCACATCTAAGTCATCAAGTCAGCATAAGTGTTAGGATGTGTGTCCTCTTCAAAGAACATTCAAAGATTCTAGGATATTTAGCTCACATCGCAACTTGCTAAATCTCTTCTCATCCAAGGGCTTTGTGAAGATATCGGCCAGCTGGTCTTCAGTACTTGCGTGGTCGATGGAGATGTCGCCCTTCAATACATGGTCACAAAGAAAATGATGACGAATCTGGATGTGCTTTGTCTTCGAGTGCTGAACTGGGTTACGAGAAATCTTGATAGCACTCTCATTGTCGCAGTAGAGAGGCACATTCTTCACGTTTATGTCGTAGTCCTTGAGTGTTTGCTTCATCCATAGTAATTGAGCACAACAAGATCCAGCAGCAATGTACTCAGCTTCTGCAGGGGAGAGTGATACGCAGTTCTGCTTCTTCGAGGACCAACATACCAAGGATTGTCCGAGGAAATGACATGTGCCTGACGTTGACTTGCGGTCCACCCGATCACCAGCATTGTCAGAGTATGAATATCCAATGAGATCAAAGGAAGAGCCTTTGGGATACCATAATCCAAGTGTTGGTGTGTGAGCTAGATATCGAAGAATATGCTTCACAGCCTTATGGTGTGATTCCTTCGGTGTAGCTTGAAATCGGGCACACATGCAAACACTGAGCATAATATCCGGCCTAGATGCACATAGGTACAATAAAGAGCCAATCATGGAGCGGTATACCTTTTGATCGAAGTTTTTACCACTTTCATCAGTGCATAGATGGCCATTTGTGGGCATAGGAATTTTGACGCCTTTGCAATCTTGCATGCCAAATTTCCTCAATACATCCTTGAGGTATTTCTCCTGAGATATGAATATGCCATTGTATTGTTGACGAATCTGAGACCTAAGAAGAATTTCAATTCTCCCATCATAGACATTTTATATTCTTCACTCATCATATAGGCAAATTCATCATTGTAACGTTGGTTAGTACAACCAAAGATAATATCATCAACATATATTTGACACATGAATAATTCATCATCATATGTTTTGGTGAAAAGAGTTGGGTCAAGTGAACCGGGTTTGAAGCCTTTCTTCATGAGGAATTCCTTCATTGTGCCATACCACGCCCGAGGTGCTTGCTTGAGGCCATAGAGGGCCTTGTTGAGTCTGTAGACGTGATCTGGAAATTTTGGATCCTCAAAACCTGGTGGTTGAGCAACATATACTTCTTCCTCAAGCTTACCATTGAGGGATGCACTTTTCACATCCATCTGATGTAAGATGATATTATGATGGTTAGCATAAGCAAGCAATATGCGAATAGCTTCAAGTCTAGCAACATGTGCAAAAGTTTCATCGAAATCAATTCCTTCAACCTGTTTGTTGCCTTGAGCTACAAGACGAACCTTATTCCTCACCACGAGGCCATTTTCATTTTGTTTGTTGCGGTAGATTCATTTGGTACCGATGATGTTGTGCTTGCGTGGGTCTGGTCGCTTGACTAGCTTCCACACATTGTTGAGCTCGAAGTGATGCAATTCATCTTGCATGGCTTGAATCCACTCAGATTCCATGAATGCTTCATCTACTTTAGTGGGCTCTGTGATAGAGACAAATTCAAAATGCCCACAAAAGATAGATAAATGTGAAGCTTTTGAGCGAGTGAGGGGACCTGGTGCGCGAATGTCATTGATCATCTTCTCAACTTGCACTTCGTTTGCAATGCGAGGATGTGCGGGTTGAAGATTTTGCTTTGGTTGAGAAATTTCTTCAGGACCAGTTTCTTCAGAAGCACCAATATGATTTTCTTCACGATCAGGAATGACTTCTTCAGCAGGTTCTTCGGTAGGGATGACATCCTCAATAGCTTTGAACTTGATGGATTCCTCAGGTGACATTTCATCTAGCACAGGAGGTAGGTGCTCTCTTTGCGATCCATTAGTTTCATCGAACCGCACATCTACAGTTTCAACAACCTTGTGATGATTGATGTTGAAGACTCTGTAGGTGTGCGAGTCCTTTCCGTAACCAAGCATAAAACCCTCATGTGCTTTCCGTGCAAATTTAGAGTGATGGTGAGGATCTCTAATCCAATATTTGGCACCGAAGACTTTGAAATAACTTACATTGGGTTTCTTGTCAGTGAGGAGTTCATATGAGGTCTTTTTGAAGAATTTGTGAAGATATACCCTGTTGATGATGTGGCACGCAGTATCAATTGCTTTAGGCCAGAAGCGCTCAGGTGTCTTGTATTCATCAAGCATAGTGCGGGCCATCTCAACAAGAGTCATGTTCTTGCGCTCCATGACACCATTCTGCTGAGGAGTATAAGGAGCAGAGAATTCATGAGTAATACCAAGCATATCGAGATATTCATCGAGGCCAGTGTTCTTGAACTCGGTTCCATTATCACTCTTGATATGCTTGATCTTCACACTGAAGTTAGTGGAAGCCCTTGAAGATAATCGTCTGAAGACTTCCTGCACTTCATTTTTGTAAGTGATGATATGCACCCATGTGTAACGAGAATAGTCATCAACTATGACAAATCCATATAAAGATGCAACACTAGATATCGTGGCATAATGAGTAGGGCCAAATAGATCCATATGAAGTAATTCAAAGGGATGAGAAGTGGGCATGATAGTCTTCGAGGGATGCTTGGATCTGGTGATCTCTCCAGCCTCACAAGCCCCACAAAGATGATCTTTGAGGAATCTGACACCCTCGATGCCAATGACATGCTTCTTCTTCGCGAGTGTATGCAAGTTCCTCATCCCAGCATGACCAAGTCATCGATGCCATAACCAGCATTCTGAAGCTTTTGCAAGTAGACACGTGGCAGGCTGTGGTCCTGCAGAGAAATCAACAATATACAAGTCTCCTTTCCTAAAGCCTTCGAAGACTTTGGAGTTGTCAGATTCCATTAGTACAAGGCAACAAAGTTTGCCAAAGATAACAACCATATCAAGATCACAAAGCATTGAGACAGACATGAGGTTGAATCCTAAGGACTTGACAAGCATGACTTTGTCCATGTGTTTATCCTTTGAGATTGCAACCTTATCTAGACCCAATACCTTGCTTTTGCCTTTGTCAGCGTAGGTGATATGCTTCAGATGAGATGGTGACAAATCAGTGTCCATCAACAAGTTCCTGTCACTAGTCATGTGATTTGTACATCCACTATCGAGGACCCACTCAGTAGCTTTGGGTTGTTCATCCTGCAGATGAATTAGTGCAACTTACGAACTCATATACTTCATCAGTGAAGAATATGATATCAATTTCATCAATAGTAACAGATATAGCAGTATGAGGACGTGAGAAATGAATGATTCATTTCTTCATGATTAGCTTGCGCCCTTTCAAGCAGTTTCAGGTCTCCAGCAAATTCTTCAGACGAGTAGGTTCGTCTGGAGACCTGACCCTGCATAAGAGATTACTTCTTTTTCTTCATCACCCACATCTGGAGGGGTGGCAAAGAGTTCATCATTCTGCGAGCTCCATAAGAAAATGATGGCATAGAAGCCAGCGCACTTCATTTCACAGAAGAGTGGTTAGGATAAGCATATGAATAAGCAGAGATATTCTTCGAGGACTTATGAACATAATGATTTGAAGAATAATTCTCATATTCACAGCCTTTAGACTTTCCCTGCGAAACAGAAGTGTTAGCACGATGATGTTCATAAGAGGATTTTGATCCACATGAGGAATTTGATCCATATGAAGAATTTGGTCTAGGGTTCCTATTCTTCACGGGTGGTGTCATGATGACATTCACCTGAAGATTTTCAAGGCATCTTTTAGGAACCCAGATTTTCTTCACAGGGGCACCGTTCCTGCAGTTAGTTCCAACATATCAAGCAAATACTTCACCATCCTGATTCTTAAACAGTTTATAGTTGGAGTCAAATGACTCATTAGAGGAATATGAAGAATCACAGGTAAAGCTGGATAAAGTGCATGGATCTAAGGGAGGTCCTTTTGCAGCAACTCGTGAGGTTTTGGGATACTGCTCAGGTTTCCAGTAGGTTCCATCAGCATTGAGTTTCCTCTCAAAGGCAATACCCTCTTTCCTAGGGTTCTTGTTCAAGATCTGCTTTTTAAGCACATCATAGAGAGTCTGATGCCCTTTGAGGCTTTTGTAAATGCCTGTTACATACAATTCCTTCAGACCTGCATCATTGCGAGTGACACTTGTGGTATCCTCAGATGAGGAAATTGTAACCACAGAGACAGTTGAAGAATTTGCAGTAGTAGAAGCATTTGAACATTCAGGTGATGATTTAGCAGATTCACGTTCAATGCACTTCATACATGGTGGAATAAATTCTTCTTGAGTGGTACTAATCTGTTGAGCAAGCAATGAATCGTTTTCGTTCTGAAGATCTTCATAACTCACTTTTAATTTCTCATGATCTTGCGTTCTCTGAAGAATTTCATGACAAAGATTTTCATGATCAGTTAGGAGAGAGTTATGATGACTTTGAAGGTTGTCAAACTCAGCCTGAAGTTTTTGAAGACTATCAGTCAGAGCCTTAGTTCGATTCAATTCCTCACCCAACATATCATTGCTTTCGTCAAGCATGTATTGAACTTTTTCAAGAGTTCTTTGTTGTTTAGTGGCAAGGGAAGCAAGTTTGACATAGTTGGGTCCAAATTCATCACCCGATACATCATCACTAGATTCAGAAAGGTAGCATTTTGTTACCTTGGCACCCTTTGCTATAAGGCATGGTGCAGTGGATGATGATTCAGGTGCAAAAGTCATCTCTTTGAGAGATTCCTTGAAATCCTAAAACCACGGATCCTGACGAGTGCGATGACCTTCATAGACATCAGAGAGTCGGTCCTAGATAAGCTTCACATGGTTGAGATGCATGATGTTCCTGAACTGATTTTGTGACAAACAAGAGCAGATGATATCCTTCGCCGTGAGGTTGAGTAAAGTGTACTTATGAATGTCACCAGCCTCCGCCATCTTGCATAGATCGATAAGACCAATCTCGGTGATGGTCCACAGTTTGCTATTCATCGCCATGAGTCGCTTCTTCATCATGGTCTACCACTTGGGATACTCATGACCGTCAAAGATGGGGCAGGACACTCTCCTCATTCCCGCAGTCGACATAACTAAAACTCCAGGTGGTTAAACTAAAATCACACAGAACAAGGGAGTACCTTGCTCTGATACCAATTGAAAGTGCGTTACATCGACTAGAGGGGGGGTGAATAGGTGATTTTTATGAATTCTTCACTGAGGAATTTCAGGGTGAGAAATTCCTAAGAGAAGAACTACTTGCAGCAGAATAAGTACTCAAGTATAAGCATAACAGAGCAACAACATAGTCATCATGATGAAATGAAAGACAAACACAGAGTACAGAAAGCGTAAACACAGGATAAGTAGGATGAAGACAAACAAACTGAAGAATTAGGATTGAGGAATTTAGAGAAAGTCTTCAGTAAAAGTCTTCAAACAGTAATGATCAGTTACAACAACACATAACTGAGGAAATGAAAAGGTTGAGGAAATAGAACCAGCAGGCTTGGTGAAGATAGTGATTTGGTCGACCAGTTCCAACTGCCGTGACAGTTGTACGTCTGGTTGGAGCGGCTGAGTATTTAAACTCAAGGACACACAGTCCTCACCGTATTCTCCTTGAGCTAAGATCACGCAAATCTTGCCAACAGTAGTGGTAAGTCTTCACAGGTGACTTCCAAACCTTCACAAACTCGGTCACTCGGCAATCCACAATTCCTCTTGGATGCTCAGACCATGACGCCTAACCGTCTGGAGGATACAAAGTCCTCAAAGGTAACAAGCGTCGGTTCCACGCAGGAACAATCTCTTCAGTGATGCTCAATCACTTTGGGTTTGTAGGTGTTTGGGTTTGGGATTTGGGTATTTTCTCACTTGATGATTTTCACTCAAAGTCCTCGGAGGATGGGATGCTCTCAAATGACAAGTGTCAGTTTCTCTCAGATCAGCCAACCAACTAGTGGTTGTAGGGGGTGGCTATTTATAGCCTAGGGAGTATCCCGACATGATAAGACATAAGTGCCCTTGGCTGATATGACCGTTAGGTGGTAGGATATTTTTGGGACAGCTGGCACGCGGCTCAGCAACGGTCGGATATCCGAGGTTCGAATTCCTTAGGGCTATCATGTTCCTCACTATGTAGGCATTCCGCACTGGCGAATTCCTAACTCCTCAGTCAGAACAAATTCCTCAGAGACCAGAAGATCTCCGTCTTTGTCACTGAAGAAATCGACTGAACTGATATGATATTTCCAATGGCTTCACTCGGAGGATTGGGTAGGTGTAGGATTTTGATATGAGCATCAAATGGAAATTTGTTTCCTTAGTATTACCTCGACCCCCTTTAACAGTATGGTGTTTCCTATGACTCAAGGAGAAGAAAATGAAACTATGAAAACAAAAGTCTTCACTCTTCATAATCGTCGCATGAATATCCAACTCTTCAAGGTCACACCAATTTCTTCATTTTCAAAGTCTTCAGGAGAACCAGAGTCTTCAGCCGAAGACATTCATTTTTATGGGTCGACTTTCATTGTAAATATCAAACTCCTCATCGACTTATAGAGCCTGTGTACACTCACAAACATATTAGTCCCTTAACCTATAAGTCTTCAATACACCAAAATCACTAAGGGACACTAGATGCACTTACAGCTGGCATGTTCTTCAGTGGGCTGAGCAGATGCTTCACCCTGAGGAACTTCTTGTTGCACTCCAGTAGCAACATTGGGCTTGAGGCCTTTGGCCAGTTTGACAAATCTGACTTTGGCTCCTAGCCAATCAGCATGGTACGCGTCAAATTCATCGCTGAGAGATTTGATTTCAGACTAAATTGTTACAAGTTCTTCAGTCATCATTTTCAGCACATTCTTCTTCAAATAATGCTCTTTTCTATACTGAGCTTTCTTCACTGATCTAGCCTTGTCAAACTTCCATTTTTCTTCAGCAATGAAAGCAGTCAACACATGACTTTGGCCTGGTGTGAGATTTAGATCAGGAGGGGGAGTGTTGGATCTTTGTGCCAGAGATCAATGAAGTCGAGGATCTTCTTCGGATCCAACAAGAGCAGCACGGTACTGCCTTTGGCACTAGCGGCCCGTTGTAGGCGATCTTTGACAATTTCGGCCAATTCTTCATCGTCAGCTACGTCTTCAGATGACGGAATTTCAAAGGTGACTTGCTTCTTGTGAGGACTTGGCCTTCTGCCGCGTCCAGCAGTGGCCTTTTTCTTCAGCGACTGCGGCTATGCTGAGGAACTTGCTGAAGCTCCCGAAGCAATTGAGAAGCCTGTGGTCCGTTGGCATGTTGCAAGATGCATTGGTGCTAAGGACTTTGCAGGAGCCGCTGAGGGCTTTGCTTGAGCAGTAGATCCTGCGGGTTTGGAGGAGCTGGGCCGTGAGGGTATTGAAGAGCTGGGTCGTGAGGGCATTGTGGAGGAAGAAGGCTTCACTGCAGATTTCTTTTTCATAGCCTTCTTAGGCTGACTAGCAGAGGCTTCAAAAGGAGCAGCAGAAGAATCTTCGTTGAATTTCTTCACTGCCTCCTTTGCTACTTTAGCCAATTTCCTTTGGCACTTGTCCCATTCTTTAGGAAATTCCTCACCTATTTTGATGCTTGAGGGATTGTGTACTTGGCCTAGTGCCAGTGGAGGTCTTGGACATGGAGGATTTACTGCAAATTTCTTCATATACTTGGGAGTTACATAGCGGTAATCCATCCATTCCCATGCCCATCTTCGTTGAATCCGCTGAATGCGCACTTTGCGCTGATTTTTATACTCGTTGCCATGAGTGGCCTCATCAGGAGTGCAGTAATCTGCATAGATGTCTTCAAGGATTTCAAACACTGTGTTTGTCTCAGGCCTCTTGCATCCCTTCTGAGTATGCTTTTGTTCAGCCATTTTCTTCAGCTGAGGATTTTGAACAATTGATGTCTCTGAAGAAGTATATAGTTTTTCTTCGAGGAACTCTGCAAATGAGTTAAGTTGATGAGAACCTAGTGATTCAGCAACAGACATGTGTACCTGTGAACAGAGTATAGGTGCAAAGAATTTGGAGAGGTCATATGCGTTCTCAGAAGTGGTTTTTAAAAGAAATCAAGTTGAGGAATTTGACCAGGGAGTCTTGAAGAATTTCCCTAAGAGTTCTTGTCTTAGGTTCTAGAGTTGTATAGATTAGATATCCACACAATTGATGAATCTTGAAGAAAGTACATCTTAGAGAGAAAGATCAAGAACAGATGCAACTGTGGTGTTTAAGAATGTGAAGATTGAAGAATAAACACCTTTTGAAGATTTTGTGTAAATCATCAGAATCAACAAGGGCAGTAAAAGCGAGTTTTATTTACCCTTGATGAAGAACGCGACGAATAGAGAGATGAACTGGAGAAGCTCGTCCATTCAGATCTTCCATGCCCTAACACGGAGGACGACAACTATGGCGGTGGAGGAGGTGAAGATTTCCGCGGCTGGTGCGAGTACGACGGCGACGAGGTCGAGGCAGCTAAGCTCTTCCTCACCGGCGATGATAAAGATTAGCAGCGGTGCTAGGTCAGATAGCTGGAGTAGGAGAGGGAGAGATCGAGCGGAGTAAATGAACTGAGGAGCAAGGGGAGGGGTATTTATAAGGCAGTGAAAACTGTTCATCCGAAGAATTTGGACGAACATGCCCCTGACCCTTGCCATCCTAGCAACATGTGTCACCCACGTACAGAGAGGTGGAGATCGTGTGAGATTGTGGGTGAGTTGTTTAATCCTATCATGGGATGCGGAAGGATTTGAGCGACAAAAGTCGAAAAAATTGATATGAAAATTTTAATGTTTCGTTCACAAATTCTTCAGCTGTCAAGGACACAGTGAAGATTTTGAACGGGTTTCAAATAGAACACACATGAAGAATTTGTGAACAGACTGGGTTGAGTTTAGCATAGAGGCGGAAGGGTCCGATCACATTCACTTAGATGAAAAAGCAACTTGAAGAATTAGCTATAAGTGAATGTTGTAGAGGACAAAAAAACTCAAATGTATATATTGCAATGAAGAATAACGTCAGAAAGATTGAGGAAATTGCAAAGTTGAAGAATTTGAAGTACTGAAGAATTTGCAAAATTCAAATTGAAGATTTTCAACTTTGGTTGGTGGCGTAACCCATCGTATAAGAATGATTATTTTAGACATCATGTACAATTATCGTAGGGTTCTGAGAATCAAATTCTTCATTTAATTTCTACACACTTAGAGGGTTAGTCTTCATTGATTGAAGAAAAATGTTACTTCTTGTGTTGCACATCTAAGTCATCAGTTTTGCATAAGTGTTAGGATGTGTGTCCTTTTCAAAGAACATTCAAAGATTCTAGGATATTTAGCTCACATCGCAACTTGCTAAATCTCTTCTCATCCAAGGGCTTTGTGAAGATATCGGTCAACTGATCTTCAGTACTTGCATGGTCGATGGAGATGCCGCCCTTCAACACATGGTCACGAAGAAAATGATGACGAATCTGGATGTGCTTTGTCTTCGAGTGCTGAACTGGGTTGTGAGCAATCTTGATAGCACTTTCATTGTCGCAGTAGAGTGGCACATTCTTCACATTGATGCCATAGTCCTTGAGGGTTTGCTTCATCCAAGCAATTGAGCACAACAAGATCCAGTAGCAATGTACTCAGCTTCAGCAGTAGAGAGTGATACGCAGTTCTGCTTCTTCGAGGACCAACATACCAAGGATCGTCCGAGGAAATGACATGTGCCTGATGTTGACTTGCGGTCCTAACAAACACCAGCATAGTCAGAGTGAGAATATCCAATGAGATCAAAAGAAGAACCCTTGGGATACCATAATACAAGTGTTGGAGTGTGAGCTAGATATCGAAGAATATGCTTCACGACCTTATGCTGTGATTCCTTCGGTGTAGCTTGAAACCGGGCACACATGCAAACACTAAGCATAATATCCGGCCTAGATGCACATAGGTACAATAAAGAGCCAATCATGGAGCGGTATACCTTTTGATCGAAGTTTTTACCACTTTCATCAGTGCATAGATGGCCATTTGTGGGCATAGGAATTTTGACGCCTTTGCAATCTTGCATGCCAAATTTCCTCAATACATCCTTGAGGTATTTCTCCTGAGATATGAATATGCCATTGTATTGTTGACGAATCTGAGACCTAAGAAGAATTTCAATTCTCCCATCATAGACATTTTATATTCTTCACTCATCATATAGGCAAATTCATCATTGTAACGTTGGTTAGTACAGCCAAAGATAATATCATCAACATATATTTGACACACGAATAATTCATCATCATATGTTTTGGTGAAAAGAGTTGGGTCAAGTGAACCGGGTTTGAAGCCTTTCTTCATGAGGAATTCCTTCATTGTGCCATACCACGCCCGAGGTGCTTGCTTGAGGCCATAGAGGGCCATGTTGAGTCTGTAGACGTGATCTGGAAATTTTGGATCCTCAAAACCTGGTGGTTGAGCAACATATACTTCTTCCTCAAGCTTACCATTGAGGGATGCACTTTTCACATCCATCTGATGTAAGATGATATTATGATGGTTAGCATAAGCAAGCAATATGCGAATAGCTTCAAGTCTAGCAACATGTGCAAAAGTTTCATCGAAATCAATTCCTTCAACCTGTTTGTTGCCTTGAGCTACAAGACGAACCTTATTCCTCACCACAAGGCCATTTTCATGTTGTTTGTTGTGGTAGATACATTTGGTGCAGATGATGTTGTGCTTGCGTGGATCTGGTCGTTTGACAAGCTGCCACACATTGTCGAGTTTGAATTGATGCAATTCATCTTGCATACCTTGAATCCATTCAGATTCCATGAATGCTTCATCGACTTTGGTGGGCTCTGTGATAGGGGAAAACGCTAAATGCCCACAAAAGTTAGACAAATGTGAAGCTTTTGAGCAAGTGAGAGGACTTGGTGCGTTGATGTCGCTGGTGATTTTCTCAACCTGCACTTCGTTTGCAACACAAGGATGAGCAGGTTGACGACTTTGTTTCGGCACTGCATTTTCTTCACGGACATTTTCTTGAGTAGCACCAACATGATTTTCTTCACATTCCGGAATGATTTCTTCAGCAGATTCTTCGGTAGGGATGACATCCTCAGTATCCTTGAACTTGATGGATTCCTCAGGTGACATTTCATCTAGCACATGAGGTAGGTTCTCTCCTTGCGAGCCATTAGTTTCATCGAACCGCACATCTACCATTTCAACAACCTTGTGGTGATGGATGTTGAAGACACTGTAGGTGTGCGAGTCCTTACCATAACCAAGCATAAAACTCTCATGTGCTTTCGGCGCAAATTTAGAGTTGTGATGAGGATCTCTAATCCAACATTTAGCACCAAAGAATTTGAAATAACTTACATTGGGTTTCTTATCAGTGAGTTCATATGATGTCTTTTTGAAGAATTTGTGAAGATATACCTTGTTGATGATGTGGCATGCAATATCAATATCATCTGGCCAGAAACGAGGTGGAGTCTTGTATTCATCAAGCATAGTGCGAGCCCTCTCAACAAGAGTCATGTTCTTGCGCTCCACGACGCCATTCTGCTGAGGAGTATAGGGAGCAGATAACTCGTGAGTAATACCAAGTTCATCAAGATAGTCATCAAGACCAGTGTTCTTGAACTCATTCCCATTATCACTCTGGATATGCTTGATCTTCACACCAAAGTTTGTAGATGATCTTGAGGAAAATTGTTTGAAGACTTCCTGCACTTCATATTTGTAAGTGATGATATGCACCCATGTATAACGAGAATTGTAAGTGCATCTAGTGTCACCCCTAGTTGGTTTTGGAGTATTGACGACAAACCTGGTTGAGGGACTAATGTGTTTGTGAGAATTGCAGGATAACATAGGTAGTAGTCCCTCATTGATTCGGTTTCCCTACCGAATATGACCCCTAAATATGTGTGAAGACATTGAAGCCAATGGTGGTCTGTGAAGCTAATCACATTGAAGACTATGACATGTGAAGACAATGTCTGAAGACTATAGAGCGCGAAGACTTAGTTGTTTCGTTGTTTCTTTTCTTCTTTGTTGAGTCATAGGAACCACCGCACTGTTAAGTGGGGTCCAAGTGAACAAAGTCAGAGTGACTGAAGTGATGCTAAACCAAATCCTATGTCTTCAAGCGAAGACAATGAGAGCAAATCTTATCCAGAGTCGGATAAGTCAGCTCTACTTGTAGCCCAAGTCAAGCTGCCGCGTGTGCTTGAAATCTGACCGTTGCGACACATGTCAGTTCCTTAGTGACCCAGGGTCATTTCGAACAAATCAGGTCGGGTTGCCAGTGGCTATAAATAGCCCACCCCCTACACCATAAATTGGTGGCTGCTCAGAGTTAGATACGGCTTTTGTCGTTTGAGAGCAACCCACCTCCAAAGCCTTTGAGAGAGAGAATCCTTGCGAGGACAAAGCCCAAACCACCCAGAGCCCAAAGAGTGTTTGGCATCACTTAAGTATTTCTGTCCGCGTGATCTGAATACTTATTTCACTTGAGGACTGTGAATCCTCTAGCCGGTTAGGCGTCACGTTCTGAGCATCCAAGAGTCATTGTGGATTTCCAGTGAACAAAGTCTGTGAAGGTTTGGGAGTCTACCTTGAAGACTTACTAGAGTGATTGGGCGGGGACTGAGAGTCCTTAGCTCAAGGGGAATAAGGTGAAGACGCGGTCTTCTGAGTTAAATCTCAGCCTCCCTAACCAGATGTACAGTTGTCACAGCTACTGGAACTGGTCGAACAAACCCCTATCCTTCTGAAGTCACTGGTTCTATCTCTCACTTCTCTTTACTTACCATTTGTCTTTGTGAAGTCATTGCCTGCTTTTAATTATCTGTTTGTCTTCACTGCGTGACTACTTATCCTGATTGGCTTCGCACTATCTTCCTTTCTGATCCTTACTACCTAGCTGCTAATAGTCTTCGTGCTTTCACTTCATTGAATACTTGACTATGGCCTATCTAGTGTAGTCTACCTTCCGCTGCATTCGAATAGTGTTGTTTCTACTGTTGGTCTTCGAAACTCTCATGTTTTGAAGACTTTCATTAAAATCGCCTATCCACCCCCCCCTCTAGTTGATAACTAGCACTTTCAATTGGTATCAGAGCAAGGTGCTCCCTTGTTCTGTGTGATTCGGTTTAACCACCTGGAGTTTTAGCTATGTCCACTGCAGGGATAATCAAAGTCTCCGCTGCGTGCCCCATCTTTGATGGCACTAAGTATCCCTACTGGAAGAACAGGATGCGCATGCATCTTGAAGCCATTGATGTCGATCTGTGGTATGTCGTCAAGAATGGCGTTCCCAAGACTGGTGAAGGTGTCACTCCCGCTGATGTGAAAAAGTTCATTCAACTAGACTCTATAGCCAAGAACATCATCTGTGGTCATCTGACCAAAGGGCAGTATGGCCGTGTGAGCGCTCTGGAAATGTTGAAGCTAGTCTGGGACTGGCTCTCCAAGGTCAATGAAGGCGTCTCAACTCAGCGTGATCAACGAATCAGTACTCTCCGCAACCTCTTCAACCGCTTCAAAAGACACGACAATGAGAACGTCCAGCTCACGTTTGATCGCCTCACTGATATCACAAATGAGCTCCGTGCACTCGGTGCAACTGACATTACGAAGCATGAAATAGTGAAGACACTGCTGAGATCTCTTGACATCTCATTTGACACCTTAGCCCTAATGATACAAGAATGCCCTGACTTCAAGACACTCGATCCGTCTGACATACTTGAGAGGCTCAACACACATGAGTACCAGCTATC
Organism: Triticum aestivum; assembly: GCF_018294505.1. NCBI lineage: Eukaryota > Viridiplantae > Streptophyta > Magnoliopsida > Poales > Poaceae > Triticum > Triticum aestivum. The sequence continues at coordinate 650,480,510 of NC_057807.1, read as the reverse complement.
TGAGAAACGAGATATCTATGGCCCCAGCTATGGCTGAACTCGCGCTTTGAAGGCAAAGGCTGCCGCTTCCTCATCTGGAGAAGAATCTGAAAATAGTTCTGGTGATCCTGAAGACATTGGAAAGGAGCTTGCTATGCTTGTGAAGAAGTTCCAGAGATTCACTAAGAAGAAAAGCTTCAGAAAGTCTTCACGATCCAGCTCAAGGGATGATGAAGCTTCCACCCATGACAACAAGAAAAGAACCTGTCACAAGTGCAAGAAACCTGGCCACTACATCTCTGAATGTCCATAGTGGGACAATGAGAAGAAGAAAAAGAAGAGCAAGGATTATGATTCTGATGACAAGAAGAAGAAGAAATCCTCAAAGTCTTCTTCCAAATCTTCCTCTAAGTCTTCATCACACAAGAAGATCTCATCAGGCAAGGCACGTGCTTTTGTTAGCAAGGAAATGGATTCAGAGGAGGAGTCTGCTTCTGAGGAGGCAGTGGTGGAGTCTGAGGAGGAGTCTGACTCTGGTGTCGCAAGTCTGGCTCTAGCTACAGCCTACGTCGCCAAGTCCATCTTCAACATTGAAGACAATGGCTCCGTCACCAATGCTAATGACGAGAACGACTCGGCTCCCACCTACTGCTTCATGGCACGTGGTGCCAAGGTAAACTCTCGCGATGCTTACTTTCAAACATCAAGTGAAGATGACTTTGATGGTGAATCCAAACCTAGCTACAAAAAACTTGCTCAAATTGTACCTGAACAACGGAATGCCATGGAACATATTCAAAAATTGTTAGACAAAAGCGATGACCTATTGGACGCGGAAATGACCAAGACTCATTCCTTAATTTAAGACATAAAAAATCTTCATGTTAAGTACCAGGATCTTGAAGGTCGACATGAAATGCTCTCAACTTCTCATGAAAAGCTCTCCTATGATTATCTTCAAAGGAAGTAGGAGCTTGAGAAATTGAGATCGGAGCATGAAGATCTTCAAAAAGAAAATGGGTCACTCCACGCTCAACAGATCAGTTCCGCTCAGGAAGGATTTGAACCACCTTGTCTAAAATGCATTGAGCGTGATAACGCTGCCTCTGTTGCTGAATGTTCTACTGCTACTACTGTTGAGATATCTTCAACTGCTGATGTGGTAACTAACCCCTCTGTTGAGGATACCACCACTATTGATGATGAGAATGCCAGGTTGAAGACACTTCTTGAGACATGGATGTACAAAAGCCTCAAAGGGCATCAGACATTATGTGATGTCCTCAAAAAGAAGATTCTGAACCGAAACCCTAGAAAAGAGGGCGTAGGGTTCGAGAGAAAAATGAATGTTGATGGGTCATACTGGAAGCCTAAGTAGTACCCCAAAACCACCCGGGTTGCTGCAAAGGAACCTCCAGTAGATACATCCACCTTATCTGGCTTCACTTGTGCTAACCCAATTATCATTGATGAATCCTTTGATGCAAACTATAAATTGTTTAAGAATCATAATGGCGAAGTGTTTGCCAGGTATATTGGTACTAACTGCAGGAATGGGTCACCTATGAAGAAGATATGGGTACCCAGGAGTTGTCTTGTGAATCTTCCTGTGAATGTCATCATGACACCACCTGTGAAGAAGACAAACCCCATACCAAAGGCTTCATATGTTCCAAAAGCTTCATACAGACTGAGGACTCATCTGAGTCACCCTAACATCAATGTTTTGCAGGAAAATCATACTCAGACCCATGAATATGAGCGTGTTTCATTAAACTGCTATGTTCATAGAACCAAGAACTTTTCTTATTATTCATATGAGTATTATTCACCCCCTGCAAGGCTATTTACTAGGGCTCCGAAGCCAAAATTCTCAGATGCTGCACTTAGACTCATTGCTTCTAAGCCACCCCTGAAGATGTGGGTGGTTAAGAAAACTTAACTCTCTTTTGCAGGGAAAGGTCTCCAGCCGGAAATCAAAAGCATCCAAAGCTAATGCTGGAGACCTTAAAAACCTTGTAGGGCACAAGATAAAATGCCCAAATGGTCTTACTATGTATTTCACTCTAGATTTCCTTGACACTCATCCTATCTATCCTAACCAAGACCTGAATTTCCATGTTCCACTTGTTCGTCAAATGTTTCTGCTTCACAACTCGCTTGGTGAAGCCTATCCCCCAAACTGCACTGTAGGCTACGACACCTCGTGCTTCAGAATGGATTATGGACAGTGGATGCACTAATCACATGACTGGCGATCGAAGTCTTCTGATGGATTCAACACTACGTCCATCAGACAAAAGCCACATCACATTTGCTGACACTGGTAAAAGCAAGGTATTGGGTCTAGGTAGAGTTGCAATATCAAGGGATCAGCACATGGATAAAGTGATGCTTGTTGAATCCCTTGGTTTCAACTTAATGTCTGTCCCAATGCTTTGTGACTTAAACATGATTGTGCTATTTGGAAAATACCGCTGCCTTGTACTGATGGAGTCTGACAAGTCTCTAGTCTTTGAAGGGTATCGAATAGATGATCTGTATATGGTAGATTTCTCAGCAAGACCATAGATGGCCGTATGTCTTCTAGCAAAAGCTTCAGAATGCTGGCTTTGGCATCGAAGGCTAGGGCATGCTGGCATGAGGAACTTGCACACTCTCGCGAAGAAGAAGCATGTTGTGGGCATCGAAGGCGTCAAGTTCAAGAAGGATCATCTGTGTGGTGTCTGCGAAGCCGGGAAGATGACAAGAGCCAAGCATCCCTCGAAGACAATCATGACTACATCTCAACCCTTCGAGTTGCTGCACATGGACTTATTTGGCCCTACTCACTACTCTACTCTCAATGCTACTGCTTGCCTCTATGGCTTCGTCATTGTTGATGATTACTCTTGATATACTTGGGTGCATATAATCCTCTACAAGACTGAAGTGCAGGATGTCTTCAGACGCTTTGCCAACTGTGTCATGACGAACTATGGCGTCAAGATCAAGCACATCAGAAGCGACAACGGCACTGAGTTCATGAACACCGGCCTCGACCTGTACTTGGATACCATGGGTATCACTCATGAGTTCTCTGCTCCTTACACACCTCAGCAGAATGGCATCGTAGAGCGCAAGAATAGAACTCTTATTGAGATGGCCCGAACGATGCTTGATGAGTACAAGACTCCACGGAAATTCTGGCCTAAAGCCATTGACACTGCATGCCACGTCATCAACCGTGTTTATCTTCACAAGCTTCTGAAGAAAACCTCTTATAATCTCCTAACTGGTAAGAAGCCAAACGTAATTTACCTCAGAGTATTTGGTGCAAAATGCTGGATCAAGGATCCACATCACACTTCAAAATTTGCACCGAAAGCACATGAAGGTTTTATGCTTGGTTACGGAAAGGATTCACACTCCTACAGAGTCTTCAACCTCTTTCACTATAAAGTGGTTGAAACTGTGGATGTGCGATTCAATGAGACTAATGGCTCGCAAAGAGAGCACCTACCAAATGTGCTAGATGAATTACCCTCCAGCGAGTCAATCAAGCAAATGGGAATTGGAGAAATCATACCATCTGAAATTTAGACTGAAGAAGAACTAATCATTTCTGCATCTACTCAACCTGAAGACAATGCTCAGCCTGAAGATAATCCTTCAACTGTCAACAATGATCAGAATGAGCAAAGTCTTCGTCCTACTCATCCTCGCATTGCAAATGAAGTACAGATTGAGAAGATGATCGATAGCCTCAATGCACCTGGTCCACTCACTCGTTCAAGAGCCACACAAAGAGCAACACAACTGACAAATTTATGTGGGCATTTCGCATTCGTCTCAATCTCAGAACCCAAGAAAGTCACCGAAGCCTTCCTGGAACCTGAATGGATTCAAGCTATGCAAGAAGAGCTTCAACAGTTCGAGCTGAACAATGTGTGGGAACTGGTCAAGCGTCATGATCCCCGGAAACAAAATATCATTGGCACCAAATGGATATATTGCAACAGGCAAGATGAGAATGGTCAAGTGGTCAGAAACAAAGTTTGTCTCGTTGCGCAAGGTTACACTCAAGTGGAAGGAATTGACTTTGATGAAACATTTGCTCCTGTGGCAAGGCTTGAAGCCATTCGCATACTGCTTTCCTATGCAAATCATCACAACATCCTCCTGTATCAAATGGATGTGAAGAGTGATTTTCTCAATGGAAAGATAGAAGAAGAAGTATATGTTGCACAACCTCCTGGTTTTGAAGATCCAAAATATCTTGATATGGTATACAAGCTCAACAAGGCACTGTATGGCCTCAAACAAGCCCCTTGTGCTTGGTATGACACGCTCAAAGACTTCCTGAAGAGCAAAGGCTTCAAACCTGGTTCACTAGATCCTACTCTCTTCACGAAGACATATGATGGTGAACTGTTTGTATGCCAAATCTATGTGGATGACATTATCTTTGGCAGCACCAACAAGAAATACAGTGATGAGTTTGGTCACATGATCCAAGAGCAATATTAGATGTCCATGATGGCTGAACTGAAGTTCTTTCTGGGTCTCCAAATCCGTCAACAATGCAACGACATCTTTGTCTCCCAAGAAAAATATCTTAAAGATTGCCTGAAGAAGTTTGGAATGCAAGACTGCAAAGGATACACGACGCCAATGCCAACCCAAAGTCATCTGAGTCCTGACGCCAATGGTAAAGAGTTCGATCAAAAGGTATATCACTCCATGATTGGTTCTTTACTTTACTCATGTGCATCTAGGCTAGATATAATGCTTAGTGTTTGCATGTGTGCCGATTCCAAGCGGCACCAAAGGAATCACATCACTTAGCTGTGAAGTGAATTCTTCGATATTTGGCTTACACCCCAACACTAGGATTATGGTATCCAAAGGGCTCAGAGTTTGATCTAGTTGGATTCTCAGATGCTGATTATGCTGGTGACAAGGCTGATTGCAAGTCCACATCAGGCACATGTCACTTTCTGGGACGATCACTTGTCTGTTGGTCTTCAAAGAAGCAGAACTGTGTATCTCTCTCCACTGCTGAATCCGAATACATTGCTGCTGGATCTTGCTATGCTCAGCTTCTCTGGATGAAGCAAACTCTCAAGGACTATGGCATACACCTAAAGAATGTGCCTCTCTACTGCGACAATTAGAGTGCCATCAAGATTGCCAACAACCCAGTTCAGCACTCGAAGACAAAGCACATTGAGATTCGTCATCACTTTCTCAGAGATCATGTCATGAAGGAAGATATTGCTATCATTCACGTCAACACTGAAGAGCAATTGGCTGATATGTTCACAAAGCCCTTGGATGAGAAAAGGTTTTGCATGTTGCGGTGTGAGCTAAATATCCTAGAATCCTCTAATGTCCTGTGAAATGGACACATATCCTAACACTTATGCATTTTGATGACTTAGATGTGCAACACACAAAGCACCGTATATCTTCAATCAATGAAGACATACACTCTAAGTGTGAAGACATTAATGCAGAATTTGACTTCGGAGCGCCACGATAATTGTGCGATGTGTCTGAGTCTAATACTTCCTATACGGTGGGTAACGCCACCACCAAACTTTTGTTTGAAGCATTTCTCTTGGCGTTATGTTTGCAAAGTCTTCATAATTGATTTGTTTTCATCCCTGACTTATTTTCAAGTTTATCTTCATGTGGTTGATTTGGCCTTATACTAGCAGTACACTTATGTTCTGTCCTCTACAACATTCACTTATAGCTATAGTTTTGCGCTGAATCTTTTGATCTAAGTGAATGTGATCGGACCCTAACCTATCTATGCTTTTACCTCAACTCTATCTGTCCAAATCATATGCATTCCATTGAAAACTATCGATTGTCTTCACTGAACGTAGTCAGCTGAAGTCAATCTGACAAACATTTATGTCTGTTTTAAATGCTCTATCTTTATTACTGGAAATCCAAAGAATTCGGAATGACCGCCCCGACAATCCAGGTGTGCGTGGGAACATGGAACAACTACCAAGGAGTTGCATGCTCGCCACATGTCCTTCAAATGCGAATCGCTAGGGGCACCTGCATAATTACGTTGTGCTGTCCCTTTCCTTATACATACACATCCCATCACGGTCAAAAATTCTTCTTCCACCTCGACACCTCACGCAAACCCTAGCGCCACCGCTAGCTCTTGACGACGCCGGCGACGAAGCGCTTAGCTGCCGCGACTTCTCCGATGCCGTCCCACGCCGGCCGTGGACCTCATCTTCTCCGCCACCGCCGTAGCTATCTCTCATCGCCAAGTTAGGGCACGGGAGATTGAACTGCTTGGCCTCAACTCCCCTCCGTCTAGCAGTTCTTCTTGTGGTAATTGAAACTCACTTTTTACCGTCTTTTTGATCTGATAGATTCATCCTTCCTTACCAAAAGTAGTTTCTACATCTCCAAAGTTGAATCTATCTCTTTGTGCATCTCATATTGTGCCTAGTCTGTTCACTTATGCTTCACTACAAGTTAGATTCCTCACTTGTACTTATTCTTGGATTCATACAAATCTGGAACCGACTCTCATCAAATAAGTGAATGTCTTCGCGATATGAGGTCAATGTCTTCAAACTGATTTATCTTCAAAATCTTCTGAGAATGCATATGACCTCTTCCCCTTCCCTCGCATCTCTAATGCTATCACAGGTACATGTCCGTGGGAGAATACCTTGGTTCTCATAGTCTGCATTCATTTGCAGAGTTCTTATAGAGTCACATAAATTCTCCCAAAGCAAGTTCTTGTCTGACTAGCCGCAAGAAGTTTTTGCAAGTTCTGAAGCCTTTCAGGTTACGCTTCATGGCTACTGAGAAACCAGCAAGAAAGGGTGGCAGAAAGCGCCGTGGGAACACTTCCAAGGATTTGCCTCCAGACTTGCATGAGCTGTACAAAACAGACCCAGAGGAAACTTATACTAGACGCAAGAATTGCATCCAATGGATTCGAAGATACTGGGCTGAGGAATGGTTCAAGTACCGTTTTTTCACTGAAGAATATGCTGAGAAAAATGCCATCAAGCGACCCTGGGGAGATATACTGTACAAAAATCTTCAACCCAGAACCCAAACTGAAGCTATTGAGCAAGGATTCTATCCATTGCATGGTTCGCAGACCAGAGCCAGAGAATGCTGACCCCTCTTCTCTGTTGTGGTGTCGCGAAGACCATCTCTTCAAGCGCAACTATCAGTTCGCAAAAGATTCTGCTGTGAAGAACAAGAAGGCATTCGGACTTGACTTCAACCCTGGTCCGTCCTCTCCATGGGAAGATGGCACCCGTGAAGCCAATGAAAATAGGATTGGCCCCTTCTACAACTTCAAAGGCCTCCTCGCGCACATCGCCGTTCAAGGTGCGAATGTGGATCATACTGATGATGCTGCTGATACCGATGGTGCACCAGCTCCTCCTCCCAAGCCGCAGAAGCAGAAGAAAGCTAAGGCTTACAAACCCACTACTGCACCAAAAGCTTCTCGAGTGAAGCCATTGGCATCTGCCCTCCTGCTCCAAGTAACAACTCTGAAGATCAATATCGCGTCTCCAAATGGAACGAGAAGCCTCAAAAGAGTACTGCTCATAGGTCCAGTCAAGCACTGACTCCACCTGTTGTTCTAAGGAACGAATCTGAAGCCATTGATCTGTCGTTAGATGACGAGTTTAGTGAGGATGCCCTTGAACAGCTGATAAAGAGAAAGCAAGAGGCAGAGATCTTCAATGATCCGCCTCTCTTCGATGTACAAATCCTGGACAACTTCATTGATGAATGGTTTGACAACCCAAATCTCAGCTTTGATGATCTTCAGCTTCCGATTGGCATCAGCGTCGCCTTCCAAGGTGCCATTGCTCCTGAGCTAGCTCTGGCTCAGAAGATCATCGAACTCAAAAACAAAATTGATTTTGAGAAAGAGCAATTCAAGAAGCATGTGGCCAAGCTCAGTGTGGCTGATGTTCAAAAATTCAAGCTGATGCTGAATGACCTCAAAGAAGAGTTTCACAAGAAGCGTGAAGAAGCCAAAGGCTCAAGAGAACGCATGAAGAATCTTGCTGCCAATTGTGTTCAAGCTTACAATGAAGCTGAAAAGCGAAAGGCTCTTGGGCGTCCAGGCATTGAGCCCAAGATGGCTGCCAAGAAGAAGTCTGCTATGTCCCCAGTTGAAGCTCCACAGCGGGAAGAACCTCGCATTGTCTTCCCTGCCAGCATGACAAGCTCGAAGCCTAAGGTCCCCAAAGCAGCTTCAGAACAGAATAAAACCAAGGCAGCTGAAGCTGAAGCCAGAAAGCATAAAACCAAGAACACCACTGATGATGCACCACCCCTCAAGAAGAGGAAGACCAAGAAGTGAGATCGGGCTGCTCCCAAAGAGCCCCTGGTTGTCGAGCCCATTGCTTTTGCTCCCCCTCCATCTGAAAATCAAGAGCATCAGTTGATTGTTCATGAGCCTGCTTCCACAGAGGCTCCTGAAGCTCAAGAAGTTCCAGTCGTTGACCCCATCGCGACTGAAGACATTGGTCCTCAAGACAATGTAGAAGATGATGAAGTCCTTCCTCAGATCTAGCGCCCCACAGTATCATTGCCTGTTCACACGAACAACGAACCCATCAGTATTGGTCGTCCTTTGACGCCAATCACAGAGGATGCCTCATGGGCTGATCGCCCCCAACCAGCTACCCCAGTTCAAGACTCACCAAGTACACCCCGTCCTTCACCAACACAAGGTACAAGTCCAATTGTCAATAACGACAATTACATGGAGACCACACCATCACTGAAAGCGTCACCCGTGTTTCAACGGCTTCACAAAGGCCAGAGGCCATCGGTCTCCATGACAACCAGCACAGAAGAGGATTCCCACCAGTCCAGCTTAGTGGCACGTCAAGTGATCCCTGAAGACAATCCTTCTGTGACGGTTCCTGTGTCCGAAGCTAATGCTTCTAAAGAGATTCCGGCTGCAGCAGACGATGAAAGACAAGAAGAACGTGTTGCCACACCCCCCACCAATCAAGCAGAAAATGTTCTCGAGGAGAAAATGTCCATGCCCGGCCCTCCAGCTACTCAAGTGCAGGTTGAGAATACTGAGGCGGCCAACAACAACGCCACTAAAGCCAATGATGTTGTCATGACTGAAGCCAATGTGGTGCCTCAAGTTAACACTGTGAATGAAGCCAATGCTGCACCTGCAACTGATGTGCAGCCAGACGCCTCTGTTAATGCCTCTGCTCCTGTACCGCCACCAAGGCCACACACCATTGAGCATGCATTCTATCAAGGCGAACTTGTTCCTGTCAGATGGCCCATTTTGATTCCTCCGCCTGCTCCCAGTCCCCAGTTTGATTATCATGTAGAGCACATGCCTCAGGTTCAGAAGCCAAAGCCCAGGTTCCCAAGGTTTCCAGGTACTGCATCTGCACTAGGATCGTTCAATGTCAATGGCTTCATTGCACACAACACCTTCTTTGACAGTGCGAAGAACCCATACTCCAAGCCCAGAATATCATCGAATAGGTTCTGGAGTTATCAGCAATGCGGCTATTACTCTTGTGTTCTGTACAACCAAGGGCGCATATTTCCTCATATGCGTCTGGATTCCGAAGCTATTGCTGGCTTGCCATGCCTAGAAGAAGCACTTGACTGCTTTCGAGATGCAGGCCTGCTGTAGTTCGTCACTGATAAGGAGCACTGGAATGAAGAGCTTCTGCTCCAGTTTTATGCCACTCTCCACATTCGAGGCTACAACAGGGATTCGAAGACATGGGTCCTTGAGTGGATGACAGGAAATGTCCATCATGAAGCCAAAGCCTTTGACCTCATTGAGCTTACCAGCCTTTCTACTCCAGGTGAACTCTATGAACCTGGTTGTCAGCTTCACTGCAATGCAGCAGAAAGCATCTTTCAGAAGCCAGAGCCCAACATGAGCCAAATGCTGAGCATGATGAAGCCACTGCCACTTGACGCTGAATATCCAAAGGAATTCTTTGTTGAAGACCTACAGTATATGCCCCGCACCATCTATCATATCATAAGGCGAACTCTATGGCCCATCAAAGGGCATTCCTCCTCCACAAGGCTTGAAGGTGCAATGAAGACATTGGTCTTCTACATTCTCAATGGCAAAAGCTTCAATGCTCAGGACTTCTTCATTAGACAGTTTGGTGCTTCTGGCTCTGACATCTTTGGTCTGAAATTTTATGCTCCTTGGGTTATGCGTCTGATCAAGCTTCACTCTGCTATTAACTATTAGCCCTCTGCACGCAATCATCTTATATTCCTGCCAGAGGTTGATATGTTAGTCGAAGCCATCTACCAAGAGCCTGCCAAGGAGGCAATATATCTTCACAATATCGATCGTCAGAGTTTCTCTCAAGATGTTGAAGGTGTTCAGGCTGCTTCTTGTGTCTATCCCTTGGCCGGCAACACTCGCCCTGCATGTACTGAAGCCACAGAAAGCACCATTGCTCCAAGGACTCACAAGTGATCCCGTGTGCTCAATGACCGTGAGCTTCTTGTGGCACTGCATCAGAAACAAGACAAGCATCATTTCTGGCTCAAACGACAAATGCAAAGCCTCTTGGTGGATGTAAATCGCATTCGCAATCTTGCCACCAAGAACGCCTTTGTCACTCATGAAACATGTCAGAGGACTTGGAAGAGTTTGACATTGCTAAGTGTTGAAGCTGATCTCCAAGATGATGGCTTCACCGAAAGATTCAAGTTTGACTCCACTCCTCCAATGAATGTTGTTCTACGTTGAACCCCATCTCTTGAAGACTCAGAGTACTCTTCGTTCATAGCCACTGTTCATGCCAGAGTTCTTGATGATGCTGATGATGCTACTTCACCACCTCCAAACTCAGCGTGTCTCGACACTGCACCAAGTTCTTCTACACCACCAAACCCCAACGACAATGTTGTTGCTTCACCTACTCACCATGGGAACGAGTAGCGACTATGTCTTCAAACCTTTTTGGTCCTTACTGACAAAAGGGGGAGAAGCATATGTTGATAGTCTTCAAGCAGGTCTATATGGGTGGTTGCTATACTTTTGCCCAGTGTTTACAACTCTCGTTTTGATACATTTGGTTCTTTGAGTTGTAACACTTAAACTAGTTGGTCGTCTGCTACTTTCTCTGATATTCTATGATGCGACGATAAATTCCGCATCAGCGATGATAAATCCCGCATAAAGTCATTTCGCAGACGTCCATCTTTCATTATGCATGTCATTTTTCTTTGAATATCTATTCATGCATGATGTATTGTCTTCATATGGTGAGGAGGATCTCCACAAGTACAACCTGCCATGTGCATTTGTATTCCAACGCAAAACATATATATGCACATCTTCAGGGGGAGCCCTTTACCATTTATGAAGACAATGCCTTAATCCCTTACATTTTCACATACTTTTATCCCCGTTGAAAACTTCAACCAGTTTGTCATCAATCACCAAAAAGGGGGAGATTGTAAGTGCATCTAGTGCCACCCCTAGTTGGTTTTGGAGTATTAGCAACAAACCTGGTTGAGGGACTAATGTGTTTGTGAGAATTGCAGGATAACACAGGTAGTAGTCCCTCATTGATTTGGTTTCCCTACCGGATATGACCCCTAAAAATGTGTGAAGACATTGAAGCCAATGGTGGTCTGTGAAGCTAATCACGTTCAAGACTATGACATTTGGAGACAATGTCTGAAGACTATGGAGCGCGAAGACTTAGTTGTTTCGTTGTTTCTTTTTTTATTTGTTGAATCATAGGAACCACCGCACTGTTAAGTGGAGTCCAAATGAACAAAGTCAGGGTGACTGAAGTGATGCTCAACCAAATCCTATGTCTTCGAGCAAAGACAATGAGAGCAAATCTTATCTAGAGTCGGATAAGTCATCTTTACTTGTAGCCCAAGTCAAGCTGCCGCGTGTGTTTGAAATCTGACCGTTGCGACACGTGTCCGTTCCTTAGTGACCCAGGATCATTTTGGACAAATTAGGTCGAGTTGACAGTGGCTATAAATAGCCCACCCCCTACACCATAAATTGGTGGTTGCTCAGAGTTAGATACGGCTTTTGTCGTTTGAGAGCAACCCACCTCCGAAGCCTTTGAGAGAGAGAATCCTTGCGAGGACAAAGCCCAAACCACCCAGAGCCCAAAGAGTGTTTGGCATCACTTAAGTCTTTCTGTCCGCGTGATCTGAAGACTTATTTCACTTGAGGACTGTGAATCCTCCAGCCGGTTAGGCGTCACGTTCTGAGCATCCAAGAGTCATTGTGGATTGCCGGTGAACGAAGTCTGTGAAGGTTTGGGAGTCTACCTTGAAGACTTACCAGAGTGATTGGGCGGGGACTGAGAGTCCTTAGCTCAAGGGGAATAAGGTGAAGATGTGGTCTTCTGAGTTAAATATCAGCCTCCCTAACCAGACGTACAGTTGTCACAACAATTGGAACTGGTCGAACAAACCCCTGTCCTTCTGAAGTCACTGGTTCTATCTCTCACTTCTCTTTACTTACCATTTGTCTTCGTGAAGTCATTCCCTGCTCGCAATTATCTGTTTTTCTTCACTGCGTGACTACTTATCCTGGTTGGCTTCTCACTATCTTCCTTTCTGATCCTTACTACCTAGCTGCTAATAGTCTTAGTGCTTTCACTTCATTGAATACTTGACTATGGCTTGTCTAGTGCAGTCTACCTTCCGCTGCATTCGAATAATGTTGTTTCTACTGTTGGTCTTCGAAACTCTCATGTTTTGAAGACTTTCATAAAAATCGCCTATTCACCCCCCTCTTGTCGATAACTAGCACTTTCAAGAATAATCATCAACAATGACAAATCCATATAATGATGCAGCATTAGTGAATGTGGCATAATGAGTAGTGAGGGAGTCCTGGATTAGGGGGTGTCCGGATGACCGGACTATAACCGTTGGCCGGACTCCTGGACTATGAAGATACAAGATTGAAGACTTCGTCCCATGTCCGGATGGGACTTTCCTTGGCGTGGAAGGCAAGCTTGGCGATACGGATGTGTAGATCTCCTCCCATTGTAACCGACTCTGTGTAACCCTAGCCCTCTCCGGTGTCTATATAAACCGGAGGGTTTTAGTCCGTAGGACGAACAACAATCATACCATAGGCTAGCTTCTAGGGTTTAGCCTCTCTGATCTCGTGGTAGATCTACTCTTGTACTACCCATATCATCAATATTAATCAAGCAGGAGTAGGGTTTTACCTCCATCGAGAGGGCCCGAACCTGGGTAAAAACATCGTCTCCCTTGTCTCCTGTTACCATCCGCCTAGACGCACAGTTCGGAACCCCCTACCCGAGATTGGCCGGTTTTGACACAGACGTTGGTGCTTTCATTGAGAGTTCCCCTGTGTCATCACCTTTAGGCCCGATGGCTCCTCTGATCATCAACTACGATGCGGTCCATGGTGAGACTTTTCTCCCCGGATAGATATTCATATTCGGCGGCTTTGCACTGCGGGCCAATTTGCTTGTCCATCTGGGGCAGATCAAAAGCTACGTCCCTGGCCATCAGGTCAGGTTTGGAAGTTTGAACTACACGGCTGACATCCGCGGGGACTTGATCTTCGACGGGTTCGAGCCACAGCCGAGCGTGCCGCACTTTCACGATGGGTATGATCTAGCTCTACCGCCGAACAGTGCCCAGGAGGCCGCCCCAGTATCCGCTCCGACCCTTAGCTCGGAGCCGACTGCGCTAATCGAGGATGGGTGGTTGGACACCACCTCGGGGGCTGCAATCTCTACGGCGATCGAGCCGAATGCCAGCCTTGTCCTTTGCGAAGCTCGTGACTCCAAGGTGCCGGACTCCTTTCCGGACTCCAAACCTTCCGCGCCCCTGCTGATCGAACCCGATTGGGCGCCGATCATGGAGTTCGCCGCCGCGGACATCTTTCAGCACTCGCCCTTCGGCGACATTCTGAATTCACTAAGGTCTCTCTCTTTATCAGGAGAGCCCTGGCCGGACTATGGTCAGCAAGGTTGGGATGCGGACGACGAAGAAATTCAAAGCCCACCCACCACCCACTTCGTAGCCACTATCGATGATTTAATCGACATACTCGACTTCAACTCCGAAGACATCGACGTTATGGACGCCGATGAAGGAGACGACTACGAACCAGCGCCTATAGGGCACTGGAAAGCCACCTTGTTATAAGACATATACATGGTGGACACCCCAAAAGAAGGGAATGGCGATGGAACAATGGAGGATGACCCCTCCAAGAAGCAGCCTAAGCGCCAGCGTCAGCGGCACCGCTCTAAATCCCGCCAAATCAAAAATGGTGATTCCGGCACGGGAGATAATAACACCCCGGACAGTGCCGAAGACAACCCCCTCCATCAAGATTCAGCACGGGAGGATGGAGAAGCCAGCCCTCATGAGAGAGCGGCAGACAGAGAGGTAGAGGACAATAAGTACATGCCTCCCTCCAAAGACGAGGCAAGCCTCGACGATGATGGATTTGTCGTGCCTGAGGATCCCGTCGAACAAGGGCGTTTAAACGCAGGCTTATGGCCACAGCGAGCAGCCTCAAGAAAAAATAGCAGCAGCTTAGAGCTGACCAAGACTTGCTAGCCGACGGATGGACTGAAGTCCTTGTGGCCGAAGTGTACGAACTCGAACGCCCCTCCAAGAGCTACCCAAAGCGCAGGCTGCTACCCCAATTGGAGGAGGAAGCAACTAAACCTACATCACCAGCGCATGACGCGGCTGACCGGCCACCTCGTGGCCGTGACAGAGAGGCCTCTCGGCCATCAATTCAAGCCGCACCCCAGTGCCGCTCAAAAAATACCAAGGCAAGGGGAAATGCGCCAGACCTGCGAGACATATTGGAGGACAAGGCAAGGCAAACAAGATCGATCTACGGATCGCATGGGCACCCCACGACACGTGATGATAACCGTCACGCCGGATATGGAAAATACGGCCAGGCCGAATACATCAGACAAAGCTCATCTGGGCTACGTCGTGATATAGCCCAGTACAGAGGCGCCGCACACCCACTATGCTTCACAGATGAAGTAATGGATCATCAAATCCCCGAGGGTTTTAAGCCCGTAAACATCAAATCATACGATGGCACAACAGATCCTGTGGTATGGATCGAGGATTATCTCCTTCATATCCACATGGCCCGCGGTGATGACCTACACGCTATCAAATACCTCCCACTCAAGCTTAAAGGACCAGCTCGGAATTGGCTTAACAGCTTGCCAGCAGAGTCAATTGGTTGCTGGGAGGACCTGGAAGCCGCATTTCTCGACAATTTCCAGGGCACCTATGTGTGACCACCAGACGCCGATGACCTAAGCCACATAATTCAGCAGCCAGAGGAATCGGCTAGACAATTCTGGACACGGTTCCTAACCAAGAAAAATCAAATAGTCGACTATCCGGACGCAGAGGCCCTAGGAGCCTTCAAACATAACATCCGAGACGAATGGCTTGCCCGGCACCTAGGACAGGAAAAGCCGAAATCCATGGTAGCCCTCACAACACTCATGACCCGCTTTTGCGCGGGAGAAGACAGCTGGCTAGCTCGTAGTAATAACATGACCAAGAGCCCTGGTAATTCGGATACCAAGGACAACAATGGCAGGTCGCGTCGCAATAAGCACAAGCGCCGCATTAACGGCGACAATGCTGAGGATACGGCAGTTAATGCCGGATTCACAGGCTCTAAACCCGGTCAGCGGAAAAAGCCATTCAAAAGAAATACTTCGGGCCTGTCCAGTTTGGACCGAATACTCGATCGCTCGTGCCAGATACACGGCACCCTCGAAGCACCAGCCAATCACACCAACATGGATTGTTGGGTGTTCAAGCAAGCAGGCAAGTTAAGTGCCGAAAACAGAGACAAGTGGCTGCATAGCGATGACGAGGAGGAGCCCCGGCCGCCGAACAATATGGGACATAAGGGCTATCCCCCACAAGTACGGACGGTGAACATGATATACGCAACCTACATCCCCAAGAGGGAGCGGAAGCGTGCACTCAGGGACGTATATGCGTTGGATCCAGTCGCCCCAAAGTTCAACCCGTGGTCCTCCTGCCCGATCACTTTTGATCGAAGGGACCACCCCACTAGCATCCGCCACGGCGGATTTGCCGTGTTGGTTCTAGACCCAATCATTGACGGATTTCACCTCACTAGAGTCCTTATGGACGGCGGCAGCAGCCTGAACCTGCTTTATCAAGATACAATGCGAAAAATGGGCATAGATCCCTCAAGGATTAAACCCACAAAGATGACCTTTAAAGGCGTCATACCGGGTGTAGAGGCCAACTGTACAGGCTCAGTTACACTCGAAGTGGTCTTCGGATCCCCGGATAATTTCCGAAGCGAGGAGTTAATCTTTGACATAGTCTCGTTCCGCAGTGGCTATCGCGCCCTGCTCGGACGAACCGCATTTGCAAAGTTAAATGCGGTGCCGCACTACGCATACCTCAAGCTCAAGATGCCAGGCCCTTGAGGAGTCATTATGGTCAATGGAAACACCGAACTCTCTCTCCGAACGGAGGAGCATACGGCGGCCCTCGCGACAGAAGTACAAAGTAGCCTCTCAAGGCAATTCTCCAGTCCGACTATTAAACGTCTGGACACCGTCAAGCGCGCCCGGAGTAACCTACAAAAAGACCGCCTGGCATGTTCCGAGCAAGCATAGCAGTGCGGCCCCAACCCCAGCCCTTGCAAAATTGCGAAACCAGTACTACACGTACGTAATTACGCCCAGGAAATACCATGGGCATAAGGGGAGGGGCACAACCACGGCACGCCCAACATGCGGCTCAACCGCACTAGGTGCTCCAAATTTTGTCATTTCTTTTTTTTCTTACTTTCAGGACTCCGTTCTCCGGAAGGCCTGTCTGGCAGTACAATCGCCGAACACACGATGCAACAGCCAGGGAGGCAGCAAGCTACGTCGAATGTCCAAGTGGTCTCTATAACGAGCTAAATACCTGTCTTACATAAAGTCTCGCAGCTTGCCCCTGGAGGGGGACATGTCAAATAATCCCATCTCTTGCTTATTGCACTGTTTGTATCGTTCTGCTTTCACAACAGCCTTTTAATAAACAATAAATAGCTCTTGTCTATTATTACATTCATTTTTTAAGTAAATATGTTCAGTTATGACATTATGCAACCGTACACTTTGGTACGGCCAATACACAAGGGGCTTAAGTACCCCATAATATGGTGTGAGAAGTCCGAACACTCTCACGAGTGCGGCACCCCGAACTTATAGCATTATATGCATCAGCTCCGAATCATATCTTGGGTCAATAGTTGGGTTTGCCCGGCTCCCATGTTTTGGCACCTTACGTTCCGCTATATCAGATAAGGTAGTGCTGGGAGAACTACTGCGATTGTGCCCCAGTTGAGCTGGGTTAAGCACCTCAGTAGAGAAAGCTAAAACTGACCGTCATCATAGGGCGAGAGCCGGTCGCTGTTCGAGAGGTTCTCGAGTCCCTAAAGACTTATGCCGCTTAGAGCGAGGAGCTGGCTTTGTCCGGCCTAGGCGTGGATAGCGCCCCGAACTCGATCTTCCGAATACTAGGGGCTGCGCCGAAAGTGAGAGTGATAAAGCATTATAGTCTGATTGCCTTGTTCGTTGTGCTGAGCGCCTCCCTCGAAGGACCCAAGAATGGGAACAAGAATGGGAACAAGAGCGCTGAGGTTTATCCCGAACACCCCAGCACTCGTGGCATGGGGGTAGAAGCCGACGACTCGCATCTCTCTGATTTAATAAACGGCCGCACAGAAGGTAATATTTTAAATTCAACAAAGCATTGCTTAGCGCATATGAACAAGTTTTCAGCGCACAGGATAACACGAGCGAGTTTACTCAAAAATTACATCCTTGGAACACTCATCCGCCACAAGGCAGGCACCCTTCAGGACGCCCTCATAATACAACTCGGGCTTGCGATGCTCCTTCCCCTCCGGTGGCCCATCTGTCACTAGCTTCTCAACATCCATCTTGCCCTAGTGTACTTTAACACAGGCAAGAGCCCTACGGGCGCCTTCGATGCATACGGAGCGCTTGATGATTTCAAGCCATGGATAGGCATCCACCAGCCGCCTCACCAGCCCAAAGTAGCTCCCAGCAGGACCACCCCACGCCATAGTCGGCCTATAAGGCACTTCATGGCCTGTTCGGCTACCTTATGGAGCTCGACCAACTGCTTCAACTGGTCGCTCAAGGGCACCGGGTGTCCGGCCTCAACATACTGGGACCAGAACACCTTCTCCGTCGAGCTCCCTTCCTCGGCTCGGTAGAACGCGGCAGCGTCGGACACACTGCGGGGCAGATCTGCGAATGCTCCTGGAGAGCTCCGGACTCGGGTAAGTAACAAGTAATTCACTTTCACGTGCTTGCTTTGCATAAAGAATGCCTCACCCGCCGCTATCTTTTTCATTGCCTCAATTTCCTGGAGGGCTTTTTGGGCTTCGGCCTTGGCAGATTTGGCGCTCTCAAGGGCTGAGGCAAGCTCGGACTCTCGAGTCTTTGAGTCAAGCTCCAAACTCTCATGTTTTTTCACAAGAGTGTGGAGCTCTTGCTGCACCTCCGCCACCCGCGCCTCCTGCTTTTCTCGATCGGTGCGCTCCATGGCCGCATTGTCTTCGGCCTTGGATAGCGCTTCCTTCAGGGTCGCCACCTCGGTCGTGGCCCCTGTAATACTCACGTTTGTCCTGTCACTATTTGCAACCAGGTATTTTTATATACTTACATAAGGTACTGCTTACCTTCCTTGTCCTCGAGCTACTTCTTGGCAAGGCTGAGCTCGTTCTCGGACCGCTCGAGGCTCTGCTTCAATGCATCGACCTCCGCAGTCAGTGCGGCAGAGGTCAGCGGCACAACCTGCATTCCCATATTGACATATTTATGTTAGACTCCTGCGTATATCTTTTTATATCCTCAGTCCGGCTTTTCTTTCCGAACACCAAACTGAGCATTAGGGGCTACTGTCTATGCGGTAATATTTTCACATGTCTTAAATACATACCTCAAAGCCTGTTAGAAGGCTGGCACAGGCTTCTGTCAGCCCGCTCTTAGCGGACTGAACCTTCTGGATCACCGCATTCATGACAGTGCGGTGCTCCTCGTTGATGGAGGCGCCGTTAAGCACCTCCAGCAAATTATTCGGTGCCTCCGGTTGGACGGAGGTCACCAACGTCGTAGGCTTGCCCTTCTTACGAGGGGGCCGCCTGCCGGACTCCGGAACCACTGAAGGTTCCGGTGCGGTGTCCGGCCCAGGGCCGGACTTAGAGCCCTTTGGGGTTTTATCCCCTTTGCGCCTAGAGTCCGGAAGGTCGCCTTGAGGCGCCCCGGGGGCTACCTCCTCCTAGCTTGGCCCTTTTGGGACTCCACCTCGGCATCGTCTGTGGGGCGAGGGGAGGTAGCAGTCGGGAGTGAAAGACTATTCACATACGACGAATCCAGGGATCCGCTCGAGGAAGCGTCGAGCCGGGCCTTGGGCGGACTGCATGATTATGTTCGGTGTTAGAAGATAGTGTGCACTAAAGGAACACCATGAGTTATTCTAGTATCGGGATACTTACGATTTCGCCAGGGGCTTGGCCCTGGATGGCCACTCCTCTCCGCCGTCGTCGGCGCTGGTGGAGTAGTCCGGAAGAAGGGTCTTTCCCTTCTTGGACTCTCCGGCCTCCCCAGTTGGGGCGGCCTTGCTTTTCTTTCCTCCCCCCGTTGGAGGGGGAGAGGCTTCTTATTCCTCCTCCTCGTCTTCGGGGGAGGAGAGCGGATCGGGGTCGTCGGGCGATGAATCCAACACCACGAGGCGCCGGGAACTCTTTCGAGTTACCGTGGCCTTCTTCTTGGCCTTCTTCTTGGCCTTCCTCTTGGCCTTCTTCTCCAGCACCACGTGAGGTGCCAGGACCAGCAGCTTCGCCAAGCGTGCATCTGATGGGCCTTCGGGCAAAGGAGCCGGACAGTCAATCTGTCCGGACGTCTTCTTCCAGTCCTGTCAAAGGAGCGGGAGCTTAGATCCCGCGTAGAGTCAAACTATGAAAAACAAGTATCCTGTAAAGGGTTAAACAAGCTTACTGCGCTAGCTTGGTGCTTCACGCAGAATCCGCGATCCTCGGTAATGGGAGGGGGAACCTCGGAGCCCTTGAATAGCACCTTCCAGGCATCTTCGTGCGTTGTGTCAAAGAGCCTGGACAAAGTTTGGTGCTGGGCCGGGTCGAACTCCCACAAGTTAAAAGCCCGTCGTTGACACGGGAGGATCCGGTGGAAGAGCATGACCTGGACTACGTTGACAAGTTTAACCTTCTTGTCCACCAGGTTTTGGAAGCAGGTTTGGAGTCCGGTCACCTCTTCCGAATTACCCCATGACAGGCTCGTCTCTTTCCAAGAGGTGAGTCGTGTGGGGATGCCAGATTGGAATTCGGGGGCCGCTGCCAATTCAGGGTCACGCGGCTCGGTGATGTAGAACCACCCCGATTGCCACCCTTTGATGGTTTCCACAAAGGAGCCCTCGAGCCATGTGACGTTGGGCATCTTGCCCACCATGGCGCCTCCGCACTCCGCTTGCCGGCCGCCCACTACCTTCGGCTTGACATTGAAGGTCTTCAGCCATAAGCCGAAGTGGGGCTTGATGCGGAGGAAGACCTCGCACACGACGATAAACGCTGAGATGTTGAGGATGAAGTTCGGGGCCAGATCGTGGAAATCCAGGCCATAGTAGAACATGAGCCCCCGGACATATGGGTGGAGCGGGAAGCCCAGTCCACGGAGGAAATGGGGGAGGAACACCACCCTCTCATGGGGCCTGGGGGTGGGGATGAGCTGCCCCTCATCTTGGAGCCGGTGCGCAATGTCATTGGACAAGTATCCGGCTTTCCTCAACTTTTTGATGTGCCCCTCCGTGACGGAGGAGGCCATCCACCTGCCTCCCGCTCTGGACATGGCTGGAGAAGGTTGAGGTGGGAAGTGCGGACTTGGGCGCTGGAGCTCGAGTGTGCGGAGATGGATAAGCAAAGGAGGAAGAAGGCGTAGATGGAAAAGGTGGATCCTTATCCCCTTATATGGGTGGACAAAACTATGTACCCCCACCAGCCTGGTAAAACTCGCTTATCTCCTAAGCACCGTGATTAATGGAACGGTTGGGTTACCCATGCCCGTATTGATGAGAATCCCGGAATAAGGGGACATGATCTCTGCTTCAACAAGACGTGCCAAGGAAACCACCTCGCTAAACGCGCTGAGGAGGGACAGTAAAAACGATTCGAATAAAGGCTTGGCTGTGGCATGATGTCACGCTACGAAATACATCAGCAGATTATATTTGTACAAATATTATTCTCTCTACGGTGGTATGTGGAGCTTATTTTGCAGAGCTGGACACTGTCCTTGTGTTCAAAATCTTCTATGAAGTATTCGGAGGAGGAACCTGCCTTGCAATGCCGAAGACAATTTGCGCGCCGGACTCGTCGTCATTGAAGCCTGGTTCAGGGGCTACTGAGGGAGTCCTAGATTAGGGGGTGTCCGGATGGCCGGACTATGACCTTTGGCCGGACTCCTGGACTATGAAGATACAAGATTTAAGACTTCGTCCCGTGTCCGGATGGGACTTTCCTTGGCGTGGAACGCAAGCTTGGCGATACAGATGTGTAGATCTCCTCCCATTGTAACCGACTCTGTGTAGCCCTAGCCCTCTCTGGTGTCTTTATAAACCGGAGGGTTTTAGTCCGTAGGACGAACAACAATCATACCATAGGATAGCTTCTAGGGTTTAGCCTCTCTGATCTCGTGGTAGATCTACTCTTGTACTACCCATATCATCAATATTAATCAAGCAGGAGTAGGGTTTTACCTCCATCGAGAGGGCCCGAACCTGGGTAAAAACATCGTGCCCTTGACTCCTGTAACCATCCGTCTAGGCGCACAGTTCGGGACCCCCTACCCGAGATCCGTCGGTTTTGACACTGACATTGGTGCTTTCATTAAGAGTTCCTCTGTGTCATCACCTTTAGGCCCGATGGCTTCTTCGATCATCAACCATGATGCGGTCCAGGGTGAGACTTTTCTCCCCGGACAGATCTTCGTATTCGGCGGCTTTGCACTGCGGGCCAATTCGCTTGGCCATCTGGAGTAGATCGAAAGCTACGCCCCTGGACCTCAGGTCAGATTTGGAAGTTTAAACTACACGGCTGACATCCGCGGAGACTTGATCTTCGATGGATTCGAGCCACAGCCGAGCGCGCCGCACTGTCACGATGGGCACGACCTAGCTATGCCGCCGGACGGTGCCCAGAGCGCCGCTTAGGTGTCCACTCCGACCCTTAGATCGGAGCCGACTGCGCTGGTCGAGGACGGGTGTGTCACACCCTAGCTAGTTCATGCATTAGAGTGTTGCATCATGTTTACTCTTTTATCAGAAACTTGAAATGGGGATGACAGAACCCCCAGCCCCCTCTGAAACAACTAGGGTTTACTAAAAATATTTTCAATGAACCTGAAATGCCCTTCTAAAATGTCCATCATTTTTGTTTAGGTTCAGAACCTCTACCAAAAGTGATGCACAGTTTTCTAGGTCATCCTAAGGTCTTTGAATTAAATCATAACTATTTGAGTTTGGGCATTTAAATTATATAAATTATTTTAAGTGCTCAAATCTTACCAAACTAAAATGTTCCATGCTGTATATATTCCAGCTAGTGGCCATGAGCAGTTTGGTAAATTTAGGAGTTGTCTAAGTATTTTTAATAAGTCCACAAACTTACAGAATATATAAAAAACAGAAATAAGGAGAAAACCTTACCTGGCGCCACCCAAAGGCCCACCTACCGGCCCAGCCCAGCCACCGCTCCAGCGAGCTGCTTGGCTTGGCCAGGCAGGCAGGCAGGTGCTCGACGGCGGCTGCAGCGTGCGCCACGCAGCTGCCCGTCGCCCTGCTTCACCTCCTCGCCTCGCGCTGGCTTGGATGAACTCCACGTCGAGCCGTGAACCCCCAGGACACCTCCATTCTCCCCCAACTCCTCTCCTTCGCTCTCCCACGCCATGGCCGACGCCGTCGCCGCCACCCCCTCGCCGTAGCCGCGCTCTCCGTCAACCCCACGCCGCGCCACCGTGTCCAGGAGCTCCACCACCCTCCTCTCCTTCGAGCTAGTCGAGCCCCGAGCGCTCGCGTGCCCCGAAGCCACCGCACCGACCTCGACCGAACCGCCATCGCCTGAGATCCCCTTCGCTGTCGCCGCCGCACCAGCTCGTCTCCGACCGCGTCGTCTGCTCCCACGAGATCGCCGTGAGCCTGGCTACTCTCTCCCCCTTTCCTTTCTTGCTCTCGTGCACCACCGCGAGCACACATAGCTCACCCGCACGCGCCGCCGTGGAGCTCGTCGCCGACGTGCTCCCAGCCATCCTCCGGCCACCTCTCGGTGTCCATCGCACTCACCACGTCGCATAGGGTCTAACCATGCACCTCCCGCACCTCACCGCACACCCTACTCCCGAGTTCGCCTCCACCCGAACTCCGGCGGCCGCCTAGGTCGTCGCCGGTGCCGATTCCGGCCACCCCGACCCCAGCTAACTCCACCAAGAGCTGCGGTTCGTCCCCATCTCCACGTAGATGCCTTCCGCGACCCATTTGGTGGCCGGAACGGCCAAAACCACTTCCGCCGCCGCGTCGGGCTCGCCGGCGGCTAGACGCCGGCGTGTTTGACTTTGACCTTGACCAGGGTGGGCCCAGTTTGACTCCCCTGAGTCTATGACAAGTGGGCCCCCCCTCTGCTAACTAACCCAGATTAGTTTTAACTAAAATTAAGTTAGTTTAATTAACTACTGACATGCGGGACCCACTGGTCAGCTTGACCTAGACCGGCCTGTTGACCTGCTGAGGTCAGCATGACATCATGCTGATGCAGTAATCCTTTTTCTGGAATTAAAATAAATCCAGAATGATTTATAAATTCCAGAAAATCCCCCAACTTCAAAAATTCATAGTAAATCATCTGTAACTCCAAATGCAAAGTTTTATATATGAAAAATGATCAGAAAAATCCAATCTATCCATCTGTACTAGTTTCATGCATGTTTAAGCAAGCTAACCTGATGTTTAGGGAAGAACTAGTTAAAGCAATTATAAGGGGCCACATATGAGTTTGAAACTTGAATCTTTGATTCAAAATGGTTCAAACCCATCTGGTTTTAGTTGCATTAGCCCAACACACTCATATTGCCATGTTTCATGCATGCATCATATTGTTGCGTATTGTTTGGTAATGTTGTGTATCGGTGCTCTTTGCGGCAGGTTCTGCCTCCGAGGAGTACCACGATTACCCTAACAAAGAACAATATCAGTGCATCGACCCATCAGGCAAGCAACCAACCATTTGATCATATCGATACAATCCCATGTTCTCGCTCCTGCTCTCTTTTACTGCATTAAGACAACGCGTTTCAAACTGCTGTGTGCTACGGTACTTGAACCCATTTCCTCTGCATGACCTGTCATTGCCACAGTAACTAGATGAAACCCACTAGCATGTGTAGGAGTTGAGTGAGCCATATGTATGTGTTGTTCCTACCTTGCTATGCCTGCTATGCTTAGAGTCGTGTCAGGTCTGGTTCATCTGGGTGATGGGCTAGAGTGAAATGATCATGCCGGTAATGAGAGTGATGTGTTGAACATGATTTGGTAAAGGTATCGATGAGAGGCCATGTAGGAGTACATGGTGGGTTGTTTCATTGAAGCCATCCTTAAGCACTGAGATCTGTATGTGTGATTTAAGAATCAGCTACTACCATGCATTGGGCCCGAAACCAATGGACCCTCTCGGCTTCTTAATCACCCTTGTTCTCTGTCCAGGAGTTGCAACTAGTTTCTGGTGTTTATAGGTTTTGTGTTGGAGGCCGTGGGCAGCGCTGACCCGAGAGGTGGGCTGTGATGCGGTAGATACACCGTGGCACGGTCTACCGGGCACCCGTTTGGTGTCTCGGGAACCCTGTTCACATCGTTTGGGGCTGTGAGCGAAACCCCGGCCGGATCTCCTCGCGGATGGAACCCGAATAGGCGATAAACCTGGACTAGAGACTTGAGTGTTTAGGTAGGCCGTGGCCGACACCCACGTTGGGCTTCCGCTTGAAGGTTGCCGAGTACATGTCATGTAAACAGCGGTAAGTGGTGAGAGCGTGTGTGAAGGAGTACACCCCTGCAGGGTTAACATGATCTATTCGAATAGCCGCGTCCGCGGTAAAGGACTACTTGGTTGCCTATACAGTTCATAGACAAGTAAATGGATACTACTAAAAATCTCAAGATAAGCGTGAGTGCCGAGGATGGCTCCTCCGTAGGATGACGGAGGTGGATCCTCGGTGGTGTATTGGAATGGTGAGTAGTGGACTCGTGTGCGCAAAACCATTTCAAGTTGGTGTATCGTAGGATAGCTTAGCCAAGAGTCAAAGCTGGCTTGCTGCAATAACCCCACCAACCCTTCTTGATAATGTGCATGTATGTAGGATCTGATGTAAGTCTTGCTGAGTACCTTTGTACTCATGTTGCTTTAATTTACATTTTTCAGAAGACGCTGCAACCCCTTCTGATGGGTTCTTCATAGACGTTGACATCGATGAGTAGGCTGAGGCCCAGGTGGTGATCCTGAGCTTGTGAAGGACCACGTAGTATAGCCAGGCTTTCCAAGCCTCTTTATTTTACTAGTTGTCTGTACTCAGACAAGTTACTTCCGCTGTTGGCTTGTATGTCTGTATGACTTGAATGCTGGGTCGTGTGACCCGTACTTGTGTGTATGTTATGTATGGCTCTCTGAGCCTTAAATAAAGTACTTGTGTTGTAGAGTCACGTTGTGATGCCTTGTTGTATTTGCACATATCGAGCATATTGTGTGTATGATTGAAATGCTTGGTATGTGTGGGATCTGACTATCTAGTTGTTTATTCTTAGTAGCCTCTCTTACCAGGAAATGTCTTCTAGTGTCTCCACTGAGCCTTGGTAGCTTGCTACTGCGCCGGAACACTTAGGCTGGCCGGCATGTGTCCTTCTTCGTTCCTGTGTCTGTCCCTTCGGGGAAATGTCACGCGATGGATACCGGAGTCCTGTTAGCCCAGTGCTACAGCCCGGATTCACTTGCTGATGATCGACACGTTCGATGCTGGGTCATGGATGCCTGTCCCTGTAAGCCTGTGCCACTTTGGGTTTACGACTAGCCATGTCAGCCCGGGCTCTTTACCATATGGATGCTAGCGACACTATCATATACGTGTGCCAAAAGGCGCAAACGGTCCCGGGCAAAGGTAGGACGACACCCGTGGGAATACCATGCGTGAGGCCGCAAAGTGATATGAGGTGTTACATGCCAGATCGATGTGGCATCGAGTCGGGGTCCTGACAGGGTGGCTAGACGCCGCCTCGGGGGCTGCAATCTCTACGGCGATCGAGCCGAACACCAATCTTGTGCTTCGCGGAGCTCGTGACTCCAAGGTGCCGGACTCCTTTCCGGACTCCGAATATTCCGCACCCCTCCCGATCGAACCCAATTGGACTCCGATCATGGAGTTCACCGCCGCGGACATCTTTCAACACTAGCCCTTTGGTGACATCCTGAATTCACTAAAATCTCTCTCTTTATCAGGAGAGCCCTGGCCGGACTATGGTCAGCAAGGTTGGGATGCGGATGATGAAGAAATTAGAAACCCACCCACCACCCACTTTGTAGCCACTGTCGACGATTTAACCGACATGCTCGACTTCGACTTCGAAGACATCGACGGTATGGACGCCGATGAAGAAGACAAACAAGAACCAGCGCCTATAGAGCACTGGACAACCACCTCATCCCATGACGTATACATGGTGGACACACCTAAAAGAAACAACTACGAGGATCAAAAGGGCGCAACGAGGGATGGTTCCCTCGAAAAGCAATCAAAGCGGCGGCGGAAGCGCCGCGCCGAACCCCACCTCGACAGAGACCCAGCCATAGAGCAGGATGAACCGGCGGACGGCGAACATGCCATCGAGCAACCGTCTGAACAGGGCAACTTGGATAGACAAACCGAACAACCCGTCCCCGGCAAAAATAATAGTCCGGACGACCTCACGCCGGACAAGTTGTTGGAGAAGAATAACCTCCACCAAAGGCTCGTCGCCACTTCGCGTAGCCTGAAAAAGCAGAAGTGGAAGCTCAAAACAGCGGAAGATGCACTCAGAATCAGATGGGGCAAAGTACTCAAACACCACACACAAGTACGGCGACAGTCACCACACAAAGAGCTATCCGAAGCGAAAATTACTACCTGAATTTGATGAGGAGGCCTTAGAGCCCCCACGGTCAAAAAACAAGGAAGCCACTAGGTCGGATAGACGACCCCATGGCCGGCATCGAACGGCAAAGGGCGCTGCATTCAATCCGGCACGCGATCCGCACAAGGATTCGAATCAAAAAGAGGGCCCAACTAGATCTATCTATGGGCCAAGAAAGCAAGCTCTAGTAAGCAATGCAACGCAACAAATATCAGAACACCGCGGCACACTGAAATACAGGGGCGCCGCACATCCCCTATGTTTCACCAATGAGGTGCTGGACCATGAATTTCCAGCGGGATTCAAGCCCGTAAGCATAGAGGCATACGACGGAACAACAGACCATGGAGTCTGGATTAAGGATTATATCCTCCACATACACATGGCTAGAGGAGATGACCTCCACGCCATAGATAACTTACCCCTCAAGCTCAAAGGGCCAGCCCGACATTGGCTTAAAAGCCTTCCGGGAAACACCATAGGAAGTTGGGAGGAGCTCGAGGATGCTTTTCGGGCAAATTTTCAAGGGACCTATGTCCGACCTCCGGATGCAGACGATCTAAGTCATATAACTCAACAACCCAGAGAGTCAGCCCGGAAAGTCTGGAACAGATTTCTTACTAAAAAGAATCAGATAGTCGTCTGTCCGGACACCGAAGCCCTAGCAGCTTTCAAGCATAGCGTTCGAGACGAATGGCTCACCAGACACCTTGGCCAAGAAAAGCCAAGAACAATGGCCGCATTGACAAGCCTCATGACCCGCTTTTGCGCGGGAGAGGATAGCTGGTTGGCAAGAAGCAGCACCAGTGACCCAAGTACATCCGAAGTCAGAGATGGAAACGGGAAACCGCACCATAACAAGGAACAGCGTCGGATCAAGGATAACAGCCCGATGAGCACGGCAGTCAGCGGCGGATTCAAAAGCTCTCGGCAGAATCAGAAAAAGCCACCTCCCAAAGATAATAGGGACGAGCTATCTAACCTCAACAAAATCTTGGACAAAATATGCCAAATCCACAGTACTCCCGGGAGGCCTGCAAACCACACCCACAGAGATTGTTGGGTCTTCAAGCAATCCGGCAAACTCAACGCCGAACACAAGGGGCTCGACATACCAAGCGAAGATGACGACGAACCCCACAAGCAGAGCACCGGAGAACAAAAGAAGTTCCCGCAAGAAGTCAAAACAGTAAATTCACTTCATGTGACAAAAGGGAAAAACAGAGTGGCGCCTATGGAGATACGCGCCATACGGCCTGTCCCAGAGGAGTCCCACCACTGGTTATTACAACCAATCACCTTCGATCATCAGGATTACTCTAGAGGTATCCGGAACGCAGGCTGAACTGCCTTGGTCTTAAATCCGATAATTGATGGACTCCACTTTACACAACTCCTAATGGACGGCGGCAGTGACCTAAACCTGCTATATCAGGACACAATCCGCAAAATGGGGTTAAACCCAGCAATAATTCGCCATGGCAACACTTCCTTTCAAGGGGTCACGCCAGGCCCAGATACCCATTGTATGGGTTCCCTCTCGTTAGAAGTTATGTTCGGCTCCCCCGACAACTTCTGAAGCGAAAAGCTAACCTTCCACATCGCCCCATTCATAAGTAGCTATCAAGCAGTACTGGGACGCGAAGCTTTCACCCGCTTTAACGCAATACCGCATTACGCATCCCTTACACTCAAAATGCCCGGTCCATGAGGCATCATCTCATTAAAGGGAAATATCAAGTGTTCCTCGAGCGCGGACGATGGTGCGGCTGCCTTGACAGCCGCACACTAATCCAGCTTTACTAGTTAGAGCACCTAAACAGGTCGTTCACGACTCCAGACATGGCTCGACGAGTCCGGCGTAAACATACAAAGGCTTAGTAGCCGCATACCCCCGTACAAGGGGCTCCGCGCGTTTACACCAGGAGACAATAAAGCTCAATTCTACCCATTTTTTGTATTATACTTTGTTTATTTTAACATAGATTCCTCGCACGATTGTTTTCCACTAAGTTCCTCTCTTTTGCAGAGGAACACCGTGCTACACCCGTCCAGGATACGGCACAACGGAGATATAGGCGCAGACGTGCAGTAGGGACCTGTTTCAAGGATTTTTTTCATATTAAGACCCTGCGTAAACCTTTTTTACTGTCTCTTGTTGATTACATCCCCCGGTTCTTTTTGCTATAACCGAGGAGGAGGCTGGCGTCTTGGCATGTGGCCACGCCAGAATTTTGCGCGTACCTGGACACCAGGGGCTTCTTACCAAGGGCTTTTGTTCGGCCCGTTTTCATAAAGACTGAATACCTTAGGGAGTGTTCAGCGTCGCGAGTTTGGCCTTATATGCATCAGCTCTGGATCATGTCTTTGGTCAAATGTTGGGTTTGCCCGACTCCTGTGTTTTGCTGCCTTACGTTCCGCTCTATCGGCTAAGGCGGCACCAGGAGAACTACTGCGATTGTGCCCCGGTTCGGCCAGGCGAGCACCTCAGTAGAGAAAGCTAAAAGCTAACTGTCATGATATAGCGAGAGACTGGTCAACCACTCGATGACTTGCCGAAATCTTTAGGATTCCTCTGCATTAACGAAGGGCCGTTTCCCGGTCAGGCACACACGCGCCCCGAATTTGGGCGAGCGCGGTGCCCCAGGGGCTATTCAGTAGCCCCACTGTCAAACTCCTATGGCTAAATGAAAGTGATAAAGCATTATAGTCCGGTTGCCTAGTTTGCTGCGCTACCTCCTTTATAGGACCAAGACGTTGGATCAAGTGTGAAAATGCGCCTTCTGCGAACACCCCCACATTATATGCGTGGGGGCTGAAGCCAACGACTGCCATCTTTCAGGTTATATGCACATATACATTAACGGTCGCACAAGAGGTGTTCTAATTCTTGAAAGCACAAGTATAAAAAGCTTTTACATTCCATCAAAACATTGTTTTACAATAGCAAATGTTATTCGAACACAACATCCTTCGAGCACTGCGTCTCTATTAAACGAGCGCCCTGCAAAACTTCCTCAAAGTAGTGCTTGGCAGGTACTCGGCTTTCGTCCGAATCCTGGGATGCAACAACACTGGCCTTCATATCCGCCCAGTATGTCTTGACACAGGCAAGAGCCATCTGTGCACCCTCTATGCACGCTAACCTCTTCATTGCATGAATATGCGGCACCGTACCAAGGAACTGCTGCACCAAGCCAAAATAACTCTTCGGCTCTGGCCCTTCCAGCCACAGACGACTCGCGACGTACCTCATGGAGAGTCCGGATAACCTGTTCAGCTCCGCCCAAGCGGCCAAACGGTCGGACACCGAAAGTGGGTGTTCTAGATTGTGGAACTGTGACCAAAAAAGTTCTTCCAATTCATGGTCACCTAGACCCCGGAAGTGTTCGGTCGCGTCCGTGGCACTCGCCGCCAAATCCAGATAAGTGTTTGCCGCACTCCACTTCCGGTCTAACGGAGCATACTTAGGATCCCCGAACTTCATCCGCAACATATAGGGCTTTCCAGCCGCGATATCTCCAGCCTGACGTAGCTCCTCCTTTGTAGCTCTCATTGCAGAGCGAGTGTCCTTGGCCTCGGCAGTGACCTTTTCTAGGTCCTTCTGTGCCACCCTATCTTCTTTTTCACGAAGCTCACAACGGTCGGCAGCATCCTTCAATTTTACAGCCATCTCGGCCATTTCTTTCTTGCTCTAGCAGTGAGCAGCCGGTTCGGCTTTTAGCTCTTCAGCCGCTTAAACGGCAGCCGCATCGCTTTTCCTCGCTTGCTCCTTGGCTCGGGAAAGTTCCGCCCAAAGGT
This sequence comes from Triticum aestivum, assembly GCF_018294505.1. Classification (NCBI taxonomy): domain Eukaryota; kingdom Viridiplantae; phylum Streptophyta; class Magnoliopsida; order Poales; family Poaceae; genus Triticum; species Triticum aestivum. The sequence goes on along the minus strand of NC_057807.1, from coordinate 650,449,418 downwards.
TCTCCACGGCAGCGGCACCATCTGCATTAAGCACATATGTTATAAGGTACGAGCATCAACCTCCTCTTACCAGACGTCTTTGGAGACATTACATACCTTGTGCCTCGTCTAGCCGCTCATTTACAAGCGCAATGTCGGCATCTGCCACGTCAAGTTGCCACTTTAGCTCGGAAAATTCATAAGTCCGGCTAGCCATCGAACACCTCGCCACCTACACAGGAAAGGTGACATATTATACCTGGGATTATGATCCTCTGTGCGCCGTCATTTTTGACAACACACAAACTCTCAAGGGCTACTACCTATACAGGGTGCATTTTATATATGCGGCTCTATCCAAAGGTACATCTTTTCGCGTACCTCAAAACCTGCCAGTAAACTCCTGGCGGCCTTGTACAATCCGCTTTCCATGAATGAAATCCTTCCAATCATCGTGTTCATCAACACACGGTGTTCTTCTGAGATAGACGCTCACCCGAGCATATCCTTCAGCTCCTCCGACCGTGCACCAAAAGGTGCCGGACTAGTCCGACGACCTTTTTCAAGGTCCGGATTTGGAGAAACCCTCCGAGACGACACCTCGGGGTCGCCCGCCTCGCAAGACAGTATAGCTGGGGGCGGCGTTTCGCTCTCCATCATCTCCGGACGAAGATCCCCTAAAGATGAGCTCTGCTGAGAAGGGTTGAGATCCGAACTATAAGGTAAAATTCTGGTTATCTTCCTCAGAAATAAAAGAGGGATATCGCTCATTTTAAAACCCCTCTCTCTACTTACGGCTCGGTGGAGAGCTGATCCCCTTGGGGGCGTAATGCGGCCGGGGCACCCTCCGGCACCGGACCCTCTGACGAAGATTTCTTCCCCCGCTTTGAGGCCATTGCCTCCGGGTCTTCAAAGGCGGTCCTCTTCTTTCCCTGGATAGAGGAATTCTCGATTCCTCCTTTCCTGACAGTCTCCTTCGCGGAGGCGGTAGCTTCTTTGTTCCCCTCTTCGCCTTCTTCCAAAGGCGCAATCTCCAGCATCCTGGTCAACATGGGATCCGGCGTGGTCTCAGGGAGGGGGGCCGGACACCTGATAAGCTTTGCTTTCGCTATCCACTCATGTTTAAAGGATTGCTCTTTTGAGGGCAGTGTTATGATAAATGTACGGATAGCGTGTCCGGGTACAGGGCTACTTACTTGAGTGTCCGGGCGATTGCAGCTCAGACCTGCGTCCTCGGACAAGTCCATACACATTGCTTGTGATCCGAAGAACAATTTGTACATCTCCACGGGCGTCGTGCCCATAAAATGTTGGAGGGCTCGCGGTCCTTCCGGATTAAATTCCCACAGGCGGAGGGGGCGACGTTTGCAGGGCAGTATGCGGCGAATCAGCATAACCTGTGCCACTACGGCCAAATTGGTATCTCTTTCTAGGAGATCTCGAAGCGGCCCTGCAGCAAGGGCAAGTCCTTGGACGCCCCCAGTTAAGCCCTTTATTGACCCATGACACTAGCCGTGGTGGGGGACCCGAGCGAAAAGCAGGTGGCGCCACCCAAGTGGTGCCCCTGGGAGCTGTGATGTAAAACCACTCTCGTTCCCATAAGCCAAACTCCTCTTGAAAAGAGCCCTCAGGCCATGGAGCATCGGCAATCTTGCTTATAATAGCACCTCCGCACTCAGCGTACTGCCCCTCAATCGTCTTCGGTTCTACCTTGAAGGTTTTAAGCCACAATCCGAAGTGAGGAGTAATATGGAGGAAGGCCTCACACTTGACAATGAATGATGAGATTTGGAGGATGGACTCCGGAGCTAAGTCGTGAAATTCCAGCCCATAATAAAACATGAGCCACCTCAAAAAGGGATCAATCGGGAAGCCTAGCCCTCGAAGGAAGTGAGAAGTGAACACCACACTCTCACCGGGCTGGGGAGTGGGAATAGCCTGCCTTTGAGCAGGCAACCTATGCGAGATTTCGCCGTTCAGATACCGGGCATCTCTCAACTTTCGCACGTCTTCTTCTGTAATGGAGGAAGGCATCCACCGGCCTTGGAGGTCGAAGCCGGACATCATCAAAGGTCCGAAGCGCCTAAATCTGGAGCTTTGGGTGTTGGAACTCGAGGCGAGGGGTGGATTTGATTGGATTGAAAGAAAGGAGTCGAGCCTTGGTCCCCTTATAAATAGGTTGAATACCAAGAGCCCTCCCCATGATCGTTTGGGACTCACTTTCAATTAAGAAGCCATACCAATGGCACGGTTGGGTTACCCACGCCCGTATTGATGAGAATCCCGAAATAAGGGGACACGATCTCTGCTTTGACAAGACGTGCCAAGGAAACCGCCTCGCTAAACACGCTGAGGTGGGACAGTAAAACGATTCGAATAAAGGCTTGGTTGTGGCATGATGTCATGCTACAGAATACGTCAGCAGATTAGATTTGTGCGAATATTATTCTCTCTACGGTGGTATGTGGAAACTATTTTGCAGAGCCGGACACTATCCTTGTGTTCAACATCTTCTATGAAGTATTCGGAGGAGGAACCCGCCTTGCAATGCCAAAGACAATTTGTGCGCCGGACTCGTCGTCATTGAAGCCTGGTTCAGGGGCTACTAAGGGAGTCCTGGATTAGGGGGTGTCCGGATGGCCGAACTATGACCTTTGGCCAGACTCCGGGACTATGAAGATACAAGATTGAAGACTTCATCCCGTGTCCGGATGGGACTTTCCTTGGCGTGGAAGGCAAGCTTGGCGATACGATATGTAGATCTCCTCCCATTGTAACCGACTCTGTGTAACCCTAGCCCTCTCCGGTGTCTATATAAACCGGAAAGATTTAGTCCGTAGGACGAACAACAATCATACCATAGGCTAGCTTCTAGGGTTTAGCCTCTCTGATCTCGTGGTAGATCTACTCTTGTACTACCCATATCATCAATATTAATCAAGCAGGAGTAGGGTTTTACCTCCATCGAGAGGGCCCGAACCTGGGTAGAAACATCGTGTCTCTTGTCTCCTGTTACCATCCGCCTAGGCGCACAGTTCGGGACCCCCTACCTGAGATCCGCCGCTTTTTACACCGACACCCGAACCCAACGGAATCATCACTCTTGCTAGTGACCTAGACATAGCACTCCGCGCCGAAAACAAGACAGCCGCACTGGCCCTCGAGGCGCTATCCGAAGCCCTAGCAGCCGAAGAACTGACTGCGCTGCGCTCCACGGTGAACAGGGATGACGTGATACTCGATAAAAGATCCAAGTCCACCTCCTTTAAACCGGCGGACGAAATAGTCAAATTCCAAGTCCATCCAAGGGACCCTACAAAAACGGCCTCCATCGAGGCGCAATTAAACCCGGATGTAGACGCCGCACTACGAGAATTCCTATGCGAAAATTGGGACATTTTTGCCTGGCACCCTTCAGACATGCCAGGAATCCCACGCAGGCTGGCCGAGCACAGCCTAAACTTCCTAAAAGGATTCAAGCCTGTCAAGAAGGCTCTCCGGCGTTTCTCCGAGCCTAAGAGACAAGCCATGGGAGAGGAGCTAGCCAAACTACTGGAGGCCGGATTCATCAGAGACATAAAACATCCGGACTGGCTAGCTAACCTGGTGATGGTACCAAAGAAGGACAAATCCTAGCGCCTATGCGTCGATTTCAAGGACCTCAACAAGGCTTGCCCAAAGGATCCCTTCCCCCTCCCCCGCATCGATCAAATTATCGACACTACCGCAGGACACGATTCATTGTGTTTCCTCGATGCATACTCCGGCTACCATCAAATTAAGATGGCAGAGCCAGACCAAGCCGCAACGGCATTCATCACCCCATATGGCCCATTCTACTTCAACACAATGCCCTTCGGGCTCAAAAACGCCGGCGCAATATATCAGCGCATGATTAAGACATGTCTGGCAAACCAGATCAGCAAAACAGTGGAGGCATACGTAGATGACGTGGTTGTCAAAACCAAGCATGTCGAAACTCTAGTAGACGACTTGAGGCTCGCATTCAATAACCTCCGAGAATATGACATCAAGCTTAACCCAGAAAAATGCATTTTCGGTGTACCAGCCGGAAAGCTCTTGGGCTTCATTGTATCTGGTAGAGGAATTGAAGCAAACCCAGCCAAGATCCGAGCTCTGTCACAATTGGATATTCCAAAGGACCTCAAACAAATACAAAAATTGACTGGATGCGTGGCGGCTCTAAGCCGCTTCATCTCCCGCTTGAGAGAAAAGGCATTACCCCTTTATCGCCTCCTCCGGCGCACCAAACGCTTCGAGTGGACGGATGTTGCCACAGCCGGACTCGAAGAAATAAAAGCCATACTGGTAACAAACCCGGTCCTGGCCGCGCCTAACATCGGTTGTAAGAGCATATTTATCCCTTAGGTATTTTGGTGATTGATTACAATGCTTTTGCGGACTAATCGTGTGCCTTGAGTTTCTCAGACGCTTCATCACTAGGCACGAGACGATTCGGTGCCCCTCGAAGACTATTGAAGATGGCGTTGTTCTACGTTTCTCTTTGGTGGATTTGAGTCGTAGGAGAGCCGTACTATTAAGAGGGGGTCCGCGTCGGAAAGATTCGGGTGGAATCAGCACGTACACATGTCCTTCCTTTCCCTTGCATTTTGGAGCATCTCTCCATTATCCTAGTTGTGCTTAATTTGACGGCTGCTACTGTACTTGCAGCAGTACTGCTCCATGGAGCGGTAGTACCGCAAGCACCTGCGGTAGTACCGCTGGGGGTCACGATAGTACCACTCCTCTGGAGCCTTAGTACCGTGGCTCCCAGGCCTAGTGCCGCTCCGGTACGGTAGTAGGGGTAGATGTAATTTTTTACATCCGCGCCCCCACGGTAGTACCGCACGTCCTGCGCGGTAGTACCGCGGGAGGCCATGGTAGTACCGCTCCCCCGGAGTCGTAGTACCGTGGCCCTCGTACCTAGTACTGCTGCATCACGGTAGTAGGAGCGGATGTAATTTTTTACATCCGCGCCTCCACGGTAGTACCGCGCCTCGTGCGCGGTAGTACCGTGTCAGATTTTTTGCACTGTTTCATTTTCAGCGGAAGTAGGCATGGATGTAGTTTATTTCATCCGCGCTCTTCGTAGGCATTGACTTTCCTGCCTTGCGGTAGTACCGCGCAAGCGGTAGTACTGCACTCAGTCAGGCAAGTCTCGGCCTCTACTGCTACCGCGGAAGTACCATGGTCCTCCACGGTAGTACCGCGTGGTCTTGCGGTAGTACTGCGCCCCTGGAGCGGTAGTACCGCATGTCGCAGGCTGAACATGTGGATAACGGTTGGATCTTTTCCATAACTATAAAAGGGGCGTCTCCTACCTCTAGTTGACCACCTCTTCCACCTCTAAGCTCCATTGTTGCTCCAAGCTCCATTTTGGCCCGATCTCTCTCCCTAGCCAATCAAACTTGTTGATTTGCTCGAGATTGGGTGACAAGGGCCCGATCTACACTTCCACCAAGAGATATTCGATTCCCCCACTAATCCCTGGCGGATCTTGTTACTCTTGGGTGTTTGAGCACCCTAGACGGTTGAGGCCACCTCGAAGCCATACTCCATTGTGGTGAAGCTTGGTGGTTTTGTTGGGAGCCTCCAAGTGTTGTGGAGATTGCCCCATCGTTGTTTGTAAAGGTTCGGTCGCCGCCTTCAAGGGCACCAATAGTGGAATAACGGCATCTCACATTGTGTGAGGGCGTGAGGAGATTACGGTGGCCCTAGTGGCTTCTTGGGGAGCATTGTGCCTCCACACCGCTCTAACGGAGACATACTTCCCCTTAAAAGGAAGGAACTTCGGTAACACATCCTCGTCTTCACCGGCTCCACTCTTGGTTATTTCGTGCCTTTACTTTTGCAAGCTTACTTGTGTTGTATCTATTGCTTGCTTGTGTGCTAGTTTTCATTGCATCATATAGGTTGTCCACGTAGTTGCATATCTAGACAACCTATTTTGTCGCAAGGTTTAAATTGTTAAAGAAAAACTTAAAAATTGTTAGTTGCCTATTCATCCCCCCCCTCTAGTCAACCATATCTATCCTTTCAATTGGTATCAGAGCTTCATCTCTTTATTAAGGACTTTGTCGTCCGAAGAGTATGGTTGACACCAACGATGGTGCGGAGGAGCACTCCGGTGTGAATCCTATCTCGTCTACGGCCGATGGGGGAACCTCGGTCTCACGTGAGGAATTCAATGTGGCTTTAGACACATTGAAAACCTCCATGATGGCCGAGGTTAAAAGCATGTTTTCTGAATTCCTAGGACTTAAACTATCCACCTCGCCGATGAAAGTGGGTGATCCCACTAACAAGGTGACGGATGCCACCTCCGACAAGGGGGAAGCTAATAGTGAAAAAGGTCCTTCTACTAGTGGTAGAAATGGCTCCAGCATCTTTGCCCATGTGGACCCTCCTACTTATGGTGGACCGATTCCCACTACTCATTTAAATCATGCCGGTCCTCCTCCTAAGATTGTGAAAAATGAGGATTTTGATGCTTGGGTTTATCGTTTCAAGCGTCATTTAAAACATGTGAATACTAATCTTTGGAGAATTATAGAAGAAGGTTTCTATCCACATGACCCAAGCAACTTCACCCCTCGAGAAGCCGTGGATAATCAATTCAATGAGAGTGCTCTCTTCATCATCCAAGATGCAATCCTTCCTGAAGATCTTCCTCATCTTCGTCCTCATTCCATGGCTAAAGACGCATGGCAATGTGTTGTATCTCTCTATCGAGGAAGTGCTAGCATTCAACTCTCCAACTATGAAGTGGTGCAAGATGAAGCCGATGAGTTTGCAATGAAAGAAGATGAAGAACCTCGTGAGCTCTTTCGAACAGTTACCAAACTCGCGGTCGCACTCTGAGATCATGGGAGCAAGGACATGAATGACAATTGGATCAAGCGCAAGTTTCTCAAGGCCATGATGTCCTACAACAAGGCCATGTCCTCCGTCATTCGTCAAAGACCGGACTTCCACTCCATGACCTCAAGTGAAGTGTTGGGTGAGTTCGTTGCAATGAGCATCTTGGACAAGACCGCCGATAATGCGGTGCTCCGTTCTCAAAGGGCAAAGAAGCCCAACCTTGCCTTGAAGGCCAAGGTTAGTGTGGAAGAAGAAGAAGAATAGGAAGATGAGGAGAGCAACCCCGAAGACACGAAGTATGATTATCATGAGCACATGGCTCTTGCCTCAAGACAATTTTGGAGTAAGAAGAATACAAGACCCAACTTCAACAAGAACAACTCAAGTGGCCTCAAGGGCAAGCAATGAGTTAGAACTTGTTTCAACTGTGGCAATGTGAGACATTTCATTGCGGATTGTCCTTATGAGAAGCGGGAAGACAATGGTGGCAAGTTCATCCGAAAAGACAAAGCCAAGTCCTTCCCCAACAAGAACAACTTCACCAAGAAGACTCCTACATGCGGGTTGGTAGTTCAAGAAGAATACTGTGAGGATGACAATGATGATGAAGATAGTGAAGAAATGGCTATGGCATCCGTTGACATTGCCACAACTCCCCGGGTGTCTCTCTTCGATTCACCCAACGAGAACATCACCGCCAAGTGCCTCATGGCTAAAGCCACCAACAAGGTAACCCCCAACATCAAAACCACCATTATTCCTAATCCTTCTTCGACGGTGGGCTTTGATGATGGTAAGGGGTCTAATGAGGAGGTAAATGAATTTGAGTCCTTCATGAGTAAGCTCAAGGGCAAATCCAAGAAGCACTTCATTGCTCTCTTGGAACAACTTGGTGAAGCCAATGACATGATCGAGGCTCACGAAGAAACCATCTCTAAGATGGAAGGTCATAGATGTGACTATACCGATGAGATATCGGATCTCTCTAATGCTCTTGAGGAAGAGTGTGGGCATAGTTTGGCTCTTGAGGAGTCACACAATGATGACCATGCCAAATTAAAGATAGATCTTGATCATGCTCTTGTTGTGTCTTGTGTTCTAACTTCCGAGAAGGCTAAACTTGGGGTTGATCATGCTAGACTCAAGGAGGAGTTTGATGTACTTGACAAGGCCCATAAGGTCTTGAAAGGTGCTCATGCAAACCTCAAGGAGTCTCATGCTCAACTCCAAGTTAAGCTAACCAAGGAAAAGGCCACATTTCCTCACATGGTCTTAATTGATAATGCAAATGCTACTAACCCGTGTTGTGAGCATGTGCGTCTTGTGGAGGAGAATGCCAAGTTGAAGGAACAACTCAAGAAAGGTCTTGTGTCATGCATACAAGGCAAGAAGAACCTAAATGACCTTTTGAGCAATCAAAAGGAAGTTGTGGGCAAGGAGGGAGTTGGGTTCTCACCCAAATCCAAGAACAAGAAGAAGAACGAGGAGAAGAATAACAAGATCAAACGACCTCCCCCGCTCAAGCAAACTTTTGTGAAGGAGGGAGAGGGTGCTCCTAAGGAGAAGAAGAACAATGCAAAGAGTGGTGATGCCAAAAAGGGCAAAGCCATCTCTCCCAACAAACCGGCGACTTTAACCCCTCTTATGTGTTGTGCCGTGCTAGTGATGGGCATGTTTATGCTAAATTTGTTGGTTCTTCTTATGAGTACATTGAATGGTCTATTTGGGTTCCTAAGACCCTTGTTACTAACATCAAAGTACCCATTACTAAATGGGTACCTAAAACCAAGCATTGATCTCTTGTAGGTGTTTGCTTCCGGTGGGGGATCATGGTTGCTCGACAGTGGAGCAACAAATCATATGACTGGGAGCAAGGACTTGGTGGTGGATGTGCAAAAGATCCCATCTATGCCCACCAATGTCGAGTGGGGTGATGCCTCACATTCTAAGGTATTGGGTCCTGGCAAGGTTGTCATTTCGATCTAACGATCGAGAAAGTCATGCTTGTTGAGTCCCTTGCGTTCAATTTACTTTCCGTTCGTCAACTCGCACTCATGGGCTTTGCCACCTTCTTTGATATTGATACCGTGGCCCTCTTGTGGAGCAAGACTCTTAAAGTAGCCTTTGTTGGGCATGTCGAGAACGGTCTCTATGTGATTAACTTTTTGGAGCAACCCACTAAGACCGCGACATGCCTAATGGCTAAAGTTGATGTGGGATGGCTTTGGCATCGCCGTTTAGCCCATGTCAATATGAGATCTTTGCAAAGTATTCTCAAGGGGGACCATGTCCGTGGACTAACAAATGTTAGTTTTGCCAAAGGTCGTGCTTGCAGTGCTTGTATCGAAGGAAAGCTTCATGAGACGGCTCACCCTCCCATGACTACCATCTACTCGAAGAGACCCTTGGAGCTCCTGCACATGGACCTCTTTGGGCCTCCATCCTTTGATAGTCTTGGGGGTAGAAAGTATTGCTTGGTGATTGTGGATGATTATTCAAGATACACTTGGGTATACTTCTTCAAGAGGAAGAGTGAGACTCAACAAACCGTCATCGACTTTGCAAATGAAGCTCAACGTCAACATAATGCAAAGATCTTGACAATAAGAAGTGACAACGGCACCGAGTTCAAGAACTACACCTTGGATGAGTTTCTTAGTGATGAGGGGATCAAGCATCAATATTCTGCACCATATACCCCTCAACAAAATGGTGTTGCGGAGAGGAAGAACCGGACGTTGATGGATGCGGCAAGGACCATGATGGCGGAGTTCAAGTCTCCATACAACTTTTGGGCCGAAGCCATCAACACCGCATGCCATGCATCCAATCGGCTCTATCTCCGCAAAGGCTTGAACAAGACTTGAGGGAGTCCCGGACTAGGGGGTGTCCGGATAGTCGAACTATCATCATCGGCCGGACTCCAAGACTATGAAGATACAAGATTGAAGACTTCGTCCCGTGTCCGGATGGGACTTTCCTTGGCGTGGAAGGCAAGCTTGGCGATACGGATATGTAGATCTCCTACCATTGTAACCGACTCTGTGTAACCCTAGCCCTCTCCGGTGTCTATATAAACCGGATGGCTTTAGTCCGTAGGACGAACAACAATCATACCATAGGCTAGCTTCTAGGGTTTAGCCTCCTTGATCTTGTGGTAGATCTACTCTTGTAATACCCACATCATCAATATCAATCAAGCAGGACGTAGGGTTTTACCTCCATCAAGAGGGCCCGAACCTGGGTAAAACATCGTGTCCCTTGTCTCCTGTTACCATCCGCCTAGACGCATAGTTCAGGACCCCCTACCCGAGATCCGCCGGTTTTGACACCGACATTGGTGCTTTCATTGAGAGTTCCTCTATGTCGTCACCGATAGGCTCGATGGCTTCTTCGATCATCAACAACGACGCAGTCCAGGGTGAGACCTTTCTCCCCGGACAGATCTTCATATTCGGCGGCTTTGCACTGTGGGCCAATTCGCTTGGCCATCTGGAGCAGATTGAAAGCTACGCCCCTGGCCATCAGGTCAGATATGGAAGTTTGAACTTCACGGCTGACATCCGCGGAGACTTGATCTTCGATGGATTCAAACCACAGCCGAGTGCGCCGCACTGTCACGATGGGCATGATTTAGCTCTTCAGCCGGACAGTGCCCTGGAGGCCGCACACGAGTCCGCTCTGATCTTCAATTCGGAGCCGGCTGCGCAGATCGAGGACGGGTGGCTAGACACCGCCTCGGGGGCCGCAACCTCTACGGCGATGGAGCCGAACACTGACCTTGTCCCTCATGAAGCTCATCACTCCGAGGTGCCGGACTCCTCGCCGGACTCTGAACCTCCCGCGCCCCCTCCAATCGAATCCGATTGGGCGCCGATCATGGAATTCACCGCTATGGACATCTTTCAACACTCACCTTTCGGCGACATCTTGAGTTCGCTAAAGTATCTCTCGTTATCAGGAGAGCCCTGGCCAGTCTGCGGTCAGTACGGTTGGGATGCGGACGACGAAGAAATTCAAAGCCCACCCACCACCCACTTAGTAGCCACTGTCGATGATATAACCGACATGCTAGACTTCGGTTCCGAAGACATCGACGGTATGGACGACGATGCCAGAGACGACCAAGAACCAGCGCCTACTCGGCACTGGAAAGCCACCTCAACTCACGACGTATACATGGTGGATACGCCAAAAGGAAGCGATAACAAGGAACAACTGGACGTGGCGAAGGACAACTCCCCCGACAAACAAACAAAACGGTGACGCAAGCGCCGCCCGAAGTCCCACCTCGATAACAACGGCACCCATACTGACCCGGCCTTAGAGCAGGGCGAAGCAGTGGATGACGCACAGGCCACCAAGCAACCATCCGAACAGGATGAATTGGACAAGAACAACAGTCTAGACGATCTCACGCCAGACACATCACCGGAGCATAAGAACCTTCATAAAAGGCTCGTCGCCACTGCAAGAAGTTTGAAGAAGCAAAAGCGGAAGCTCAAAACAGCGGAAGACGCACTCAGAATGAGATGGAGCAAAGTACTCAATACCGTAGATAAATACGGCGATAGTCACCAGGCAAAGAGCTACCCGAAGCGCAAGCTGCTGCCCGAATTTGACGAGGAGGCCGTAGAGCCCCCACAGTCAAAAAAGAAAGAGGTCGCCTGGCCGGATAGACGGCCAGATGACAGGCTAAGAGCGGCAAGCGGCGCCGCACACAAGCCGGCACACGATCCACATAAGGATCCTCGCAAAAAGGATGTCCCGGTCAGGTCCATCTATGGGCCAAAAAAGAAGACTCCAGGGAGCAACACAACCCGCCGAGTGTTTGAAGACAACGGCACACCGAAATACAGGGGCGCCACACACCCACTATGTTTCACCGATGAGGTACTGGATCATGAATTTTCAGCGGGATTCAAACCCGTAAACATAGAGGCATATGACGGAACAACAGACCGCGGAGTCTGGATTGAAGATTATATCCTACACATACATATGGCCAGATGAGACGACCTCCATGCCATAAAATATCTACCCCTCAAGCTCAAAGGGCCAGCTCGGCATTGGCTCAAAAGCCTCCCAGAAAACACCATTGGAAGTTGGGAAGAGCTCGAGGATGCGTTTCGAGCAAATTTTCAGGGGACTTATGTCCGCCCTCCGGATGCAGACGATCTAAGTCACATAACTCAACAGCCCGGAGAGTCAGCACGCAAATTCTGGAATAGGTTCCTCACTAAAAAGAACCAAATAGTCGACTGTCCAGACGCCGAAGCCTTAGCAGCCTTTAAGCATAACGTCCAAGACGAATGGCTCGCCAGACACCTTGGCCAGGAAAAACCAAGAACAATGGCCGTGCTAACAAGCCTCATGACCCGCTTTTGCGCGGGGGAAGATAGCTGGCTGGCAAGATGCAGCACCAGTGACCCGAGTACATCCAAGGTCAGGGATGGAAATGGGAAATCACGACGCAGAAAAGATCAGCGCCGGAATAAGGAAAATGGCCCAAATAGCACGGCGGTCAACGCCGGATTCAAAAGCTCCCGGCCGAATAATAAAACACTGCCTCTCAAGGACAACAGTGATGAGCTATCCAACCTAAACAAAATCTGGGATAGGACATGTCAAATACATAGTACCCCCGGGAAGCCTGCAAACCATAGCCACAGAGATTGTTGGGTCTTCAAGCAGTCCGGCCGACTTAACGCCGAACACAAGGGGCTCGACACACCAAGCGAAGACGACGACAAACCCCACAAACAGCATGCCGGAAAACATAAGACTTTCCCACTAGAAGTCAAAACAGTGAACTCACTTCATGTGATAACAAGGAAAAATAGTGCGGCACCTGCTAAAACACGCGCCGCACGGTCCACCCCGGCAGAGTCCTGAAATTGGATGTTTAAACCAATTACTTTCGACCATCAGGATTACTCCAGAAGTGTTTGAAACGCAGGAGGGACTGCTTTGGTACTGGATCCCATAATCGACGGACTGCAATTCACGCAAGTCCTAATGGATGGCGGCAGCGATATAAACGTGCTATACCAGGAAACCATCCGCAGAATGGGGATAGACCCTACCAAAATTCACCATAGCAGCACTTCCTTCAAAGGAGTGACGCCTGGCCTTTACGCCAATTGTACAGGCTCTGCACTACTAGAGGTCGTGTTCGGTTCATCCGACAACCTCCGTCGCGAAAAGCTCATTTTCCATATCGCCCCATTCAAAAGTAGCCATCAAGCACTACTAAGACGCGAAGCTTTCGCCCGCTTTAACGCAATACCGCATTACGCGTCTCTTACGCTTAAAATGGCCGGTCCACGCGGCATAATCTCAGTAAAGGGTAACTCTGAGTGTTCCTAGACCACAGAAAACGTGAGACTGCTTTGACAGCCGCACACTAATCCGACCTTGCTGGTCAAAGCCCCTAAAAAAATGTCATTCAGACCTCGGACATGGTTAGGCGAGTCCGGCATAAATAAACAAGGGGCTTCCCAGCCGCATACCTCTTTACAAGGGGCTGCACGTATAAACAATGAGAGCCAATAAAGCTCAACTTTATCATACTTTATTTTAAATACATCTTTTGCACGATATTTTTTCCAAACTAAGTTCTTCTCTTTTACAGATGAAGCACGTGCTACACCCGTCCAGGATACAGCACAACGGAGACACAGGCGCAGACGTGCAGCAGGGACTCGTTGAAAGGATTCTTTTCAGATTAAGACCCTGCGTAAACCTTTCTTACTGTCTCTTGTTGATACACATCCCCCGGTTTCCTACCATAACCGAGGGGGAGGCTGGCGTTTTAGCATCGGCCGCGTCAGAAGTTCTCGTCCGTACCTGGACACTAGGGGCTTAGGGCATTGTTCTGCCCGGTATCATAAAGACCGAATACCTCAGGGAGTGTTCGGCGTCTCGAGTTAGGCCTTATGTGCATCAGCTCCGAATCATGTCTTTGGTCAAATGTTGGGTTTGCCCGGCTCCTGTGTTTTGCTGCCTTACGTTCCGCTCCATCGGCTAACGCGACACCAGGAGAACTACTGCGATTGTGCCCCGGTTCAGCCGGGCGAGCACCTCAGTAGAGAAATCCGAAAACTGATTGTCATGATATAACGAGAGACTGGTCAACCACTCGATCGACTACTGGAATGTTTAGAATTCCCCGCTTTGACGAAGGATCGCTTCCCGGTCAGGCACATACGCGCCCCGAGTTCGGAGAGCGCGGTGCCTCTAGGAGCTATATCGTAGCCCCACCTTCGAGCTCCTATGGCTAAGTGAAAGTGATAAAGCATTATAGTCCGGTTGCCTAGTTTGCTATGCTATCACCTCCTTCTCAGGACCAAGACGTTGGATTAAGTGTGAAAAAGCGCTTTTCTTTTGCAAACACCCCCGCACCATGTGCGTGGGGGCTGAAGCCAAAGACTGCCATCTTTCAGGTTATACATACATATACGGCCGCACAGGAGATAGTTCAATACTTGAACGCACAAGTATAAAAAGCTGTTACATTATAAACATGATCTCACAAATCATACACGTCATTTGAACATAACATCTTTCGAGCACTGCGACTCTATTAAACGAGTGCCCTGCAGGACTTCCTCAAAATAGTGCTCGGCGGGTAATCGGCTTTTGTCCAAACCCCGGGATGCAACAACGGTGGCATCCATCTCCGCCCAGTATGTCTTAACACGAGTAAGAGCCATCCGTGCACCCTCTATGCATGCCGACCGCATCATCGCCTCGATATGCGGCACCGCCCCAAGGAATTGCTGCAACAAGCCAAAATAACTCTCTGGCTTGGGCCTTTCTGGCCACAGATGAGCCACCACATCCGTCATGGCAAGTCCGGACAACCTATTCAGCTCAGCCCACTCCGCCAACTGATCAGTCAACGGAAGTGGACGCTCCGGACTATGGAATTGAGACCAAAAAAGCTCTTCCATTTCGTGATCCTTCTGGCTTCGGAAGTGCACGACTGCGTCCGCCGCACTCGCCGCCAAATCCAGATAAGAATCCTCCGCACCACACAATTGGCCCAACTGAGCATACTTCGGATCCGTGAACTTCCTACGCAGCAGAAAGGGCTTTCCAGCCGCAATGTCTCCGGCCTGACGCAGTTCCTCCTTCATAGCCCGCATTGCACTACGGGCATCCTTGGCTTCGGCGACGGCTTTCTTCAGGACCTCTTGCTCCGCTCGGCGTTCTCTTTCAAGAACCTCATAGCGGCCGGTAGCATCTTTTAATTTCACGGCCATTCCGGCCATCTCCTTCCTGCTTCGGTAGTAAACAGCCTTTTCGGCTTTTAGCTCTTCCGCTGCCTTCAAGGTGGCCGCATCACTTTTCCTGGCTTGTTCCTGCTCGAGCAAGCTCTGCTCGAAGGTCTTCCACAGCAGCGGCACCATCTGCATCAAGCATACAAATTGTAAGGAACGGGCATCAGCTCCCTTACTCGGTGACCGCGGAGCAACCACTTACCTTGTGACTCGTCAAGTCGTTTATTGACCAGCGCGATGTCCGCATCCGCAACGTCGAGTTGCCGCTTCAGCTCGGCAGCTCCATCAGTCCGGCTGGCCACCGATCGTTCCACCACCTGCATTGGAAAGGCGACATTCTATAACTGAGACTGTGATCCTCGGCACGCTGTCACTTCCGACAGCATACCAAGTCTCAGGGGCTACAATCTATACAGGGCGCACTCCATGTGCAAAACTGTCAAAAGGTATGTCATTTTTTTTGCGTACCTCAAACCCCGTCAGCAACCTTCCGACGGCCTCATACAACCCGCTCTCGGCGGATGAGATCCTTTCAATCACCATACTCATCAAAGTGTGGTGATCTTCTGAGATAGACGCCCTCTCGAGCAAATCCTGCAGCTCCACCGGCCCTACTCCAGTGGGTGCCGAACTCCCCGGCCCCGCCGGACTCGGGGAGACCCTCCGTGACGACACCTCAGGGTCGTCCGCCCCGCCCGACGGGGCGGCAGATGGAGGTGTTTCGCTCTCCATCATCTCCGGACGAAGGTCCCCCGAAGATGAGCTCTGCTGAGAAGGGCTGAGATCCGAACTACAAGGTGAAAACTTTGGTTAACCTAAGAAATAAAGTAGGGATGTCCCCTATTACAAAACCCCCCTTTTCTACTTACGGCTCGCTGGAGGGCTGATTCCTTTAGGGAGACTGTGCGGCCGGGGCTCTTCCCGACACGGGACCTTCCGGTGATCTCCTTCCCCGCTTTGAGGCCTTGGCCTTCGGGTCTTCGAAAGCGGTCCTCTTCTCCCCCTGGAGGGAGGGACCCTCGATTCCCCCCTTACTGCAAGCTCGGCAGAGGTGGTAGTTTCCCTGTGCCCCCCTTTGCCCTCCTCCAAAGGTGCAACCTCCAACATTTTAATTAACACGGCATCCGGCGTGGTCTCAGGGAGGGGGGCCGAACACCGTATCAATTTTGCTTGCGCTATCCACTCCTGTTCAAGGGATAGCTGGTTAAAAGGCAAACCCATGATAAATAAATGGACAATGTGTCCGGACACAGGGCTACTTACTTGAGTATCCGGGCGATTGCAGCTTAGGCCAGCATCCTCGGTCAAGTCCGGATGCATCTCTTGTGATCCGAAGAACAGTCCATACATCTCCACGGGTGTCAAACCCATGAAGTGTTGGAGAGCTCGTGGTCCCTCCGGATTAAATTCCCACAGGCGGAGGGGCGACGTTTGCAGGGCAGAAGGCGCCGAATTACCATAACCTGTGTCACTACGACCAGATTGATCTCCCCTTCCTGGAGGTCTCGAATTCGGCCCTGCAACAGGGGTACATCTTTGGACGGCCCCCAGTCAAGCCCTTTGTTGACCCATGACGTCAGCTGTTGTGGAGGGCCCGGGCGAAAGACGGGCGGCGGCCTCTGCCTGCTGCCCCGAGGAGCGGTGATATAGAACCACTCCTATTGCCACAAACCGAGCTCCTCCTGAAAAGAGCCCTCGGGCCATGGAGCATCGGCCCTCTTGTTTATAACCGCCCCGCCGCACTCTGCCTGGCGCCCCGCAATCATCTTCGGCTCCACGTTGAAGGTTTTGAGCCACAAGCCGAAGTGAGGGGTAGTGCGGAGGAAGGCTTCGCAGACGACAATGAATGATGAGATGTGGAGGATGGACTCCGGAGCCAAGTCGTGAAATTCCAGCCCATAGTAAAACATGAGCCCCCTCACGAAGGGATCCATTGGGAAGCCTAAACCCCGACGGAGGTCAGACACGAACATGACACTCTCGCCGGGCTCGGGAGTAGGAATAACTTGCCCTTGGGCAGGCAACCTATGCGAAATCTCGTAGGTTAAGTACCTGGCGTCTCTCAGCTTGAGCACGTCCTCTTCCGTGACAGAGGAGGGCATCCACCGGCCTCGTAGGTCGGAGCCGGACATTGTCGAAGGACGAAAGTACCCGAATCTGGAGCCTTGGGTGTTGGAACTCGGGGCGAGGGGCGGATTCAATTGAGGGTTGAAGAAAAAGAACGGGCCTTGGTCTCATTATAAAGAGGGAGAATACCAAGAGCCGTCCTCGTGACCGTTTGGAACCCGCCTCCGATGGAGGGGGCGTGGCAACGGGCGCGGTTGGGTTACCCACGTCCGTATTAATGAGAATCCCGGAATAAGGGGAACACGATCTCTGCTTCGACAAGACGTGCCAAGGAAACCGCTTCGCTAAACGCGCTGAGGTAGTACAATAAAAACAATTCGAGTAAAGGCTTGGTAGTGGTGTGACATCACGCCACAGAATACGTCAGCAGATTGAACTTGTGTAAATATTACTCTCTCTACGGTGGTATGTGGAATTTATTTTGCAGAGCCGGACACTATCCTAGTGTTCACAGTCTTCTATAAATTATTCGGAGAAGGAACCCGCCTTGCAATGCCGAAGACAATATGCACGCCGGACTCGTCGTCATTGAAGCCTGGTTCAGGGGCTACTGAGGGAGTCCCGGACTAGGGGGTGTCCGGATAGCCGAACTATCATCATCGGCCAGACTCCAAGACTATGAAGATACAAGATTGAAGACTTCGTCTCGTGTCCGGATGGGACTTTCCTTGGCGTGGAAGGCAAGCTTGGCGATACGGATATGTAGATCTCCTACCATTGTAACCGACTCTGTGTAACCCTAGCCCTCTCCGGTGTCTATATAAACCGGATGGCTTTAGTCCGTAGGACGAACAACAATCATACCATAGGCTAGCTTCTAGGGTTTAGCCTCCTTGATCTCGTGGTAGATCTACTCTTGTAATACCCACATCATCAATATCAATCAAGCAGGACGTAGGGTTTTACCTCCATCAAGAGGGCCCGAACATGGGTAAAACATCGTGTCCCTTGTCTCCTGTTACCATCCGCCTAGACGCACAGTTCGGGACCCCCTACCCGAGATCCGCCGGTTTTGACACCGACAAGACTCCTTATGAGATACTCACCGGAAACAAGCCCAATCTCAAGTACTTCCGGGTGTTCGGGTGTAAGTGTTTCATTCTCAAGAAAGGTGTTCATTTCTCTAAATTTGAGGCTAGAGCTTATGAGGGCATATTTGTTGGTTATGCTACAAACTCTCATGCTTACTGTGTTCTCAACAAGTCCACCGGACTCATTGAGGAGACGTGTAACGTGTAGTTTGACGAAAATAACGGCTCCCAAGTGGAGAAAAGTGGTACTTGTGATGTAGGTGATGAAATTCCTCCCCAAGCCATAAGAAGAATGGGTATTGGTCATATTCTACCCATTGAGGACCCCCTTGTGGCCGAAGGAGAAGGACAATGCTCCACTCAAGTGGAGCCTTCACCTACTCAAGACCCACACGCTTCCGAAGAACAAAGTGTAGGCCCTCAATCTCGGGAACAAAACCAAGGGCAAGATCAATCTCAAGATGATGGTGAACCTCCAAATGATGCCCAAGGTCAAGTTCTCCCCCTCGAGAAAGTTCAAGATCATGAGCAAGCTCAAGATCAAGAACAAGCTCAAGACGGCGCTCAAGATGATCAAGTTAACCCTCCTCCTTCCACATCCGAGGAGGAATTAGAGCGTCATGCCGCGAAGATTGCTTCCAAACTCACCACCAAAGGCCATCTCATGGAAAATGTGGTTGGAAGCGTAAGAAAGGGGGTAAGCACTTGCAGACAATTAGCAAACTATTGTGAACATCACGCGTTTGTCTCTTGTGTTGAACCCCAAAAGGTCTATGAGGCGCTCGAAGACTCGGATTGGCTCAATGCCATGCATGAAGAACTCAACAACTTCGAGTACAACAAGGTGTGGAGGTTGGTTCCAAGGCCCTCGGGGAACCATAACGTCATTGGAACCAAGTGGATCTTCAAGAACAAGCAAGATGCTCATGGGAACATCATTCGCAACAAGGAAAGATTGGTAGCACAAGGCTACTCCCAAGTCGAGGGTATCGACTATGGTGAAACCTTTGCTCCCGTTGCTCGCCTTGAATCCATTCATTTGTTGATTGCTTATGCTTCCCATCACAACTTTAAGTTACAACAAATGGATGTGAAAAGTTCTTTTCTTAATGGTCCTATTAATGAGTTGGTTTATGTCAAGCAACCCCCCGGGTTCGAGGATCCTTACTTCCCGGATCATGTGTATCAACTTGATAAGGCACTCTATGGCCTTAATCAAGCCCCACATGCGTGGTATGACCACCTTACCGAGTTGTTACAAGATCGTGGTTTTGAAGTAGGGAAAATCGATCCCACTCTTTTTACTAAGAAGGTCAAAGGGGAGTTGTTTGTGTGCCAACTATATGTTGATGACATTATCTTTGGTTCCCCTAACAATGCTTTCAATGAAGAATTTGCTGCTCTCATGACCTCTAAGTTCAAGATGTCTTCGATGGGAGAGTTGAAGTTCTTCCTTGGTTTTGATATGAAACAAAGAAGAGAAGGTACCTTCATCAACCAAGCCAAATACACTCAAGACATGCTTAAGAGATTCAAGCTAAGTGATGTCAAGCCGGCCTCTACTCCGATGCCCACCAAGTGCCAACTTGACATTGATCCCAATGGTAAAGCGGTGGATCAAAAGGTATATCGCTCTATGATTGGTTCCTTGCTTTACCTTTGTGCATATAGACCGGATATCATGTTGAGTGTGGGAATGTGTGCACGGTTCCAAGCCGCACCAAAGGAAAGCCACTTGGTGGCGGTCAACCGAATCTTTTGATATTTGGCTCATACCCCAAACTTTGGCCTATGGTACCCAAGAGGAGCTAACTTCAATCTTGAAGGATTCATGGATTCTGATTGGGCGGGAGACAAGGTGGATAGGAAGTCCACTTCCGGAGGGTGCCAATTTCTTGGTTGCTCTTTGGTAAGTTGGTCTTCCAAGAAGCAAAGTTGTGTGTCTCTCTCTTCCACCGAAGCGGAATATGTGGCGGCCGGTAGTTGTTGTGCACAACTCTTATGGATGAGGCAAACTTTAAAGGAGTACGGTGTCATTTGTGACAAAGTGCCTCTTTGGTGTGACAATGAAAGTGCCATCAAGATTTCTCTCAACCCGGTGCAACACTTCAAGACAAAGCATATTGAGATTCGGTATCACTTCATCTAGGATCACATTAGGCGAGGGGAGATCGAGCTCAAGTATGTCAACACTCATGATAACCTTGTAGATATTTTCATGAAGCCCTTGGATGAAGCAACATTTCGCGAGTTAAGGCATGAGCTAAATATCATTGATTCGAGCAATGTGACTTGAACCCTTGCACCCCCCACCACACTCAACTTGTTGTCTAGTTTAGATGTAGGCATGGACATAGGGGGAGTGTTGTTCTCTCAATGAACTCTCCCTCCCCCCATTATGCATAAATCGATCAACTCTTTCACATTAGCCATTTTTTATGGTACTTGGGCTTCAAAGACGAGTTTTGGTCATGGGCCCAAGGATAATTCTTCCCGGTGCCATACCAACTAACTCAAACATAGGTGGCTCCGGCCACCGCCCTCTCCTTGAGAGGTTGTGTCGTGTGGTTGCTCCCTGTTGTCTTCTGCCTTGGGTTGTTCGTGTTCTTGTGGTGTCTTTTGTGCTAAAAAGTTCTTTGCAAAGACCTCTTTTGGTGTGTTGAAACCTGCTTTTTCTTGAGCTCACGGTACTACCGCAGCCTGCTACAGTACTACCGCGTGAGGGGAGCATGGTACTACCACCCCCACGCGGCAGTAATTTTTTACTGCCGCCTAGGAGAGCGGTACTACCGCTTAGGTGCGGTACTTCCGCCCAAGCGGTACTACCGCGATAACATGCGGTACTACCGCGATGTCTTGGACACGTGGGGATAAGGACGGGCAGGGGGAGTTCTAACTCCCCCATACCCATTCGCCAGTTCCCCATTTCGTCCATGTCTCTCTACCTCGCTCAAGAACGGGGCCGGCGTCCGTCGCCGGATCTCCGCCTCCGACTGCCCTCCCGTGATTCCGACCGGTAGGATCGTTCCCCACCACGTGCTCTTGCTATGGACCAAGGTCTTTCCCCAACTCCTTCTCGTTTTTGTTGTGTACGTTGTCTCTAGGTTTTAGGGGAGACTTGTGTGTTCTTGAGATTCTTAGGCTTATTCTTTGCAAGAGTAGGATGAAGGAGCGTAGTATTGCGTAGGAATTATACTTGTCCTTTGTCATGTGCTAGATTTGATCACCATAGCACTGTCGTGGTTTCGCGGTTCTTTTTCAAATTCAAACCGTCATTTGGATCTGATGTGGTGCGGTACTACCGCCCATCTGGCGCGGTACTACCGCCCTCTGGCACGGTACTACCGCACTCACTGCGGCACTAAAACTTTACTACCGCTCCAACCACGGTACTACCGTGCCTCGCACGGTACTACCGCGACCTGGAGCGGTACTAAAATTTTAGTACCGCAGGCTCTGGCAGTACTACCGTGGCTCACATCTATCTCAGGGCAACTTTCATGTATACTTTCTATGTGTTTCTTGTGCTTTACTGTGGTCTTTGCATTGATCCTTTTTGCGTTTCGTGCGTGTTTTGTGTGTGTGTCTCAGGTGGTGGCTCTCGCCGTTCCAACCCTAGTCGTGACACGAGCTCCAAGCGTCTGCATAGTCCAGGTGAAGCACCAGAGGGCTCCACTGCCCCCAAGCGCCATGTCAAGTCATCAGCTAGCAAGCACAAGGAACCCGCTAAGGGCATGGACGAGATACCCCAATCTGAGTTTGCCTGTCTCAGGAAGCTCAACCCGTATGTGAACCCTCGTGCCACTGTCAAAGGTTGTGAACTGTTTTGGAACAAGCAACAAACTCTCATTTATCTAGATGTCATCAAGAACAAGCAAAATACCTATGTGGATGTCAAATGGATAGAAATACATCACCTGAGGAAAGCTCTGGACCTGCTGGAGCAGTTTGGCATTGAACATGTGATCTCTTTTCACCTTGACTATGACCCTGAGCTCATCTGTCAGTTCTTTGCCTCAGTATACTTTCACCATGATGAGGAGCGGAGGATGACCTGGATGACCAATGGCCGTATGATGACTGCTACTTGGAAGGAGTTCATGGACCTGCTCCACGTTCCTGATGACGGGCTCAACACTTCCGTGGGTGTTCGCCCCCATGCTAATCCTAAGTCTGCTAACAAGGACAAGCTTCAGCCATACTATGTTGAGAAGGCGCTTGCCAATGGCAAGACGGGGTTTGTGCTCAACTCTTTCCTGGATATCATGTATCGCATCTTCCGCAACTCCTTGTTCCCTCGCATTGGTGACAAGGACAAGGTTCATGCCTATATGGTGGATATGATGCTCATTTGCGAGGAGGCTCGTTTGTCTCAGACTCAGCCACTTGATGTGTCACACATCATGTGGTGTGAGCTTCGGTTTGCGGTGTTCAACCGCAAAGTGCCTATCTATGGGCCCTATCTGTCTGCTGATCTCAAAGACTTGGGAGAAGATGTTCCCTGGTGAGGAGCTCCTTGCTCCAGACTGGATTCGCCATGATCCCATCTATCTCCATGTCAAGTCCAACTGGGCCAACACTACTACTCGCGCTGAGGCATCTGCTGCTAGGGCTGCTGTTGATGAGGAGGATGTTGGCGCAGAGGATGCTGCTGAGGACCGTGCTGCCAGGCCTTCTCATCGTTCCTCGATGCCCTCGTGGGCCAAGAAGCTGAAGGACAAGATGAAGAATCTTTTCTGCATGCAAGCTAAGGGCCAGTACAGGACTCGCGTGGCATCCAAGGAGAGTCATCGCCGGGACAAGAAGATCTTGCAGCTCTATGGTGAGGATGTGTCTGGCGGTTCTGAGGATCGCATCACTCCAGAGGCCGAGTGGATGGAGAAGCAAGGCTATAGGTGGACTGATTCTGAGGAGGACGTCAAGGAGACCATCCCTGCTGCCGAGGAGTCCGACGGAGAGGGTTGGGATGAGTTCCCTGCTTGAGCCACCTATTGTGTGTAGGTGTCCTCTCTGCCTTTTTGGCGTCTCGATGCCAAAGGGGGAGAGAGTGTAGGGATTTGCGAGTTGTGTGTCGTCGTTCGTGTTCGGTGTGTTTGCTGCTTTCTCGTTTGAACCTCGTTTCAGTTGCTTTGGGTTGCTTTACTTCATATGGTGTAAGACATATGCACTCTATCTATCTTAGCAAGCTCGTGATATATTGTGCTACCTTTATGCTTTGCTCTGCTTAGATGTTAATCATCTTGCCTTGTCTCTAAAATATAGGGGGAGTGTGGATCCTAGCTTGTGTGCTATGCAGTCCAAAGCATCTATCTAGATTGCACACATCTAGGGGGAGCACATCTATATTCTAGAGAGGTGGGGTTTGCCTTTGCCCTATATTATCTCATCTATGTGCAAATCCCGTATTGTCATCAATCCACCAAAAAGGGGGAGATTGTAAGGGCATATTTATCCCTTAGGTGTTTTGGTGGTTGATGACAATGCTTTTGCGGACTAATCGTGTGCCTTGAGTTTCTCAGACGCTTCATCACTAGGCACGAGACGATTCGGTGCCCCTCGAAGACTATTGAAGACGGCGTTGTTCTACGTTTCTCTTTGGTGGATTTGAGTCGTAGGAGAGCCGTACTATTAAGAGGGGGTCCGCGTCGGAAAGGTTCAGGTGGAATCAACACGTACACATGTCCTTCCTTTCCTTTGCACTTTGGAGCGTCTCTCCGCTATCCTAGTTGTGCTTAATCTGACGGCTACTATTGTACTTGCGGTAGTACTGCTCTATGGAGCGGTAGTACCGCAAGCACCTGCGGTAGTACCGCTGGGGGTCACGGTAGTACCGCTCCTCTGGAGCCTTAGTACCGTGGCTCCCAGGCCTAGTGCCGCTCCGGTACGGTAGTAGGGGCGGATGTAATTTTTTACATCCGCGCCCACACGGCAGTACCGCACGTCCTGCGCGGTAGTACCGCGGGAGGCCACGGTAGTACCGCTCCCCTGGAGTCGTAGTACTATGGCCCTCATACCTAGTACCGCTGCGTCACGGTATTAGGAGCGGATGTAATTTTTTACATCCGCGCCTCCACGGTAGTACCGCGCCTCGTGCGCATAGTACCGCGTCGGATTTTTTGCACTGTTTCATTTTCAGCGGAAGTAGGCACGGATGTATTTTATTTCATCCGCGCTCTTCGTAGGCTTTGACTTTCCTGCCTTGCGGTAGTACCGCAAGGGGGAGCGGTATTACCGTGCAAGCGGTAGTACTGCACTCAGTCAGGCAAGTCCCGGCCTCTGCTGCTGCCGCGGAAGTACTGTGGTCCTCCACGGTAGTACCGCATGGCCTTGCGGTAGTACCGCGCCCCTGGAGCGGTAGTACCGCATGTCGCAGGCTGAACATGTGGATAATGGTTGGATCTTTTCCATGACTATAAATGGGGTCTCTCCTACCTCTAGTTGACTACCTCTTCCACCTCTAAGCTCCATTGTTGCTCCAAGCTCCATTTTGGCCCGATCTCTCTCCCTAGCCAATCAAACTTGTTGATTTGCTCGGGATTGGGTGACAAGGGCCCGATCTACACTTCCACCAAGAGATATTCTATTCCCCCACTAATCCCTAGCGGATCTTGTTACTCTTGGGTGTTTGAGCACCTAGATGGTTGAGATCACCTCGAAACCATACTCCATTGTGGTGAAGCTTCGTGGTGTTGTTGGGAGCCTCCAAGTGTCGGTGTTCTGGGAACGGGGGTCCCCAGACTTGCCTGCCTGCGGCCTGCGGCGTGGCACAAAGGGGGCCCAGCACGGCCCATCTTCATCAGCACAATCTCAAGACCCTCGCGAGGGGCCAAGCTCGTGGGGCGGACGACAAGGAGCTTCCTCAGGCACGGCCTCGTCAGGCTGGCTCACGAGGAGGCGGAGAGTTCAAGGTGGGGTACCTCACGAGGTGCCCATGATGCAAGCCATGACGACCATGGGCGCCAGCCGGGCGCCAGCCCACGCAGTGTCCTTCTTTCCTCTTTGGTGCAAGGGGAGCAAGCGCAGGCGAGAGCATCAAGCAAAGGCATCCATTTCGGTGCAACAAGACCAAGACCAGTCCAACGGCAGGATGGAGGTCACCGTGGAGCCCAAGTCGGCGTCACCACCAGAGCCTTTGACAGGCGAGGACCAACTTTAGTCAGGATAAGTGTACTAGATGTTCCCCTTCAAATTGGCCAATTGTTGGCGCCCTTCCCGCTCAGTATTTGGGAAGAGGCCCAGGGCCTTCGCCTATAAATTGGACTAGCCACCCACAGAGTAGGGAGGATCGATCCATCCGGCCGGCAAAAAGAGAGAGACCACAAGAACAGACCCTCGCGAGGCTGTTCTTCCTTGTATTGTTCATCATCAGCCCAAGAGGCAATCCACCACACCACACACTGGAGTAGGGTATTACACCACAATGGTGGCCTGAACCAGTATAAATCATGTGTCTCTTGTGTTGTTCTTCTCGTAGTTTAGATCCTAGCGATTCGGCGAGGAATAGGTAGGTAGAAGGCGAAACCTCCGTGCGCACCCTAGTGTTTGAACCTCAAGGGTCTGCCGGAACCCTAAATCCGACATTTTGGCGCGCCAGGTAGGGGTGCACCGGGATCCACCTTCCGCCACTTTGTGGCTCGCCGCATCGTCATCACCATGTCTGGCGACCAAGCAGGCAACCCTGCCCCCTGGACAGCTTGGCCCACCGACGCAGAGCCGCACGCCCAGGGCAACCCAACGCCCCAGGCAGCTCGCGGTCCGCAGGGAGCTGCGGGCCGTGGGCGACGCGGACAGACCCCGACAGCTCTCACACCGCGACAGACGCGGTCGGTAGCAAGAGCCTCCAACCACGCCGCGGCCACGGCGCCGTACACTCGCCGGGAGCAGGCGAACTCAAGGGTCGCGCTCACGGTGGCCCGAGACCTGCTGAAGTGCAGGCTGATGGAAGGCGGCCGCGACGTGCTGCTAGAGCGGGTGGCAGAGCTCCTGGGCTTTGCTGCCTCGGGGGCTCACCCCTTCTGCACTCAACTCCCGTCTCAGGCCCAGAGCAGCCCGCGCGGGGGCCCCACGCGCGCCCGCGGGCTCCAAGGCTACCCCGACGCCAATGAAGCCGTCGGCACCGGGCCAGCGGTTGTGCTGACTCCGCTCCCCGCTGGCGAAGAAGGACTCGTCACAACCCACGGCCCCAGTGGGCCGCCGCATTACCACCCCCAGGTTGGCACATCAAGCAGAGCTGCATGGCACGCGGAGCACTATGACATGGCCTTCGGGGTGGCGGCCCCCGAAGAGTATGTGCCCCGCATGTTGGACCAAGGGCACCCGTGCGAGGGCGAACAAGGCTCGCTCCTCAGCCCAAGCTGGGGGGACGAGGCACCAGAAGCTGAGCTCTTCCAGGAGTCCCGGGTCGGCCTCACCGGCCACACTGGAAGCGACGATTATTGGGTACCGCTAATTCCTCAGGAGCAGGCATACGCTAATCATGGGTCGCAGGAGATGCAGGTCGCCGCAGCGAGCAGTTGCCCCGCTCCCGCAGCCTCCTACCCCTCAGGAGGAGGGCATCGGGGACTGCAGGGGAGGGGCCGAGATCCGACATCACCACCGCGACATCACCACCGCTGGGGAGGCACCTCAAGGCCTGCCCCTGGCGGAGGACCCATGGTCGTCGGGAGAACCGCTGGCGACCGCTCTACCCCATTGGCGGCGTCCTGGTTTCCGGTCGTCGTCGATGGCACTAGAGTGTGGCGCAAGGCGGGGCCCTCGTCTGGCGATATGAAGCAAGGCCGGTACCTGTGAAGAAGGCCCAGTGCCTGTGAAGCTCACCGCCCCGTGACACTCTCACGTAATAATGAGTGGGGTTGTACACGCCCCAGAGTCTCAGGGGTGCCGGCCTCAGGCCCTGGGGCTCCCTCACACGCCCAGCGGCAGCACTTAGCTCCGTGCTGGTGAGAAGACGTCCAAGACTAGACTAGGTGCCGGACGCGGCCTTTTTCTGCCTTCGTTGCTTTTCCCTTGGTTGTTGCTTTCCCCCGCTGGATTTAAATTGGATTCGGATTTGAGATTTGCTTGTGTTCGGGGAAGGGGTGCTTAGTCTCGTTCGAGCAATCTCCCGCGTTTCGATTACGACCTCGCCTCAGCTGCCTCCCCTCGTGAGCCCCTCACGAGCCGGGTCAGGCCTAGCTTGCGTGCAGCCCAGACTGCCGCTGCCATATCCTCTCAGGAGGCTTTTTCACTGCAGATCCTACGGATTCGATCAAGAGGCATTCGAGATGCCACAGCCTCCCGCGTATTATCTCAGGACCCACACGGGACAAAGGTAAAACTAGCCATCCGGTTCTTCACCAAGCCAACCACTTGGCGCGGGCATGTGGGTCGTACAACGTCCACTAGTACGATGAACATAAGCTTTACATGAGGGGCACCCCTCCCAAAATGCTCTTACAATCGGCAGGTCAAAGAGCCTGAGTTCTATTCATGCAGGGTAGGAAAACAGGAGCAATGCGCGGTCAGCCGGATAAATCCCCCAATGCATCCTCAAGAGCACCACCCGAACCGTCACTGGCATCGCTGGCCTCGCCATCGCCTTCTGCGTTGTCGCCGGCGGCGTCAGGACCGTTCACCACGCCGCCCTCGTCGGCGGCCATGATCACGTCATCATCATCTGAGTCGAAGGCCCTGACAAGAGCGTCCACATTGTCTTCCACCCAGTCCGCCAGGTCACCCCGGATGGCCTGGGGAATTGGGGCGATGGCAGCGTCAAAGTCGAACTGAGGGTCCATGTTCTGGAGATGGCTGAAGACACGGGAGAAGGCGCGCCCGAGCAGGGCGCGGCTCCTTTCCTCCACCAACCTGTTGGCCCTGACCGACCGCGCCTCCAGCTGCGTCACGATGTCGGTGAAGAACTGAAGGTTGCCGGCGTAGTTGGTTGCATGCGGCGCGCCAACGGCCGCCTCGCAGATGTTGCCCAAGGCCGCGTTGCCTCTCTCCCAAAGTGTGGCGAGCATGGGGGCGTGCTCATGTTCCAGGAGCCGTCGCTGGCGTATCTCGTCCGCATTCTGGTGCGCAACGGCCTCAGCCTCGTCCAGCCGTTGGCGAAGAAGAAGCACCTCGGCGCGAGAAGTAGTTGACTCCCCCTGCGCCACTTCAAGTGCGGCCCGCAAGGCATCACCCCGCCGCGTCGCTTCCTCCAGCTTGGTCCTCAAGGCGGTGGTCCTACCTTCAGCCTCGGTCCGGATCAACGCCAGCCTCTCCTCGAACTCGCGCTCGAGGTTCGAGCGCGCCGTCGCCACCCGACGTCTGACCTCCTCCAAGACACGGGTTTCCCGCGCAGCGACATCATTCTCCTCTCGTGTCACCAAGCGCTCCCTTGTCTCCAGGCGCTCGTACTCACGAGCGCGTTCGGCAGCCTCCAACGTCAGCGCTTCCTCACGCTTCTGGAGCTCCGCTTGGTCACCAGAAGTCACCTTCATCGACGCGAGGGCCGCCTCGCGCAGCTCCACCTGCTCCTCCAGTGAGCGGCACCGGGCTAGGAGTTCCCATGCCCTCTCTTCCGTCGCCTCTCGCCGCTGGTCAGCTTCCCGGGCCTCCTCGACGGCCTGGGAATGGGCCACCCGAGAGGCCGCCAGCGACGCCTTGGCCTCCTCATCCTCAAGATCGCGTTGGCGGCGCGCGAGGGCGACTGCCGCCTCCATCTCGCGCCTTTCTGCAACCAAACGCAGGCCCTCAGCCTCAAGGCGCGCGTCTTCATCAGCAAGCTCTTCACCAAGCAGGCTCACCGCGTCAGTCGCCCTTCAAAGGAACCCTTGGCGAAGAGCGTGACGCTCCCGAGCGCGATCAAGTACGTCTTCCACGCCGTCATCCGCCTCAAGCAAGCGCCGGGGGGCACTGATCAGCGCTCCCCCTCCGGGTAGGGGGCTGGGGGCTGGCACCCTTGAAGCGACCGGGCGCGCCTCGCCAGAAGCCCGGCCTGGGGCCAGTCCATCCCCAAGTGAAGAGCGCTGGGAGTACCCCGGCCAATCGCGATCCACGACCAGACGAGAAGCCCATGGCAGGCTGGCTAGGCCCCAAGAAGGCTCGCAAAGGAAGGCCACGAGGCGTGCGGGGCCGTGTTGCGCCTCAGGGTGATTCGTCTCTTCGATCGACCTCACCACAAGGGCTCCACTGCTCGGAGCGACCAGAGGCGGTGGCGAAGGCGGAAGCAGGGAGGATGGCTCCTCAGTCATCTCCGTGAGCTCGGGAGGAAGGGCCCTGTGGAGCAAGGTTCAGGAAGGACAGCAGAAGAATCTGGAGCTAGGGAGGGAGAAGGCTTACTCATCGATGGCGAAGTACTTTCTGCGCTTCAGCAGGCGACAAGTGTAATCATCGCCCAGGGCCTCCCTTCTCTTCCGGAGGGCCTCAAAGTCCATGCAGAAGCGGCCCAAGAGTTCAGCGCAGGGGTCAGCCTGCGACGAAGAGGAAGCATCAGGGCGGCCCGCGTCAGGGGTGTCTGCCTGATGCACGTCGCCGGTCGTCCCATCAAGGAAAGCAGCCGGGGCCTCGGAGGCCTCGGCCCCATGCACGGCAGGCGGCTGCTCGCCGCCCTCAGCCCCGGCAACGTGGGCCTCAGGGGCCGCTCCCTCCTGAGCGCTACCCAGTGCTGTCGCCTCGGCAGGGGCACCCTCGGCCTCCGGAGGTTCATGCCTCCCTGCTCCGCCACTTGAGGAAGAACTGCCTCGACCAATTGAAAGGGCGGCCACTGTCACTGGATTCTCGCGAGGCCCCTGGAGGCCGATGGGGCGCGGTCCCCATTCGTCGAAAACGGGCATCTGATTCACGAAGTCTCTCCTACCCGAACAGAGGTACAGCAAGGCCCCCCTGCTGGATGTTGCCAGGGTTGGGGTCCCCAGTCAGAACCAAGAGTACCTTCCTCAACGCTTTAGGCGTCAGGTCCTCTTCATGGAGCCTCATACGATCCCCGTGCCCATTGAAGGCCCACATTCAGTGAGAGTGGCGTTGAAGAGGGGCGACCCGGTGTAACAGGAACTCCTTCACCACCTTGGGCGCCGTCACCTCAAGCGATCTCAAGCACTCGAAGCAACGCCAGACGAAAAAGAGCTGGGGGCTTGTGAGCGTCTCCTGGCCCCAGCCCGAATTGGGGACAGTAGGCGAGGTTGGCTTTGACAGCAGGGGGCTAGGCACCCCCACGTCCATATACAGCTCGCGGAACCCAGGCACGGGCAGAGGAAGACCAAAGTCAATCCCTGAGGCCGCCGTCTCGGGTGCAGCGATGAAGCTCGCGCATCCCGAGCACTGGGCAGGGTCGACGAGGTGCAGAGCGAAGAAGTGGCGCAACAGGGCGACCGATGGGATGATGCCAACCATAGCCTCACAAACGAAGGAGAAGACCGCCAGAAGAGTAATGGAGTCAGGACCCAGATGCATCATGTGGATCTGATAATGGGAGAGCACGGCGTTGAAGAAATCCGAAAAGGGGGGAATTAGCCCCGCCCACAGGGCGTCAACGAAATAAGGGACCTTGGTGATTATCCTATCGATGGAGAACCGAGACGCGGGCCAGGCCGTCGTCCTCCCGCATTCATTGAAGATGGTGGCCAGGGCCAAACTGACCTTGTCCAAGCCCTCCCGATTGACTATGATCGACCGGTCCACGACGGGGGCCGCCGACGGCGGCAAGCAAGGTGAAGGCATGGGTCCCTTCCCTCTCCCCTTCTTCGTCGGAGCCATGGCGACGGAAGGGGGGGAGGAAAGGTTCGAGATTGGCTTCGAAGCGGAAGCTGGAGTTCGAAAGGAGGAAGGACAGAAGGCGCACGAGCAACGGAAAGGGGAGTGGCTGTGTACAACTGCAAGTCCACCTAGCCTGGCACCAAATGAGGAGGCGTGGGGGAATAGTGCCACCCACGTCCAATCAACCGCCATGCAGCGCCCAAGGCCGCAGGCTGTTAGGGCCCGCGACGCTTCGCACTTGCCCTTTCGCCTCTCTGCTCGGCCAAGTCCGGGCGCGCCTTGGGCCCGGGGGCTACTGTCGGCGTTCTGGGAACGGGGGTCCCCAGACTTGCCTGCCTGCGGCCTGCGGCGTGGCTCAAAGGGGGCCCAGCACGACCCATCTTCATCAGCACAAGCTCAAGACCCTCGCGAGGGGCCAAGCCTCGCGGGGCTGATGACAAGGAGCTTCCTCAGGCAGGGCCTCGTCACGCTGGCTCATGAGGAGGCGGAGAGTTCAAGGCGGGGTACCTCGCGAGGTGCCCATGACGCAAGCCATGACGACCAAGGGCGCCAGCCGAGCGCCAGCCCGCGCAGTGTCCTTCTTTCCTCTTTGGTGCAAGGGGAGCAAGCGCAGGCGAGAGCATCAAGCAAAGGCATCCATTTCGGTGCAACAAGACCAAGACCAGTCCAACGGCAGGATGGAGGTCACCGTGGAGCCCAAGTCGGCGTCACCACCAGAGCCTTTGACAGGCGAGGACCAACTTTAGTCAGGATAAGTGTACTAGATGTTCCCCTTCAAATTGGCCAATTGTTGGCGCCCTTCCCGCTCAATATTTGGGAAGAGGCCCAGGGCCTTTGCCTATAAATAGGACTAGCCACCCGCAGGGTAGGGGGATGGATCGAGCCATCCGACCGGCAAAAAGAGAGAGACCACCAGAACAGACCCTCGCGAGGCAGTTCTTCCTTGTATTGTTCATCATCAGCCCAAGAGGCAATCCACCACACCACACACTGGAGTAGGGTATTACACCACAATGGTGGCCTGAACCAGTATAAATCCTGTGTCTCTTGTGTTGTTCTTCTCGTAATTTAGATCTTAGCGATTCGGCGAGGAACAGGTAGGTAGAAGGCGAAACCTCCGCGCGCACCCCAGTGTTCGAACCTCAAGGGTCTGCCGGAACCCTAAATCCGACACCAAGTGTTGTGGAGATTGCCCCATCCTTGTTTGTAAAGGTTCGGTCGCCGCCTTCAAGGGCACCAATAGTGGAATCACGGCATCTCGCATTGTGTGAGGGCGTGAGGAGATTACGGTGGCCCTAGTGGCTTCTTGGGGAGCATTGTGCCTCCACACCGCTCTAACGGAGACGTACTTCCCCTTAAAAGGAAGGAACTTCGGTAACACATCCTCGTCTTCACCGGCTCCACTCTTGGTTATTTCGTGCCTTTACTTTTGCAAGCTTACTTGTGTTGTATCTATTGCTTGCTTGTGTGCTAGTTGTCATTGCAACATATAGGTTGTCCACATAGTTGCATATCTAGACAACCTATTTTGTCGCAAGGTTTAAATTGTTAAAGTAAAGCTTAAAAATTGTTAGTTGCCTATTCACCCCCCCCCTCTAGTCAACCATATCGATCCTTTCATCGGCGAACCAATGTTATTATACATTGCGGCAACTCATCAAGTTGTAAGCGCAGTGCTCGTCGTCGAACGAGAAACGGGCGGACACAAATTCCCCCTTCAAAAACCAGTTTACTACGTGTCCACTATCCTCACTCCATGCAAGTCACGGTACCCGCATTATCAAAAGATAGCGTATGCGGTGTTTATGGCATCCTGGAAGCTGCGACACTACTTTCAAGAGTGCTCGATAACAGTAGCCTCCGAAGTACCTCTTAACGATATTATAAACAAACGCGACGCGACAGGCCGGATTGCCAAATGGGCCATTGAGCTCTTCCCGTTCGACATAACCTATAAGCCACGGCAAGCTATCAAGTCGCAAGTTTTGGCCGACTTCGTCGCCGAATGGACTGAAGTCGAACTCCCTAAAGAGTATGGCACATATTCCAACTGGATCAAGCACTTCGACGGCTCCAAAATGTTAGCAGGTCTGGGGGCTGGCATCGTTCTGACGTCCCCAATAGGAGATACAGTTCAATATGTACTGCAGATAATGTACACGGACTCCAACAACGCAGCCGAATACGAGGCCCTTCTACATGGTCTCCGGATGGCAGTCTCCATGGGAAACCAACGCCTAGAGGTGCGCAGGGATTCGAACCTCGCGATATCCCAAATAAATGGAGACTTTGATGTGAAGGATCTGAAAATGGCAGCTTATCGCAACGCCGTCCTCAAAATGTCAGCTTGGTTCGAGGGACTCGAATTTCACCATATAGCCCAGGAAAACAATCAAGCAGCAGACATCTTGGCACGCATCGGCACAAAGCGTGATGCAGTCCCCCCCAACATTTTCTTGGAGAGGCTATTCAAGCCATCCGTACAATGGGAAGGGGAATCCGGAAATAACAGCCCGGACCCAGCCGCACCGCCCGACACCGAACATTCTGACACAATGGGAGGCTCTGCCAACGAAGTAACATCCTCAGCCCACGTAATAATGGCAGTCATTGCCCCGTGGACAGAACCATTCCTAGCCTACCTAACTAGGCAGGAACTTCCCGAGGACCAAAATGAGGCACGCTGCATAGTGCGGCGATCTAAAGCCTATAAAGTCCATGAGGGAGAGCTTTATAAGAAAAGCACCACCAGAGTCCTTCAAAGGTGTATCTCCAAAGAGGAAGGGCGGAATCTTCTGGCTGAAATTCATGCCGGACTCAGCGGGCACCACGCCGCAGCCCGGGCCCTTGTAAGCAAGGCCTTCCGTACAGGATTTTATTGGCCGACGGCCCGGGCAGATGCTCGGGACTTAGTCCAACGATGCGTCGGTTGCCAACTATTTGCTAACCAAAGCCATATGCCACCCACCGCCCTCCAAACTATACCCATCACCTGGCCCTTCGCAGTCTGGGGGCTTGACATGGTTTGACCCCTTAAAGGAGGAACCCACAAGCAAAAATACCTACTGGTCATGGTGGACAAATTCACCAAATGGATAGAGGCCAAGCCTGTTAAGACGACCGAATCCGGACCGGTGATAGACTTCATATCAGGGGTCGTACACCGTTACGGTGTCCCCCACAGCATCATCACTGATAACGGCATGAACTTTACGGCCGACGAGGTCAAACTCTGGTGCAAAAACATGCGCATCAAGCTTGACTACGCTTCAGTCTATCACCCACAAACTAATGGTCAAGTCGAGCGAGCAAATGGTCTAATCATGAGCGGCATCAAACCCAGATTAGTGCGGTCCCTCAAGGAATCTAACACACACTGGGTAGAGGAGCTCGACTCCGTACTCTGGGGGTTGCGGACCATGCCGAATCGCACCACCGGATTCACACCATTCTTTATGGTATACGGCGCAGAGGCAGTTCTGCCCTGCGACATAATTCATGACTCACCTCGCATGCGCATGTACGAAGAAAGAGAAGCCAAACTCGATCGGCAGGACAGTTTGGATGCCTTGGAGGAGGAGCGCGACATGGCAAAAGCTCGTTCCGCATTCTATCGAAGATATCAAAGCAGAGAAGTACGGGCCAAAACTTACAATGTTGGCGAACTAAGTTCTACGCCCACCGGACAAGAAAAAGGACAAACTCTAGCCCAAATGGGAAGGTCCCTTCATAATTGACCAAGTCCTGACTGGTGGAGCGTACCGTCTGCGAAATGCATCGGATAACCGACTCGAGCCGAACCCATGGAACGCAGCCCGTCTATGAAGATTCTACGCCTAGCGCCGGACTATGTGTTCGTCTCCTTCCTCTATCTATTTTTTACACATTCGTTGTCTTACATTTCTCTCCTTCTCCCTCTTTTTCTCTTACAGCCTTTAAGGGCTCGTTCGCGCGTTGTTCGCACACAATTGACGCGCTATCCGCACTCATTATACCTGGGGGCTTCTTTAACAGAAGCTTGTTTATACAGGCCTCATGCCCAACACATGTGTCACACTTCCGCATGTACCTTTTATTCACCATTATATGCATCGATATGACTTAAGTTTTGGCCAAGCTGGGTTGCTTGGCTCCTGTGCTTACCCCTATGTTCCCGATTGTTCGGCTAGGCGGTAAAGGGAGCACCTCTGCGATTGTTACTGCCGGGTCAGCCGGATGTGTACCTCAGACTGGGTGAAGCCGAAAGCTAGTGTTCTTAAGGGAATATTCAGTCAGTGAACTAAAAGATGATTCCTCACTTGTATATTTTTCCGCCCCCAGATGCTTCTCTGCTTTTTTCGCAGTCCGGACATGCACTTTAGGGCATGCCTCCCAGGGAAAGGAACCCCTAACAGAACTATTCTCCCTGGAAGATGTTTCTTACTAACCATGTAATATAACATAACTAGTTGGGCACTTGTCTGTTCAAGCACTAATGACCCATATGCCTAGTCTCCACGTATGCCCCGGTTCTTACATAACCGAGAGGGTATTCGGACACACTCCGGGCTATCGGGTCCCGAGGTTGAAGCGAAAAGGTCCGCCATGACAAACGATCTACAATCCGGCTAGAAGGCATTTTACATGTCATCTTAAATTACATAGTCAATTTGACTGGGTATATTCCTCTTCAATACCATCCAACAGGCTGTCTAGTTTACAGTCCTGTTGGGAATATTTGGCGGCCAACTCTACCTGGCCGTACACTAAACTGACAGGGATCTCCTTCCCATCTGGCCCCACAGGTCCGACCTCGG
The DNA here is from genome assembly GCF_018294505.1 of Triticum aestivum. Taxonomy (NCBI): domain Eukaryota; kingdom Viridiplantae; phylum Streptophyta; class Magnoliopsida; order Poales; family Poaceae; genus Triticum; species Triticum aestivum. The sequence continues at coordinate 650,413,601 of NC_057807.1, read as the reverse complement.
CCATGTGGTTTTGGTCAGCCTTCGTGTACCGCGTCTTCACCATGGCCCAGGCCTCCCTGGCACCTTGAAGGCAGGCCGATATCTTCCATAATCGGAAGCGCCGCCGCGCTCCCTTCAGCTTCTCTGCAAGCTCTCCAAGGCCTTCGGGCATGGAGACAGATGGCCACAAGGCCTGGACAACGCCTTGCATTACCTGGCGAACTCGTTCGTGCAGTTGTAAGAGCTCGGGAAGAAGGTCACCCGTAGAACCGGGCATTTCCTCGACAGGCTGACCTGTCAGCATACCTACAGACATAACTCTGTCAATCGGCTTCCTCGCTGAACTCTTTTTCGAAGTTCGTTCAAGCACTTACTAAAAATGCCGCGTCGAAGCCGCCGATTCTCCTTCACGGAGTCCGACAGCTGAGCACGAACATCCTTTAGTTCCTCGCCCAGCTGGGTGTTGGCATCTTGGAGCTTATTCTTCTCTTGCCTCACCCTCGTAAGCACGTTCTCGCCGGCCTTTAACCGGCGCAAGAGTTGTTGCTTGTCCGGATCCATTCCAGCGCCATCTGCAATGTTATTGTCAGATTTGCACACATGCCTCCCTTCACAACATACTTATCTTTCGAAGCATATATTACCGGAGGGGGTCTCCTTGGTCTCCCGTCGCGGCTAGTGCGGCCTCAAGTTGGGCCTTGCACTCTTCCAGCTCCTGGGACAGTTGGGTATTCTTTTCTGTAAGATCCTGCATAACAAATGATCCTTAAATCAGTTATTCTAACTGTTTCAAGTCTTGGGGGCTACTGACATATATAACCATCAAATTTTCTCACCCATGTGTCTTTTACATACTGCTCTATGGCTCTGGCTAGACCATTTTGAGCGGCACGGAGGTACGCTTCTCTCGTATTAAAGGCATTCAATGCCTCCTGGGAGAAACAAGCGTCACAAAGAACTGTCCGGCGACGCCTGTGGTTTATGGCACTTTCCACCTTGGAATTCGTGGCAGACAGCCCGTCTGCATCCTCTGTTAGAGGAGCGCCCGGTGCACGCCTCATGTTCGCCTCCACTTCCGGACCCGGCCTCGGAGCCTGGCCGGTGGAGGCGCGATTGGCAAACTCGTCGGATATAGTCCGGCGAGCGCTCTTTTTTCTGAAGAGAGCACGAGCGTAAGTATACCTTGAGGGAATAAAACCTGGGAATAAAATCGCGCACCATACCACTGCGCCGGCGTCTCAATCCAGACCGCACTTCTTTTCAGCCTGCCGGGCCTTGAAGCCCCTTGTTGGCTAGCCACCGCAGGCTCGGCCCTCCGCCTCAAGGACTTCCCCTGCAAAAACACCATTGGTATATGGTTATCAAAAATAAGCACGGATGGATCATCTTAAAAGTACTGGGACTTCGGTCTCGGTTACTTGTGAGGCTGGAAGTAGTCCGGGATAATCGGCCGTAATGGCCACCAAGGTGTTGTCCTTGCTCAATTGATGAAACACCCCATCGATCAGCTCCACCGCTAAGTCCGGGTCCTCTTGGGAGTCCGGATCGAAGGACCGTTCCGGGTCCTTGGGTTGTGGAGGAGGGTTGTTTATCTCCTTTATAGCCTGGCGTAGCTCCTGTGTTGGAATTGCTAGGCTGAATACTTAACTATGGGAATATGAAACGGATGGGCAAGTGAAAGTGCCCGCTTACCCAGCTTGGAGGATTGTACATAGAAAATCCGCCCCGTGGGTTGGCACAGAGGAATTCCTCCTCTTCTCCCTTGTACAAAGTGGACAAGATCTTTATTAGAGCGGCAGCCGATTCTGGCCCCTTACGGCCGCATCGGGTGGCGTCGTCCTCCCCGTTGAAATCCCACATGGGGTGGCCCCTATACTGAAGCGGCTGCACCCCCCGCATAATGCATGTGGCCATGACCTCGATCATGGTCAGTTCGGAATGAGCTAACAACCTTATCCGGCTCATCAGGTAAAGGACGTCCCTGTCATTTTCCTTCTGAGGGCTCCGTGGACACCAGCTTAGGCGCTTCTTCAAAGGAGCATTATTAAACTCAGGGAGGCCGGTCCGAACAGGGTCCGGCAGGGGGACATCTTCTATATAAAACCATTCTGAGGGCCAGTCTTCGGACGCCTTCTTTGGGGTTCCGGATAGATATCCGGTCCCGGCGACGCGCCATAGTTTGGCTCCGCCCACTTGATATATCGACCCCTCCTGGGAACGGGGCACAAGGTAGAACAGTTTCTTCCACAGCGCAAAATGGGCCTCGACGCCCAGAAACAGCTCACAAAGGGCTACGAAGCCCACAATATGCAATATGGAGGCAGACGTAAGGTTGTGCAACTGGAGGCCGTAGAACTCCAGGAGCCCCCGGAGAAACGGATGAACTGGAAATCCAAGCCCTCTTATCAAATAAGGGACAAGGCATACCCGCTCTCCTTTGGAGGGGTTGGGGACGCTCTCCGCTTGTTCTCCACCATTATAGGTGGCAAGCCCGGCTCGAACCGGGGCCATGTAGGCTGGGGGGAGAAACCCCTTGGTTTGGAGCGCCACTAGCTCGCTGTGCGGGACGAAACATCTCTCCCAATCTCCAGGCTGAGGGATGGGGGGCGAGAGGAGGAGCTGCATTGACTGGCCATGATGTAATGGATCTCTGTCGAATGCACTTCGATGAATGCTCGCGGAGGGAAGATGGTGTGATTCGGATCTAAATCCCTGTCTCTTTTATGGGCGGCTCATTTGCGCAGCTAGGAGGGTAAATGAAAAAAAACACCCTGGCTTTTCGCATTCGCTTGACACGTGGAAGATGGCCATTATTGGGCGCAGAAGCCAAGGAGCGCAACATTCATCAGAAGCCGGACACTATTCAACAGGTATATGGAATTTGGAGAAGAACCGCCTTGCAACGCCAAAGACAAATCTGCGCGCCGGACTCATCGTCATTGAAGCCTGGTTTGGGGGCTACTGAGGGAGTCCCAGATTAGGGGGTGTCTGGATAGCTGGACTATGACCTTTGGCCGGACTCCTGGGCTATGAAGATACAAGATTGAAGACTTCGCCCCGTGTCCGGATGGGACTTTCCTTGGCGTGGAAGGCAAGCTTGGCGATACAATATGTAGATCTCCTCCCATTGTAACCGACTCTATGTGACCCTAGCCCTCTCCGGTGTCTTTATAAACCGGAGGGTTTTAGTCCGTAGGACGAACAACAATCATACCATAGACTAGCTTCTAGGGTTTAGCCTCTCTGATCTCGTTGTAGATCTACTCTTGTACTACCCATATCATCAATATTAATCAAGCAGGAGTAGGGTTTTACCTCCATCGAGAGGGCCCAAACCTGGGTAAAAACATCGTGTCCCTTGTCTCCTGTTACCATCCGCCTAGACGCACAGTTCGGGACCCCCTACCCGAGATCCGCCGGTTTTGACACCGACAACTCCCATTTAACTTTTCTTGCAACAATTTAGTTTCTAAATGCTTATGCCTCTTGGAATATATATCTTCTCTATTCGGTGTGTTCATGCAAACATGCACTCCACAAAAGTTGACATGCTTATAAGAGATATTTTCATCATGACTAGTGCAATCATCATTAGTACTATGGATATTCAAAGAGTTCATACTAACAACATTGCAATCATGCTCATCATTCAAATATTTAGTGAAAAAGATTTTATAGATTTCTTATTCTAGCACTTGAGCACAATTTTCCTTACCATCATTCTCAGGAAAGATATTAAAAAGATGAAGCGTATGAGACAAACTCAATTCCATTTTTTTGTAGTTTTCTTTTATAGGCTAAACTAGTGATAAAACAAGAAACAAAAAGATTCGATTGCAAGATCTAAAGATATACCTTCAAGCACTCACCTCCCTGGCAACGGCGCCAGAAAAGAGCTTGAAGTCTACTACACAACCTTCTTCTTGTAGACATTGTTGGGCCTGCAAGTGCACAGGTTTGTAGGACAGTAGCAAATTTCCCTCAAGTGGATGACCTAAGGTTTATCAATCCATGGGAGGCGTAGGATGAAGATGGTCTCTCTCAAACAACCCTACAACCAAATAACAAAGAGTCTCTTGTGTCCCCAACACACCCAATACAATGGTAAATTGTATAGGTGCACTAGTTAGGCGAAGAGATGGTGATACAAGTGCAATATGGATAGTAGAAATAGGTTTTTGTAATCTGAAATTATAAAAACAGCAAGGTAGCGAGTGGTAAAAGTGAGCGTAAACGGTGTTGCAATGGTAGGGAACAAGGCATAGGGTTCATACTTTCACTACTGCAAGTTCTCTCAACAATAATAACATAGATAGATCATATAACAATCCCTCAACATGCAACAAAGAGTCACTCCAAAGACACTAATAGCGGAGAACAAACGAAGAGATTATGGTAGGGTTCGTAACCACCTCAAAGTTATCCTTTTTGATCTATCTATTCAAGAGTCCGTAGTAAAATAACATGAAGCTATTCTTTCCGTTCAATCTATCATAGAGTTCATACTAGAATAACACCTTAAGACACAAATCAACCAAAACCCTAATGTCACCTAGATACTCCATTGTCACCTCAAGTATCCGTGGGCATGATTATACGATATGCATCACACAATCTCAGATTCATCTATTCAACCAACACAAAGTACTTCAAAGAGTGCCCCAAAGTTTCTACCGGAGAGTCAAGACGAAAACGTGTGCCAACCCCTATGCATAGGTTCATGGGCGGAACCCGCAAGTTGATCACCAAAACATACATCAAGTGGATCACATGATATCCCATTGTCACCACAGATAAGCACGGCAAGACATACATCAAGTGTTCTCAAATCCTTAAAGACTCAATCCGATAAGATAACTTCAAAGGGAAAACTCAATCCATTACAAGAGAGTAGAGGGGGAGAAACATCATAAGATCCAACTATAATAGCAAAGCTCACGATACATCAAGATCGTGCCATAGAGGGAACACGAGAGAGAACACGAGAAAGAGAGATTAAACACATAGCTACTGGTACATACCCTTAGCCCCGAGGGTGAACTACTCCCTCCTCGTCATGGATAGCACCGGGATGATGAAGATGGCCACCGGTGAGGGATCCCCCCTCCGGCAGGGTGCCGGAACGGGATCCCGAGAGGTTTTTGGTGGCTACAGAGGCTTGCGGCGGCGGAACTCCCGATCTATCTTCGTTATCTATGTTTTTAGGGTATTTGGTATTATATAGGTGAAAGAAGTCGGTCGAGGGGTGCTCGAGGGGCCTAGGAGACAGGGGGCGCGCCCAGTAGGGGGCGCGCCCTCCTATCTCCTGGCCTCCTCGAGGCTCTTCTGACGTGGACTCCAAGTCTCCCGGATCATATTCTTCCCAAAAATCACGCTCCCGAAAGTTCCATTCCGTTTGGACTCCGTTTGATATTCCTTTTCTTCGAAATACTGAAACAGGCAATAAAACAGCAATATGGGCTGGGCCTCCGGTTAATAGGTTAGTCCCAAAAGTAATATAAAAGTGTATAATAAAGCCCGTAATCATCCAAAACAGATAATAAAATAGCATGAATGCTTCATAAATTATAGATACGTTGGAGACGTATCACTCAACTTTATACATTATTTCCCAATGATGTATGGCTATCCTATGATGTTTGAGTAGATCCGTTTTGTCCTATGGGTTAATTGATGATCGTGATTGGTTTGAGCTGGATGTTTTATTATTGGTGTTGTCCTATTGTGCCCTCTGTGTCACACAAGCGTGAGGGATTCCCGCTATAGGGTGTTGCAATATGTTCATGATTCGCTTATAGTGGGTTGCTTGAGTGGCAGAAGCATAAACCCGAGTAAGGGGGTTGTGGCGTATGGATAAAGGGGACTTGATACTTTAATGCTAGGTTTGGGTTAACTTAATGATCTTTAGTAGTTGCGGATGCTTGCTAGAGTTCCAATCATAAGTGCATATGATCCAAGAAGAGAAAGTATGTTAGCTTATGCCTCTCCCTCAAATAAAATTGTAATAGTGATTACCGGTCTAGTTATCGATTGCCTAGGGACAAATAACTTTCTCATGACAAAAAGCTCTCTACTAAAACTAACTTAGTTGTGTCTTTATCTAAACAAACCCTAGTTTATATTTGCGTGCTCTCTATTATCTAGCAAACCTATCCAACAACACCTACAAAGTCCTTCTAGTTTCATACTTGTTCTAGGTAAAGCAAACGTCAAGCATGTGTAGAGTTGTATCGATGGTCGATAGAACTTGAGGGAATATCTGTTCTACCTTTAGCTCCTCGTTGGGTTTGACACTCTTACTTATCGGAGAGGCTACACTTGATCCCCTATACTTGTGGGTTATCAAGACCTTTTTCTAGCGCCCTTGCCGGGGAATCATAGCGTGGGGTGAATATTCTCGTGTGTGCTTGTTTGCTTTATCACTAAGTAATTTTTATTTGTTGTTCTTAGTTGTTCTGTATCTTTAGTTATGGATATGGAACACGAAATACCAAAAAAATTAGGTGTACTTGCTACTCATGGAAATGGGGAACCTCATAAAACCCTCGATGCCCGTTATGTGAAAGATATTATGTACTACTTTGATAATCCTGAGAAAACCCCATTCAATTATGTTATGGGAGACACGTTGGATCAACGTGAATACTTTAGGGACTATCGCTTGACACAAAAAGGGAAACTATTATGGGATCAAATTTATATGTTGTATTGGTATGCTAGGCCACTATGCTTGAGATATGATTATACTTGTTGCTCTAGGATGAAGGCTCCACACCTTCCCTTTTCATGCGAATTTAATGATAATGAAACCTTAGGTTCTTATGCTAATGGTATATATGATTACTATGATGTGGAACAAATAGAAGAATTCGTTGCTTTTATGGGTGCTTATGAAATTGAATCTTTGTTTAAAGAGTTTGAAGATTTTGATGATTCAGTTTATAGACCTGAAAATTCAGCTATCCTTAAATATTGCTATGAGAATTATGAACTCAATTCTGATATTGATGCATTTATTGAGGAAGTCTCCGCTGTCCAAGAAGAGACTAATATTTTGCAGGAGTCTACGGAAGAAGGAATTGATGAAACTGTGAGCTCATTGGATGAAAAAGATGATGAGGGGAGCGGAGAACAAAAGGAGGAAGAGAGGATTAGCTACCCGTGCTCACCTTCTATTGAGAGAACTCTTCAACTCATACAACGTTTAATTCCCCTTCGTGCTTACCGAAGGATGATTGCTATGATCCCTTTAATTCGTTTGAAATATCCCTTTTTTATGATGCTTGCTATGCTTGTGGCCAAGATGCCAATATGAATGATGATTATGGAGATGAACTTGCTATATTTCCTTATGTTAAACATGAAATTGTTGCTATTGCACCCACGCATGATAGTCCTATTATCTTTTTGAATTCTCCAAACTACACTATATCGGAGAAGTTTGCCCTTATTAAGGATTATATTGATGGGTTGTGTTTTACTACTACACATTATGATTTTGATAGATATAATATGCATGTGCTTGCTGCTCCTACTTTCAATTATTATGATAGAGGAACTATATCTCTACCTCTCTATGTTTCCAATATGATAAAATTGCAAGAAACTGCTTATACTATGCATTGGCCTTTACTTGGTGTGCATGAATTGTTCTTTTATGACATGCCGATGCATAGGAAGAGAGTTAAACTTTGTTGTTGCATGATATATGTTACTTTGTTCTCACTACTAAATCACAAATCATTGTTAATTAAAATTGGCTTTGATATACCTTGGGATCCAGGTGGATTCATTACTTGAGCACTATATGCCTAGCTTAATGGCTTTAAAGAAAGCACTGCCAGGGAGACAACCCAGAAGTTTTAAGAGTCGTTTATTTATGTTGAGTGCTTTCATATAGTCTAAAAACAAAAAACAAAAAAAAAGAGGGGAACCCAAAAATTTTCAAAAAGGAAAGTGAAAGTGAGAAAGACGAGCATTGTTAAAGTGGGACCTAGCCTTGAACTTTGTTCATGCTCACAGAAACTTTGTGAATCTTGATTACAGAAACTTTTCAACAAAAGTAATTATCCCCTTGTACAATTCCATTGTATTATAAAAATAATTTGTCAAGGTTTGCCTTTAGGATGTTTACAATGCTTGTTGGTTTGTGCGGTGCAGGACAGAAACTTTGGCTGTAGTGCGTGATTTTACAGTTTTTACTGGAATGTCAAACGGTTCTGATTCTTTTTGCACTGTCTTGCTATACAAATTGTTTATTGTTCCTAATTTTGCTAGCATTTTTGGGGTACCAGAAGTATGGTGAATGTTCAGATTGCTACAGACTGTTCTGTTTTTGACAGATTCTGTTTTTTATGCATAGTTTGCTTGTTTTGATGAAACTATCAATTTCTATCAGTGGATTAAGCCATGGAAAAGTTATATTACAGTAGCTATAATGAAAAAACAAAATATGAATTGGTTTGTAACAGTACTTCGTGTAGTGATTTGCTTTATTATACTAACGGATCTTACTGAGTTTTATGTTGAAGTTTTGTGTGGATGAAGTGTTTGATCGAGAAGGTCTCGATATGAGGAAAATGAGGAGAGGCAAGAGCTCAAGCTTGGGGATGCCCAAGGCACCCTAAGTAAATATTCAAGGAGACCCAAACGTCTAAGCTTGGGGATTCCCCGGAAGGTATCCCCTCTTTCTTCAACAAGTATCGGTATGTTTTCGGATTCGTTTCGTTCATGTGATGTGTGCAAATCTTGGAGCGTCTTTTGCATTTAGTTTTCATTTTTCCTTTATGCACCATGCTGGTATGAGATAGTCCATGGTTGATTTATAGAATTCTCATTGCACTACACTTATATCTTTTGAGTATGGCTTTATAGAATGCTTCATGTGCCTCACTTATATCATTTGAAGCTTGGATTGCCTGTCTCCCTTCACATAGAAAACCGCCATTTGTAGAATGCTCTTTTGTTTCACTTATATTTGTTAGAGTGTGGGCATATCTTTTGTAGAAAGAATTAAACTATCTTTCTTCAATTATATCTATTTAGAGAGATGACAAGAATTGGTCATTCACATGGCTAGTGAAAGTGCAATATAGCACTAAATTGTTTTTGACATCTATGACAACTTCATTTGTGTCTCTAACCACATGCTCTAAGTGTTAACAGCCCTGCTTCAGTCAAAGTGAAGCATGGATGGTTATTTCCTCTCTTATTGGAAAAAGGAAAAGCGGTGTGCTCAATGAAAGAAGAAGTTCCGTAAAGTTTTCTTATTTCTTGAGTCCTTAGGGTAGCCGCACTATTAAGAGGGGGTGCACCATAAAAACATCCAGGGAATCAACTTACCTTCTCACATTGATCTGAAAATCCTAGTGTCATGTTTCTGTTCAGGCCGGAACTTCCGGGACGACCGGAACTTCCGGGGACCGGAAGGTCCGGGAAGCTTCCGGGGTACCCAGAAAAACTGTACTTTTCGTGCAATCTCTCTGTGTAGCCCGGAACCTCTCCGGAACTTCCATCTCCCGGAACTTCCGGGCGCCGGAACTTCCGTCCCCTGTTTCTGCAGCTCCTGGGGTACAACTAAGAGGTGCAAACTCTCTGTGTATCCCGGAACCTGGCCGGAACTTGGCCGGAACTTCCGGGGTCCGGAACTTCTGTCCATTGCCGGAACTTCCGGGCTACGCAAAAATCTGCCTCCAACGGCCAGATTCCATCCCCACCTATAAATAGTCTTCTTCTTCCTCACGAAGAGGTTGACGACTCCATTTCTCTCACCTCCATCTTCAGACCTCGATTTCTTGGAGATCTCCCTCCTTAGCCAACCAAAGCTCTTGATCTTTTGAGAAGTAAAGGAGAAGTGCTTGATCTACACATTCACCAAAGCGAAAGTTGATTCCCCCTTTGTTTTTGTGGTGCATCTTGTTACTCTTGGAGGTTGTAGACTCCTAGGCGGTAGGAGTGCTCCGGCGAGGAATCGACCATTGTGATTACCCTCGGAAAAGTTTGTGAGGGTTTGGAGACCACCCCAAGGTCTACCACTAGTGGTTGAGAAACATCTCCGTGGTGTTGTCTCAAAGGGAGAATAGGGTGAGCCTTCATGGTGTTGGTGTGCCTTCGTGGTAACATCCACCTCTCTAACGGTGACTAGCTTTGTAACGCCCTCGATGCGGCTATAGCTCCCACGTGTCGAGGCACGACTTAGAGGCATAACCGCATTGAAAGCAATGTCGCAAGTCAGGCAATCATTACAACATCCCATGTAATACATAATAAAAGGGGGAGATAACATAGTTGGCTTACACTCGCCACGTCACATCAGAGTACATAAATAACATCCATCAAACAAATCACTCATGGCCCGACTACGGTGCCAAAATAGAAAAGACCCCCAACATGCGACAAGGTCCTGAATCGATAACCCCAACTAGGCACCACTACTGATCATCTGGAAGGGACACGTAGTATCGCTGAGAGTCCTCGTCGAACTCCCACCTGAGCTCGTAATCGTCAACTGGAGCAGAATCACCTGGACCTGCATCTGGAGTTGTAGTATCTGTGAGCCACAGGGACTCAGCAATCTCACACCCACGCGATCAAGACTATTTAAGCTCATAGGAATGGATAAGGCAAATATATGTGGAGCTGCAGCAAGCGACTAGCATATGTGGTGGCTAACCTATTCGCAAAAGAGAGCGAGAAGAGAAGGCGAAGCACGAGCGAGAAGCTAAAGGAACATCCTGCGCAAGCATAACTCCAACACCGTGTCCACTTCCCGGACTCCGCCGAGAAGGGGCCATCACGGTAACACACACAGTTGAATCATTTTAATTAAGTTTAGTTCAAGTCATCTACAACCGGACATTAACAAATTCCCATCCGCCCATAACCGCGGGCACGGCTTTCGAAAGATCAATCCCTGCAGGGGAGTCCCAACTTAGCCCATGACAAGCTCTCACGGTCAACGAAGGAATAGACCTCCACCCGGGACACACCGATCAGACTCGGTAACCCGGTACAACAAGACATTTCGACAGGTTAAAACAAGTCCAGCAACACCGCCCGAATGTGCCGACAAATCCCGATAGGAGCTGCACATATCTCTTTCTCAGGGCACACTCAGATGAGACTAGCTACGAGTAAAACCAACCCTCAAGTTTCCCCGAGGTGGCCCCGCAGGCAGCTCAGTTCGGACCAACACTCAGAGGGAGCACTGGCCCAAGGGGGGCTAAAATACGATGACCCTCGGGCTCCGGAAACCCAAGGGAAAAAGAGGCTAGGTGGCAAATGGTAAAACCAATGTTGGGCATTGCTGGAAAAGCTTTAATCAAGGCGAACTATCAAGGGGTTCCCATTATAGCCCAACCGTGTAAGGGACGCACAATCCGGGAACATAACACCGATATGACGGAAACTAGGGCGGCAAGAGTGGAACAAAACACTAGGCGAGAGGCCGAGCCTTCCACCCTTTACCAAGTATATAGATGCATTAAGATAACATAGCAATATAATGATATCCCAACAAGCAATATAAATGTTCCAACAAGGAACGGCTCCAATCTTCACCTGCAACTAACAACGCTATAAGAAGGGCTGAGCAAAGCGGTAACATAGCCAATCAACGGTTTGCTAGGACAAAGGTGGGTTAGAGGTTCAACATGGCAATTGGGAGGCTGACAAGCAAATGGTAGGCATCGTAGCATTGGCAAAGCAAAAGAGCGAGCAAACTAGCATAGCAAAGATAGTAGTGATTTCGAGGGTATGATCATCTTGCCTGCACAGTTGTCAGAGTTGACTGGATCCTCACACGCAAACTCAACGGGCTCCTCGGTAGCGAACTCGTCTCCCGGCTCTACCCAACAAGACAAACAAGCAACAAGGACACAATCAACCACGGGCAAGACCAAGCAATATGATGAAATGACGATATGCTATGCGGGATGCGATGCGGGATGCAAAATGCAAGATATGACAGAAAATGCATGAACCTGGCATCAACTTGGAAAACCAAGTGTGCCACTGGATAGAGGGGATGAAATCGCTTGAAAACGATATAAGGATCATTGGAATCGGAGCTACGGTTTGGAAATGGCGAGTGTTTTAAGATATGACACCGGTCTGCGATTTACAGCAAGTAGGCATCTAAATGCAACGAAATGAACATGCTACAGCCACCAAACATGAAAACAAAATACATGGCAGTGATTTACACAAGATGGTTGACAAAACACTAGCACTGAGCCATAGGCAAATTCATCCATTAAGAGGTTCAAACAAGCATGGCTAAAACGCAAATGCAAAACAGATTTCAGACTTAGTGAAATTAACACTAGTCTGAAATTTCAGATCACGAAGCTCTCTTCGGAGCAGCAAAACAACATGATAGAAAACCTGAACATGACAAGTAAGAACATGGCATGGAGCTACTCAACAAGCTTAACAAAACACCCAAAGTGACCTGGGGCCAAAAGGGTTCACAAAATACTCTACCGAGCTCACGAACATCGCTCGAACATAATCAGTTTTCAGACTTAGTGAAAACTGAGACAGGCTGAAATTTAACTCACGAAGGCATGTAAACGAGCTCGATGCACTCACTACGGTACAATTCGTGGCAAGGAAAGCATATAACCAGCAAGAAGGCACAAAGTGCTAGCTACACATGGCAAGAACGAAGGCATAGCATGCATGGAACACTAACGGTAGCATCGGCTAAATCGCAAACGAGTTGACGATCTGCCCAGATTAACAACGAAGCAAAAATTGAGCTCGATTGAGTCAACCTAGAGCACTCCACAAATGCCAACAAAGACATGGATGGATAGAGCATAACATAAATATCAAAACTCCCTTACTGATCATCCTCAAAAGAGGCACGGATCACTAGGAAACAAGCTGGACATATGGCATCATGAACTAAAATATCCCAGACAGCGAAAATCACTAAGTCCCTGAAATCTGCAATCTCAGGTACCCTACTTCGTAAGCTTGCACAAGACAACACACACATCCTAAAAATGCATGGGTGGCACCTCTGGAAAGAAGACAAAATGCTTCACAAATCATCCCAAAGGGGCACAGGCATATCATGCTCGGATTAAATATAGCAAAAATGACAAAAGTGCATGATGAACTAACGGATCTGCAATTTAACTCACGAAGCCTCCTTCTAACAGCATTTTGGGTATCAAGATGACCTCAAATGCAAATGATGCAATGGAATGAAATGATGCACATGTCGAGACGAAGATTTTGATATATCATACGCCTAAAACGGAGCTACGGTTGCAAAGTTACGGGACCTCGAACAGAGCAACATGGATCAAAATTTTCAGGACTTAGCAAAAAAAATCGGGGTTAGGGTTTACTGTTCACGCGACCGGATCCAGATCGGGATCGCGGCGCGGAAGCTGAGGCGGCGCCGGCGGCGGAGCTCGAGCTCGCCGGAGCCGGTGGAGGAGGGGGAGGCCGGCGAGGCGGCGGCGAGGTGGTCCCGCGGGGACACGTGGCGGCGGCGGGTTGGATGGCGGCGGCGGGCGGACGATGTCCGGCCGGGGGCGGACACGTCCGTCGGCGCGGATCTGGCGGGGATGTTTTTTTTTTTTTAGGTTTTCGGGGAGAGGGAGAGATCCGAAAACGGAGGGGTGAATATATAGGCATAGAGGGAGCTAGGAGAGTCCAAATGAGGTGCGGTTTTCGCCCACACGATCGTGATCGAACGCTCTAGGACATGGAGCAGAGTTTGGTGGGTTTTGGGCCAAATTTGGGGGGTGTTGGGCTGCAACACACACGAGGCCTTTTCGGTCCCTCGGTTAACCGTTGGAGTATCAAACGAAGTCCAAATGACCCGAAACTTGACAGGCGGTCTACCGGTAGTAAACCAAGGCCGCTTGGCAAGACTCGGTCCAATCCGGAAATGTTTAAACCCCACACAAGAAAGAAAGGTAGAAAAGACCACCGGAGGAGAACGAAACGCCGGAATGCAAAACGGACAACGGGGAAAAAGCTCGAATGCATGAGATGAACATGTATGCAAATGCAATGCACGTGATGACATGCTAAGAGATGCACGAAAAAGAAAAACAACACACGGAGACAAAGACCCAACCCGAGAAATAAATATAACTTAGCGCCAGGGACGGCAAGAGTTGGATACAAATATGGAAAGTATATCTGGGGCGTTACAAGCTTCCCTCCAAGGAAGTGAACATCGGCATACATCCTCGTCTCCCGGAGTTGCGGTTATTCCTAACCCTAACTTTCTACTTGTGGTTACTTGTATCTTAGCACTTACTTACATCATATTGTGCTTGCTTACTTGTGCTCGTGTTACTTGCTTAGTATTTAGTACTCACTTGCAATTGTTAGGCTCACCTTCATATTTCGCATTATTGCCTAAAATTGCTAAGTAATAATTAAAATTTGTAATTGTACCTGTTCACCCCCCTCTAGGTCTATCTCGATCCTTTCAATTGGTATCAGAGCCTCGTGCTCTATTCTTGTGGCTTAACCGCCCTAGAGCGAGATGAACCCGGATGGGACTCCCCTGGTTGCAGATCCGATGGATAAAGGCGAGGCTTCTTCTGAAGTCAAGACCTTTACGTCTGAGGATCTGGAACAGGCCCTTGCTAAGCAAAAAGAGGAGCATGATGCTTCTCTTGAGGCCTTGGTCCAAATGAGATTAGCCACGTTGTCCACGGTGCTTGCACCACTCTCGGGTGGTGCGGCTTCGAGGCCAACTATGCCTGCTCCGTCACTTGGTCAACAACCTCCTAGCAATGAACACGCCAGTGGCGTGTTCCTTGGCTTTATGCAAGACCTCAGGTTGAGAAACAAAGATATAATCCTCAAGGCAAACCTCCTTTACTTAGTGCCACTTCTGATTTTTCCTTGTGGGGAGTTGCTATGCAGGATCATCTTCGACATGGAAATGATGAGATGCTGGAGATCATGGAGTATGGTTATCATGTGGTTGATCCAAAGAACCCTACACCAAGAGAAATTTATGACAACAATCTCAATGACACTACAATCATGTGTATAAGGAGAGGTATGGATGACAAGCAAAGGAGACCGTTCATACACATCACAAGTGCCAAGGAACTATGGGAAAGTATTATATGATCCAAGACTGGCACCTATACCCTACGGAGTGCTCAATATGAAATTGCCAAGGGGCAATTGTAAAACTTTTGTATGGAGAAAGGTGAAACCCCCAATCAACTCCTTGAGCGTCTCATGACTCTCACTGCCGACATTGAGTCATGTGAGTGTGACAAGACACAAGATGGATTCAACATGACTAAGCGATTCCTTGTGGATAAGTTGCTTCATGCTCTTTCCCCATATCACCTCAAATGGTGTGGGACATAAGACAACACCATGCCTTCAAGGAAATGACTACAGATGACATCATATCTACCTTCCAACTATTTGAATAGTCAAAGGCTAATGCCACAAAACATCTTGCCATGCATGGCACTCCATCATCAAAGATCAATCTTGCATTGAAGGCCAAGCATGTATGTGAAGATGAGCAAAGTGAAGAAGAAGAAGATGATGACGATGATCAAGATGGTGATGAGATTGAATCCGATGAGGGCCCTTCATATGAATACATGGCTCTCTTTGTCAAGAAGTTTAGCGCGGGAAAATTCAAGGGAAGATTTCAAAAGAAGAAAGTAAGAAAATGCTACAACTGTGAAGAAACCAACCACTTCTCAAACGAGTGCCCTTATGAGAAGAGAGAAGATAAACCAAGGTTTCCCAAGACCTTTCCCAAGAAGAAATTCCCAAATCCTTTGAACTCCAAGCTCAAGAAGAGAGATGGGAAAGCAATGGTTGCTCAAGAAGAATCTGATCCGGATGATGTTAGTGGTGTTGCCGGAGTTGCTCAAGACTCTCAAAACACTTTGAGGTTAGTAAACAAGAGTGGTGATGTGGTCACCTACAACTACATGAAATACTACAAGGGCAATGCTCACAAGCGCCTAATGGCAAAGGCCGTGGTAGAAGATGGAGAGGACCAAAGCTCTCCTAACAAGGTCAAGGTAACTCCACGATCAAATCCTCCTCTTTTCACTCCTTATACTCCTAGTGATGAGTATCTTGATGCGAAGGATAGTTATGAGGATGATGATCTAGATGATCCTATGCTTGCTAAACTTAATAAGTTTATGTGCTCCCTCAAAGGAAAGAAGCTCACTATGTTTCGCATGCTTATGGAGATGGTGAGTAAGCACACCATCACCATTAAGGAACTCAAAACCCTCGTCACTGAGGAAAAGGAAAAATGTGAAATCCTTGAGCGGAAAGTCCAATATGAGGAAGCACGAAATGATGAACTATGCTTAAAAATTGGTGCAAATATTGATGTTCATACTGATGATCTTGCCTCCTTGAAAAACGCTATTGACTCTTGTGAAGAGTTGATGAATGATAAAAGTAAGCTTGTGAAGTTGCATGCTTCTCTCTCTAAGGATTGTGAGCTTCTATCCGTATCTCTCAAGACTAAGGAAGAAGAGATCACCCTTCTTATAAAGAGTTTTGAGACGCTCAAACTTACTTATCTTGAAACTCTAGCCAAGGCTTACTCTTCTCCTATTATCAATGTTGATGCTTGTACTACTAACTCTAGTAGTGATCTAGCATCTATTCTTGAGGAAAATCGCTTTCTCAAGGCTCAAAACGAGAAAGGTCTCATGACATGTGCTCAAGGGCAAAAGAACCTTAATGAGATATTGAGCCAACACAATGAGGTGTTTGCCAAAGAGGGACATGGGTTTGACCCAAGCACAAGCAAGAAGAAGACGTCCTCTCAAAAGTGCACAACCCCTCTAAAGGAAACATTTGTGCGAGAAGGGCAAAAGGAGAAAGGTAAGGTTGTTAGTGGGAAGGCCACAAGGGGCATGCCCACTCTCAACAAGCCAAAAGAGTTCATGCCTCCATCCTATGTACTTCGTAAGACTAAGGATGGAGAAGTTTATGCAAAATTTGTTGGTCCTCGACATGCATTCCGGTTCTATGCTATTTGGGTCCCTAAGACCCTTATGACTAACTTGAGAGGTTCCATTGCAAAATGGGTGCCTCTAACCAAGTCATAATTGTGTGTAGGTTGCCTTCTCCGGTGGAGTAAAATGGGTGATTCATAGTGGTTGTACCAATCATATGACCAGAGATAGCAAATTGCTCTACGATTTCATGGAAGCTATTCAACCATTCATGAGCATTATGTTTGGTGGAGGTTCAAAAGGACAGGTACTCGGGTTGGCCAAGGTGGCTATCACAAATGACATGTCTCTTGCAAATGTCCTGCTTATCCAATCCCTTAAATACCATTTGCTTTCTATTCGCCAATTGGCTTCTGTTGGTTATGATACACTCTTTGGACTAACGGATGTGAAAGTCTTTAAGAAAGATACTCTCGAAGTGGCCTTTGTTGGAGAGTTGGATGGCAACCTTTACACGGTTGATTTCTCGAAAGAGAGAACATTCCATGCAACTTGTCTAATGGCCAAGGCTGACAAGGGGTGGCTATGGCATCGCCGGCTAGCCCATGTCGGCATGAGAAATCTTCAAGATCTCTTAAAGGGGAATCACATCCTTGGACTAACCAATGTCTCTTTTGAGAAAGATCGTGTGTGTAGTGCATGCATAGCCGGGAAGCAACATCAATCAAAGCACCCACCCAAGAACATAGTATCTACTTCAAGGCCCCTGGAGCTCCTTCATGTGGATCTTTTTGGGCCTCCTTCATGGGATAGTCTTGGTGGGAAAAAGTATGGACTTGTCATTGTTGATGATTACTCAAGATATACATGGGTGTTCTTCCTCAAGTCCAAGGACGAGACGAAGATCACCTTCATTGATTTTGCCAAGCAAGCACAACGCAAGTTTGACAAAGAAATCTTGGCAATAAGAAGTGACAATGGCTCTGAGTTCAAGAACTATACCTTGGAAGAATTCCTTAGTGATGAAGGGATTGAGCATCAATATTCAGCTCCATACACTCCTCAGCAAAATGGTGTAGCCGAAAGGAAGAACCGTACACTTGTATAGATGGCAAGGTCCACGTTGGATGAATACAAGTCACCACATAGTTTTTGGGCCGAAGCTGTCAACACTGCATACCATGCATCAAACCGGCTCTTCCTCCTCACTATATTGGAAAAGACTCCATATGAGCTCCTAACTGGGAACAAGCCAAATGTCAAGTACTTTCGTGTATTTGGGTGCAAATGTTTCATCCTCAACAAAAGAGAACGGTTAGGAAAATTTCAATCCAAAACAATTGAGGTCATATTTGTTGGCTATGGATCAAACTCTCACGCCTATAGAGTCTACAACAAATCCAATGGATGTGTTGTAGAAACTTGTGACGTGGTGTTTGATGAATTTAATGGCTCCCATGGGGAGCAAGTTGATATAAGTGATGTAGGTGAAGAAGATTCCTCTCAAGACATTTTGACCATGGGAGTTGGTGCTCTTCTTCCAATGGAACAAGAACCTCATGATGATGAAGAAGAAGATGGAGGTTTCACACATCATCAAACTACTTCAACATCCATACCACCACAAACTCCTATTGTTCAACCGATGCCCTTAGTCCAAGCACAAAAAGATGATCAAGTTCCTCTTCATGATAATCTTCAAGAACAAGATCATCATCAAGGGCAAGAACAAGAAAGTCAAATCATTGATGATGAACCTCAACAAATGCAATATGAACAAGAAGATCTTCCCCACACATTAATGATCCATATGTTGAGGATGTGGATGATGGACATGAAGTTGAACCTCGTGAAACCCTTACCTCCATCATGCCTCGAGTGGCCGGTCGTGTTGATGTTGACAAAATTCTCACCGGCATATCGGAAGGTAGAGTCACTCGTAAACATTTGACAAACTTTTGTGCTCACTTCTCGTTTGTGTCTAGTGTTGAGCCCCTCAAGGTACAAGATGCATTGATGGACAATGATTGGCTCGTTGCTATGCAAGAAGAGTTGAACAGTTTTGAATGCAACCAAGTGTGGTCATTAGTCAAGAGGCCACCTACCGAGCACAACGTCATTGGAACAAAATGGATTTTCAAGAACAAACAAGATGAGAATGGTGTAATCATCCGCAACAAGGAAAGGTTAGTGTCACAAGGGCACTCACAAGTTGAAGGTTTGGACTTTGGTGAGACCTTTGCCCCCGTTGCCCGTCTTGAATCCATTCGCATCTTACATGCTTATGTCGCTTTCAATGGCTTTACATTACATCAAATGGATGTGAAGAGTGCTTTCCTTAACGGTCCTCTACAAGAAGAAGTATATGTGTCACAACCACCTGGGTTCGTTGATCCCGATCACAAAGACTATGTGTACAAACTTCATAAGGCTTTGTATGGCCTCAAACAAGCACCTCGTGCTTGGTATGATCATTTAAAGAAGTTTTTACTCGATGATGGTTTTCTGAGAGGGGTGATCGATCCCACTCTTTTTACTAAGAGGGACAAGGGTGATTTGATCTTATGCCAAATCTATGTAGATGATATCATTTTTGGTTCTCCTAACATTCATTTGTGCAAGAAGTTTGCGGCTTCAATGACCAAGAATTTTGAAATGTCACTCAATGCGGATTTGAAGTTCTTCCTCGGATTTCAAATTCAACAATTCCAAGAAGGAATTTTCTTGTCTCAAGCAAAATACCTCAAGGATATCCTAGAGAAGTTTGGTATGTCCGATGCTAGTCCATGTAAGACACCCATGCCAACC
Source organism: Triticum aestivum (assembly GCF_018294505.1). Lineage (NCBI taxonomy): Eukaryota > Viridiplantae > Streptophyta > Magnoliopsida > Poales > Poaceae > Triticum > Triticum aestivum. The sequence continues at coordinate 650,393,871 of NC_057807.1, read as the reverse complement.
AAAATTACACTCACTGAAGACACAAACGGTATCCCTTTCGACCCATCTAAATACCGCTCTATGATTGGTTCATTGCTTTATCTTTGTGCATCTAGACCAGACATCATGTTTAGTGTATGCATGTGTGCTAGATTTCAAGCTTCCCCTAGGGAAAGTCATCATAAGGCGGTTAAGCATATTCTTAGATACCTTGTTCACACCCCAAAGTTGGGTCTATGGTACCCCAAGGATGCTAAGTTTGATCTCATTGGGTACACGGATGCGGATTGGGCTGGAGACAAAGTGGATCGTAAGTCCACCTCCGGTGCATGTCAGTTTCTTGGACGCTCCTTGGTAAGTTGGTCCTCGAAGAAACAAAATTGTATTGCCCTCTCTACCGCAGAAGCTGAATACATTGCAAACGCCAGTTGTGCAACTCAATTACTATGGATGAGGCAAACTTTGAAGGATTACGGTATCACCTATAGACATGTGCCTCTTCTATGTGATAATGAAAGTGCCATCAATATTGCTGAGAACCCCAAGGATCATACCCGCACCAAGCACATTGATATTAGGTATCACTTCTTGAGAGATCATGTAGAAAAGGGTGATATTCACATTGATCACATTTGTACAGATTTGCAACTAGCAGATATTTTCACCAAACTATTGGATGAAGCAAGGTTTTGTCGACTTAGACGTGAACTCGGTATCTTGGAGCTTGATAATATTATGTGAAATCTAGTACTCATCCATGCATTTACTTCATGTCTTGTCTAGATGTAGGCATGTATTTAGGGGGAGACATTCAACTCATGAGTTATCTCACCCTATATGATGCATAAATAAACCAAACACTCTCAAAGTTACTATGTTACCACTTTGTGACTTAGTACTTTATTAAATGGTGGAGTTGTGATGTTGGGCTCAAGGGTAAAATCTTCGCAGTACCAAGTCACGTATACTCAAACATGGTGGACTCGTCCATCGCCCTCTCTTAGAGAGGATGGACTTATTCTCTTCTTCTTACTTTTGTTTTTATGTGTGTTTGTCTGGTGTTCTTTTTGTTCTCTATTTGAGTGTTCTCGTTGTTGCTCTTGTGCTTTGCCCCTAGCTCAGGTTCTACCCAAGCCTCTCTCATCTTAAAACCATATGATATTTGTCTAGTACACAAGCTTCAACTCATAACCATATATATGTTGATGTGGTGTGTGGTGGTCTTGGGAGCTTTCGGACTCCATCCCTCTAGTTCTCAGGAGTTCAGAGAGGCTGTAATCTCTCTGGATATCCCGGAACTTCCGGGGTGTGCTCGGAACTTCCGGGCGTCACGGGTCGTGGGGCACTTATTAAGGGCGGGGGCTAACAAAGGGGTATTTTCCCCTTTCTCCTCTGTTCCATTGCTCTCCTTCCCTGCAGCACCCCTCACCCTTAGATGACTTCCGGGGTGAGCTGCCGGCCCCCAGAACCTCCGGCTCCTTCTTCCCTTTCATCGTGCTTGGAGGGGATCTGTCCTCTCCACCATCTCCATGGAGGAAGGTAACCTAAGCTTCTCTCTGCTCTCTCTAGATTCCTAGGGATTGTAGGCTACGCTTATGGTTCTAGAATAAACACAAACTTCACATCTCGAGTCCTGCATCCATTGTAGATCTGCAGCACTCCATGACTTTCACTTCTCATTGGTCGATCCATGTCTATCCCCTGCTTAGCTTCAGAAGGAGCCCTGCGACCATGCTGGTGCCCGGAACTTCCGGGCAGGCCGGACCTTCCGGACTCGCTAGGGTTTCCATGTTCAGGATGGGCCGTTACTTCCGTCGGCCAGAACTTCCGGGTTCCCCAGAACTTCCGGCTCCCGGAACTTCCGGCCTCCCTAGAACTTCCGGCCTAAGCAGAGTTCTATCAAATCTCCTCGACCAGTGAGATTCTTTGATTTTCTTTTTTTGAGGCTTGTGTACTTATTCTGTCCCCATGCTATTCTCTCTCTCTCTGTCAGCAGGAGGGTCTGGTTCGCGTGCCCACTCATCTAAGGTGTATGAACGGAAATCCAAAGCTAGGGTCAAGAAGACAACAGCGGTTGTTTTGGGGCGTGAGTACATGTTTGACTGCCACCCTGAGGAAGATGCTGAGGCTGAAGATAGTGCATCTCCTCCTGGTACTCCCGTCCACTCCAAGAAGTGGAAGACTACTTCCAAGAAGGCCAAAGCACCACATGTTCAACCTCCACCTCTTGAACCAGTCACTATGAAGGAAATGCCCGCACCGGAGTGGATTGCTCTACGCCGAGTCAATCCCTATCGTCAAGACCGTCATCATGTGGCTGATTCCAAGTTTTGGACACTTTTCCAGCAACGTAACTATGAAGAGATTTTCTCTCAATTCGTCAACAAGTATGTCCTTCAAAAGAGTATCAACATTGCTCACTTTGACAAGACTCCAACAAATTATGTTTACTTTGAGGGGATCCAGAACATGTGTGTGAAGCTCAACCTCCTTCCACTCATGCGCTTTCAACATGATGTGTCTCCGCCTCTTGTGGCTCAGTTCTATGCCACGGTGCATTTTGGGACTGATATGCAGCACACTCTTACTTGGATGAGTGGTGATGAGAAGTGTTCTGCTCCTTTCTTAGTGCTGGCCGGGCTTTTGGGCTATGAATATACTGACATTACGGTTGACCGTGGCTACAAGATTCACGACAAAGGGGTCTACCAGGCTATTCACTTGGATGATTTGTATCCTCCATCCGGAAAGGTTGGATCTGTTGGTGATCTCCTGCCTTTCTATGACATCATGCACCGAATCTTTCGAGAGATACTTGCGGTCAAGGTGGGTGACAAGAACAAGATTTGTGGTCACCTCATCAACCTTCTTCACTACACTTGTCACAACTCCGAGAAGGGCCCCATTGATGTGATGGATTTTATGTGGCATGAGATGTACAGTGTGGTAATGAACCGAAAGGTTCCTATCTATGCTCCTTATATTACTGCCTTGATTGTTGAGATTGCTCCTGAAGCATTTGCGGGTCAGCATCTGACTGGCCACTCCAGTGTTAACTTGCTTGTTAAGAAGGGCAAGGCAACTGCTCATGAGGGTGAGGATGAGGAGGAAGAGGAGCTATATGCTGGAGATTCCCACCACTTTGAGTTTCGTTCCTGCTCTCACACTCTTCATCATGGGGAGCCCAGTGACTCCGGGTCAAAGAAGAGCAACAAAATTTGGCGCCTTCTCAAGAACATGTTCTGTCTACAGCAAGATATGCATAAGAAGCAGTTGGAGGAGCACAAGTCTAGGAAGGAGAGCATGAAGGCTCTTAAGGATGGTATGTGTGCATCTGGGATGGACATTGCTCACGGCTCCGAGTCTCATGTGACTTCTTTTGTGAGATACCAGTCCAAGTTTGCTCGGTTTGATGTTGAAGCCGGTGATGAAGCATCCTCTCACCATCCTCATGGCTCCATGTCTTCTGGAGAGTCGTCTGATGACCCTTCTACGTCCCACTCCTAGGGGTCGTTTATGGATTCCTCCATCTTTCCTTTTTGCCATCTTGGTGACAACAGGGGGAGATGTTGTGGTGCTTGATAGGGCTTATCGCTTATCGTTGTTTATCTGCCGTTTTATGTTCCATTGAGCCTTGAACCTTTGTTGTTATTTTCCTTCATTTGGATCTTAGCTTGCTATTTGAACCTATTTATGTTCCGTTAAATAATATATTTGTGTGTGAGAAACTTATGGCAAGGGGGTTACATGGCATAGTCTATTTCCTCATATTGTGAGAACAAAGGTTAGTAAAGCATTCTATGTCGATATATCATTCTTGTGTGGGTACGCACAGTGATAAGTGGAGAATCCTTTAACCATGTCATTTCATTCAAATGCAATCTTAAATAAGGCATGGGTTGTGGGGGAGTACCTTCCTGTCATTGAAATTGCTCAATATTGTATATACTTTATGAGTTTATCCTCTCAAGCATTGTTGTCATCCATGTCAAAAAAGGGGAGATTGAAAGTGCAATATAGCACTAAATTGTTTTTGACATCTATGACAACTTCATTTGTGTCTCTAACCACATGCTCTAAGTGTTAACAGCCCTGATTAAGTCAAAGTGAAGCATGGATGGTTATTCCCTCTCTTATTGGAAAAAGGAAAAGTGGTGTGCTCAATGAAAGAAGAAGTTCCATAAAGTTTTCTTATTTCTTGAGTCCTTAGGACAGCCGCACTATTAAGAGGGGGTGCATCATAAAAACATCCAGGGAATCAATTTACCTTCTCACATTGATCTGAAAATCGTAGTGTCATGTTTCTGTTCAGGCTGGAACTTCCGGGACGACCGGAACTTCCGGGGACCGGAAGGTCCGGGAAGCTTCCGGGGTACCCAGAAAAACTGCACTTTTCGTGTAATCTCTCTGTGTAGCCCAGAACCTCTCCTGAACTTCCGTCTCCCGAAACTTCCGGGGAGGACGGAACTTCCGGGCGCCGGAACTTCCGTCCCCTATTTCTACAGCTTCTGGGGTACAACTGAGAGGTGCAAACTCTCTGCGTATCCCGAAACCTGGCCGGAACTTCCGGGGTCCAGAACTTTCGTCCGTCACCGAAACTTCCGGGCTACGCAAAAATCTACCTCCAACGGCCAGATTCCATCCCCACCTATAAATAGTCTTCTTCTTCCTCATGAAGAGGTTGACGACTCCATTTCTCTCACCTCCATTTTCAGACCTCGATTTCTTGGAGATCTTCCTCCTTAGCCAACCAAAGCTCTTGATCTTTTGAGAAGTAAAGGAGAAGTGCTTGATCTACACATTCACCAAAGCGAAAGTTGATTCCCCCTTTGTTTTTGTGGTGAATCTTGTTACTCTTGGAGGTTGGAGACTCCTAGGCGGTAGGAGTGCTCCGGCGAGGAATCGACCATTGTGATTACCCCTGGAAAAGTTTGTGAGGGTTTGGAGACCACCCCAAGGTCTACCACTAGTGGTTGAGAAACGCCTCTGTGGTGTTGTCTCAAAGGGAGAATAGGGTGAGCCTTCGTGGCGTTGGTGTGCCTTCGTGGTAACATCCACCTCTCTAACGGTGACTAGCTTCCCTCCAAGGAAGTGAACATCGGCATACATCCTCATCTCCCGGAGTTGCGGTTATTCCTAACCCTAACTTTCTACTTGTGGTTACTTGTCTCTTAGCACTTACTTACATCATATTGTTCTTGCTTACTTATGCTCGTGTTACTTGCTTAGTACTTAGTACTCACTTGCAATTGTTAGGCTCACCTTCATATTCCGCATTATTGCCTAAAATTGCTAAGTAATAATTAAAATTTGTAATTGTACCTATTCACCCCCCCCCCCTCTAGGTCCTTCTCGATCCTTTCAGCTAGTCATAAAATCCTACATAAAACTTGTAGATCACTGAATATGATATGTTTGATTCCTTGTAATAGTTTTGCGATATAGAGATGATAATATGTGGGAGGTACTAGTAGATGGTTGTGTTTAGTAAGGATATTGGTGTTAAGGTTTGTGATTCCCGAAGCATGCACGTATGGTCTCCTAACTATGTAACCAAATTGGCACGCATGTATTTTGATTGTTTATCTTTGCGTGAAGGTCGGGGGTGCGTGATGGTTAACTCCTACCAACCTCCCCCCTAGGGGCATGCGTAGTAGTACTTTGCTTCGAGGGCTAATAAACTTTTGCAATAAGTATATGAGTTCTTTATGACTAATGTGAGTCCATTGATTATACGCACTCTCACCCTTCCATCATTGCTAGCCTCTTCGGTACCAAGCATTTCCATTTCTCACCTCGAGAGTTGGTGCAAACTTCGCCGGTGCATCCAAACCCCGTGATACGATATGCTCTATCACACATAAGCCTCCTTATATCTTCCTCAAAACAGCCACCATGCCTACCTATCATGGCATTTCCATAGCCATTCTGAGATATATTGACATGCAACTTTCATCATCATCATATAAATGACTTGAGCATTTATTGTCATATTGCTTTGCATGATCGTAAGATAGCTAGCATGATGTTTTCATGGCTTGTCCATTTTTTGATGTCATTGCTACGCTAGATCATTGCACATCCCGATACACCGCTGGAGGCATTCATATAGAGTCATATCTTTGTTCTAGTATCGAGTTGTAATATTGAGTTGTAAGTAAATAAAAGTGTGATGATCATCATTATTAGAGCATTGCCCCAGTGAGGAAAGGATGATGGAGACTATGATTCCCCCACAAGTCAGGATGAGACTCCGGACTTAATGGAAAAAAGGGAAAGGCCAAAGAAGCCCAAATAAAAAAGGGGGGGCAAAGAAGCCCACCAAAAAGAAAGAGAAAATAAAAAAATGAGAGAAAAAGAGAGAAGGGGCAATGTTACTATCCTTTTACCACACTTGTGCTTCAGAGTAGCACCATGTTCTTCATATAGAGAGTCTCTTGAGTTATCACTTTCATATACTAGTGGGAATTTTCATTATAGAACTTGGCTTGTATATTCCGATGATGGGCTTCCTCAAATGCCCTAGGTCTTCATGAGCAAGCAAGTTGGATGCACACCCACTTAGTTTTAGTTTGATCTTTCATACACTTATAGCGCTTAGTGCATCCGTTGCATGGCAATCCCTACTCCTCACATTGACATCAATTGATGGGCATCTCCATAGCCCGTTGATTAGCCGCGTTGATGTGAGACTTTCTCCCTTTTGTCTTCTCCACACAACCTCCACCATCATACTCTATTCCACCTATAGTGCTATATACATGGCTCACGCTCATGTATTGCACGAGAGTTGAAAAGGTTTGAGAACATCAAAAGTATGAAACAATTGCTTGGCTTGTCATCGGGGTTGTGCATGATTTGAATATTTTGTGTGATGAAGATGGAGCATAGCTAGACTTTATGATTTTGTAGGGATAACTTTCTTTGGCCATGTTGTTTTGAAAAGACATGATTGCTTTATTAGTATGCTCGAAGTATTTTTATTCTTATGTCAAATGATAGACTATTGCTTTGAATCACTCGTATCTTAATATTCATGCCACGGTTAGATACATGATCAAGATTATGCTAGGTAGCATTCCACATCAAAAAAAAAATTATCATTTACCTACTCGAGGACGAGCAGGAATTAAGCTTGGGGATGCTGATACGTCTTCGTTGTATCTATAATTTTTGATTGTTCCATGCCAATATTATTCAACTTTCATATACTTTTGGCAACTTTTTATACTATGTTTGGGACTAACATATTGACACAGTGCCCAGTGTCAGTTCCTGTTTGTTGCATGTTTTTTATTTCGCAGGAACCCCATATCAAATGGAGTCCAAATGGAATAAAAATGGACGGAGATTTTTTTGGAATATTTATGATTTTTGGGAAGAAGAATCAATGCTACACGATGCCCGAGGGGGGCACGAGGCAGGAGGGCGCGCCCTGGGCCCTCGTGGATAACCCGTAAGGCAGTTGGTACCCTTCTTTCGCCGCAACAAAGCCAATATCTGGGTAGAAATCATGTCCAAAGGGCAACCCAATCGGAGTTACGAATCTCTGGGAATATAAAAAACAGTAAAAGGGCAGAATCAGGAACGCAGAAATAGAGAGAGACAGAGAGACCGATCCAATCTCGGAGGGGATCTCGCCCCTCCCACGCCATGGAGACCATGGACAAGAGGGGAAACCCTTCTGCCATCTAGGGAGAAGGTCAAGGAAGAAGAAGAAGAAGAAGGGGGGCTCTCTCCCCCTTGCTTCTGGTGGCGTCGGAGCGCTGCCGGGGGGGCATCATCATCACCGTGATCTACACCAACAACTTCACCGCCCTCACCACCAACTCTTCCCCCCTCTATGCAGCGGTGTAACCTCTCTTTTACCCGCTGTAATCTCTACTTCAACATGGTGCTCAATGCTATATATTATTTCCCAATGATGTATGGCTATCCTATGATGTTTGAGCAGATCCGTTTTATCCTATGGGTTAATTGATGATCGTGATTGGTTTGAGCTACATGTTTTATTATTGGTGTTGTCCTATTGTGCCCTCTGTGTCGCGCAAGCGTGAGGGATTCCCGCTGTAGGGTGTTGCAATATGGTCATGATTCGCTTATAGTGGGTTGCTTGAGTGACAGAAGCATAAACCCGAGTAAGGGGTTGTGGCGTATGAGATAAAGGGGACTTGATACTTTAATGCTATGGTTGGGTTTAACTTAATGATCTTTAGTAGTTGCGGATGCTTGCTAGAGTTCCAATCATAAGTGCATATGATCCAAGAAGAGAAAGTATGTTAGCTTATGCCTCTCCCTCAAATAAAATTGCAATAGTGATTACCGGTCTAGTTATCGATTGCCTAGGGACAAATAACTTTCTCGTGACAAAAAGCTCTCTACTAAAACTAACTTAGTTGTGTCTTTATCTAAACAGCCCCTAGTTTATATTTACGTGCTCTCTATTATCTAGCAAACCTATCCAACAACACCTACAAAGTCTATCTAGTTTCATACTTGTTATAGGTAAAGCAAACATCAAGCATGCGTAGAGTTGTATCGGTGGTCGATAGAACTTGAGGGAATATTTGTTCTACCTTTAGCTCCTCGTTGGGTTCGACATTCTTACTTATCGAAAGAGGCTACAATTGATCCGCTATACTTGTGGGTTATCATGGACATATTTTTTGATTTCGGCTTCCACTTGAGGACAAGCGAGGTCTAAGCTTGGGGGTTGATACGTCCATTTTGCATCATGCTTTTATATTGATATTTATTGCATTATGGGCTGTTATACACATTATGTCACAATAGTTATGCCTATTCTCTGTTATTTTACAAGGTTTACATGAAGAGGGGGAATGCCGGCAACTGGGATTCTGGGCTGGAAAAGGAGCAAATATTAGAGACCTATTCTGCACAACTCCATAAGTCCTGAAACTCCATGAAAGTTATGTTTGGAATTAATAAAAAATACTGGGCAAAGAAAGTACCATAGGGGGCCTACACCCTGTCCACGAGGGTGGGGGCGCGCCCTACCCCCCTGGGCGCGCCCCCCTGCCTCGTGGGCCCCCTGGCAGCCCTCTGGTGGCCATCTTCTGCTATATGAAGTCTTTTACCCTAGAAAAAATGATAAGCAAGCTTACGGGATGAAACACCGCCGCCACGAGGCGGAACCTTGGCGGAACCAATCTAGGGCTCTGGCGAAGCTGTTCTGCCGGGGAAACATCCCTCCGGGAGGGAGAAATCATCACCATCGTCATCACCATCGATCCTCTCATCGGGAGGGGGTCAATCTCCATCAACATCTTCACCAGCACCATCTCCTCTCAAACCCTAGTTCATCTCTTGTATTCAATCTTTGCCTCAAAACCTTGGATTGGTACCTGTGGGTTGCTAGTAGTGTTGATTACTCCTTGTAGTTGATGATAGTTGGTTTATTTGGTGGAAGATCATATGTTCAGATCCTTAATGCATATTAATACCCCTCTGATTATGAACATGAATATGATTTGTGAGCTTGGGAATAGTCTTGTTCATCCCTTGCATATTATAGTTCATCACAAAGCTCTTGTAGCTTGGTGGTAGTGATTGAAGAATTCTGTCAATGACACTATCATCAGGAAGATTAACTCCCAGTTGAATTAAGTGATTATTATACCCAGACATTTTGAGTATATGTTCACTGACAGAACTATTCTCTTCCATCTTGCAGTTATAGAACTTATTGGAGACTTCATATCTCTCAATCCGGGCATTTGCTTGAAATATTAACTTCAACTCCTGGAACATCTCGTATGCTCCATGATGTTCAAAACATCGTTGAAGTCCTGGTTCTAAGCCGTAAAGCATGGCACACTGAACTATCGAGTAGTCATCAGCTTTGCTCTGCCAAACGTTCACAACGTCTGCAGTTGCATCTGTAGCAGGCCTGGCACCTAGCGGTGCTTCCAGGACGTAATTCTTCTGTGCAGCAATGAGGATAATCCTCAAGTTACAGACCCAGTCCGTGTAATTGCTACCATCATCTTTCAACTTAGCTTTCTCAAGGAACGCATTAAAATTCAACGGAACAATAGCACGAGCCATCTATCTACAGCAAACATAGACAAGCAAAATACTATCAGGTACTAAGTTCATGATAAATTTAAGTTCAATAATCATATTACTTAAGAACTCCCACTTAGATAGACATCCCTCTAATCATCTAAGCGATCACGTGATCCAAATCAACTAAACCATGTCCGATCATCACGTGAGATGGAGTAGTTTTCAATGGTGAACATCACTATGTTCATCATATCTACTATATGATTCACGCTCGACCTTTCGGTCTCAGTGTTCCAAGGCCATATCTGTATATGCTAGGCTCGTCAAGTTTAACCTGAGTATTCCGCATGTGCAACTGTTTTGCACCCGTTGTATTTGAACGTAGAGCCTATCACACCCGATCATCACGTGGTGTCTCAGCACGAAGAACTTTCGCAATGGTGCATACTCAGGGAGAACACTTATACCTTGGAATTTAGTGAGAGATCATCTTATAATGCTACCATCAATCAAAGCAAAATAAGATACATAAGGGATAAACAGCACATGCAATCAATATAAGTGATATGATATGGCCATCATCATCTTGTGCTTGTGATCTCCATCTTCGAAGCACCGTCATGATCACCATTGTCACCGACGTGACACCTTGATCTCCATCATAGCATCGTTGTCGTTTCACCACCTATTGCTTCTAAGACTATCGCTACCGCTTAGTGATAAAGTAAAGCAATTTACAGGGCGATTGCATTGCATACAATAAAGCGACAACCATATGGCTCCTGCCAGTTGCCGATAACTTGGTTACAAAACATGATCATCTCATACAATAAAATATAGCATCACGTCTTGACCATATCACATCACAACATGCCCTGCAAAAACAAGTTAGACGTCCTCTACTTTGTTGTTGCAAGTTTTACGTGGCTGCTACGGGCTGAGCAAGAACCGTTCTTACATACGCAACAAAAACCACTATGATAGTTCGTCAAGTTAGTGATGTTTTAACCTTCTCAAGGACCAGGCATAGCCACACTCGGTTCAACTGAAGTTGGAGAAACTGACACCCGCCAGCCACCTATGTGCAAAGCACGTCGGTAGAACCAGTCTCGCGTAAGCGTACGCATAATGTCGGTCCGGGCCGCTTCATCCAACAATACCACCAAACCAAAGTATGACATGCTGGTAAGCAGTATGACTTGTATCACCCACAACTCACTTGTGTTCTACTCGTGCATATAACATCAATGCATAAAACCTAGCTAGGCTCAGATGCCACTATGGGAAATGTAGTAATTTCAAAAAAAAATCCTACGCACACGCAAGATCATGGTGATGCATAGCAACAAGAGGGGAGAGTGTTGTCCATGTACCCTCGTAGACTGTAAGCGGAAGCATTAGCAACACGGTTGATGTAGTTGTACGTCTTCACGACCCAACCGATCAAGCACCGAAAGCACGACACCTCCGAGTTCTTGCACACGTACAACTCGATGACGTCCCTCGAACTCCGATCCAGCCGAGTGTCGAGGGAGAGTTCCGTCAGCACGACGGCGTGGTGACAATGATGATGTTCTACTGACGCAGGGCTTCTCCTAAGCACCGCTATGATATTATCGAGGTGGATTATGGTGGAGGGGGGCACCGCACACGGCTAAGAGATCAATCATCTATTGTTGTGTCTAGAGGTGCCCCCCTGCCCCTGTATATAAAGGAGCAAGGGGGAGGGGGCGGCCGGCCAGGAGGGGGCGCACCAGGAGGAGTCCTACTCCCACCGGGAGTAGTACTCCCCCCTATCCTTGTCCAAGTAGGAGAGGGGGAAGGAAGGGAGAGAGGGGAGGAAGGAAAGGGGGACGCCCCCTCCCTCCTTGTCCTATTCGTACTAGAGGGGGAGGGGGGCGCCGCCTGCCCTGGCCGCCCCTCCTCTTCTCCACTTTTGGCCCATGAGGCCCATTAACCCCCTCCCCCCCCCGGGGGGGGGGGGGCGGTAACCCCCCGATACTCCGGTATATATCCGATAACCCTCGGAACCATTCCGGTGTCCGAATATAGTCGTCCAATATATCAATCTTCATGTCTTGACCATTTCGAGACTCCTCGTCATGTCCGTGATCACATCCGGGACTCCGAACTACCTTCGGTACATCAAAACATATAAACTCATAATATAACCGTCATCTAACTTTAAGCGTGCGGACCCTACGGGTTCGAGAGCAATGTAGACATGACCGAGACACGTTTCCGATCAATAACCAATAGCGGAACCTGGATGCTCATATTGGCTCCCACATATTCTACAAAGATCTTTATCGGTCAAACTGCATAACAACATACGTTGTTCCCTTTGTCATCAGTATGTTACTTGCCCGAGATTTGATCGTCAGTATCTTAATACCTAGTTCAATCTCGTTACCGGCAAGTCTCTTTACTCGTTATGTAATGCATCATCCCGCAACTAACTCATTAGTCACATTGCTTGCAAGGCTTATAGTGATGTGCATTACCGAGAGGGCCCAGAGATACCTCTCCGACAATCAGAGTGACAAATCCTAATCTTGAAATATGCCAACTCAACATGTATCTTCGGAGACACCTGTAGAGCTCCTTTATAATCACCCAGTTACGTTGTGACGTTTGGTAGCACACAAAGTGTTCTTCCGGTAAACAGGAGTTGCATAATCTCATAGTCATAGGAACATGTATAAGTCATGAAGAAAGCAATAGCATCATACTAAACGATCAAGTGCTAAGCTAACGGAATGGGTCAAGTCAATCACATCATTATCACAATGATGTGATCTCGTTAATCAAATGACAACTCTTTTGTCCATGGCTAGGAAACATAACCATCTTTGATAAACGAGCTAGTCAAGTAGAGGCATACTAGTGACACTTAATTTGTCTATGTATTCACACATGTGTCATGTTTCCGGTTAATACAATTCTAGCATGAATAATAAACATTCATCATGATATAAGGAAATAAATAATAACTTTATTATTGCCTCTAGGGCATATTTCCTTCAGCTGGCGCGTAGCACAGTAATGGTCGGATATTTGGGGTTCAATTTCCTCAGGGCTATCATGTTCCTCACTGTGTAGGCAATCCGCACTGGCGAATTCCTAACTCCTCAGTTAGAAAAAATTCCTGAGAGACCAGAAGATCTTTGTCTCTGTCACTGAAGAAATTGACTGAACTGATATGAGATTTCCAATTGCTTCACTCGAAAGGATTGAATAGGTGTAGAATTTTGAGATGAGCATCACTTGGAAATTAGTTTCCATAGTATTACCTCGACCCCCTTTAATAGTACGGTGTTTCCTATGACTCAAGAAAGAGAAAATGAAACTATGAAAACAAAAGTCTTCACGCTTCATGATCCTTGCATGAATATCCAAGTCTTAAAGGTCACACTAATTTCTTCACTTTCAAAGTCTTCAGGAGACCAAAGTCTTTAGCTGAAGCCATTCATTTTTAGGGGTCGACTTTCATCGTAAATATCAAACTCCTCATTGACTTATAGCGCATGTGTACACTCACAAACATATTAGTCCCTTAACCTATAAGTCTTCAATACACCAAAATCACTAAGTGGCACTAGAGATGCACTTACAGTTTACACTGCTTCAGAGAAACCGGAAGTGTTGTGAAATGTCTGCAACACCCCGAATGCCAGGAGCAGGGAAGCTGCCCAATGATGTAGTAGAGCATAGATCATGGAAGGGTGTGGTTTGTCAGGCCGGACCAGATTGTAGAAAGGTGTGGCTGTTGGTGAGGGGTGAAGGACCAACATGGCCACCGACGGGGATGATGCAGGTGCATCTCTGGGCAAAGCAGGTGGAGGCTGGGACCATGGTGAAACGGCGGGCGTAGGTTGAGGGCATGGACGCCAATCGACCGGAGCTAGCGGGAGTGCCCTTGCAGAGTATGGTGGCTAGAGCTCGGAGAGGGGCGACATACGCAGAGCTCGGAGGCGGCACATCACAGGCGGAGCTCGTGGGCAGTGGCGAAGGTAGGGCCCGGTGGCCGGAATATGGAGAGGGGCGAAGGTGTTGGCACTGGATCTATCCGTTCTGGGGCGCACGGGGCCAGAGAAGTCGGTGACGTGCCGGCGCGGAATAGAGCCCCGCATCGCCCTTGTCTCTATGTATTTTCGTTCCTGGGAGAGGATAACTTGTGGTGGAGAATTTGGGTCAGGGGAGGAGTGGCATTCCCATTGTAATAACGAGGAGAACTTGGGCTGATCTTCTAGTTCGATAAATGGCAGTTCGGGAATCACCAAGAACCACCAGATACGCATCTTCGGCTTGTGAAAGTGCGTTACGTCGACTAGAGGGGGGTGAATAGGCAATTTTTATGAATTCTTCACTGAGGGATTTCGGGGTGAGGAAATTCCTAAGCGAAGAACTACTTGCAGCGGAATAAGTACTCAGGTATAAGCATAACAGAGCAACAGCATAGTCATCATGATGAAATGAAAGACAAACACAAAGTACAGAAAGCGTAAACATAGGATAAGCAGGATGAAGACAAACAGACTGAAGAATTAGGATTGAGGAAATTAGAGAAAGTCTTCAGTCAAAGTCTTCAAACAGTAATGATCAGGTACATCAACACATAACTGAGGAAATGAAAGGGTTGAGGAAATAGAACCAGTAGGCTTGGTGAAGACAATGATTTGGTCGACATGTTCAAACTGATGTGACAGTTGTACGTCTGGTTGGAGCGGCTGAGTATTTAAACTCGAGGACACATAGTCCCGGACACACAGTCCTCACCGTATTCTCCTTGAACTAAGATCACGCAAATCTCGCCCAACAGTAATGGTAAGTCTTCACAGGTGACTTCCAAACCTTCACAAACTCGGTCACTCGGCAATCCACAATTCCTCTTGGATGCTCAGACCATGACGCCTAACCGTCTGGAGGATACACAGTCCTCAAAGGTAACAAGCGTCGGTTCCACGCAGGAACAATCTCTTCAGTGATGCTCAATCACTTTGATTTTTAGGGTGTTTGGGTTTGGGATTTGGGTATTTCCTCACTTGATGTTTTTCGCTCAAAGTCCTCGGAGGATGGGATGCTCTCAAATGACAAGTGTCAGTTTCTCTCGGAGCAGCCAACCAGCTAGTGGTTGTAGGGGGCAGCTATTTATACCCTAGGGAGCATCCCAACATGATAAGACATAAATGCCCTTGCCTAATATGACCATTAGGTGGTAGGATATTTTTGGAACAGCTGGCGTGCGGCTCAGCAACGGTCGGATATCTGAGGTTTGAATTCCTCAGGGCTATCATGTTCCTCACTGTGTAGGCAATCCGCACTGGCGAATTCCTAACTCCTCAGTCAGAACAAATTCCTCAGATACCAGAAGATCTTCGTCTCTGTCATTGAAGAAATCGACTGAACTGATATGAGATTTCCAATGGCTTCACTCGAAGGATTGGGTAGGTGTAGGATTTTGAGATGACAATCACATGGAAATCAGTTTCCTTAGTATTACCTCAACCCCCTTTAACGGTACGGTGTTTTCTATTGACTCAAGAAGAAGAAAACAAAACTATGAAAACAAAAATCTTCGCGCTTCATAATCCTCGCATGAATATCCAAGTCTTCAAGGTCACACCAATTTCTTCATTTTCAAAGTCTTCAGGAGAACCAAAGTCTTCAGCCGAAGACATTCATTTTTAGGGGTCGACTTTCACTGTAAATATCAAACTCCTCATCAACTTATAGCGCATGTGTACACTCACAAACATAGTCCCTTAACCTATAAGTCTTCAATACACCAAAATCACTAAGGGGCACTAGATGCACTTACAATCTCCCTCTTTTTGGTGATTGATGACAATATAGGTTAAGTTTTCAACGGGGATAAACATATGAATTGAAAGTACTCAATATTGAGGAATTTGATTGCAAGATATAGAAGAACCTGAAGATGTGCATAGTGAGGACTTTGCTTTTGAAGCAATGCACACTTGAAGAGTAGAATCATGGAGATCTTCCCCTATATCTTGTAATTCATACACGCATTTAACATATGAATTAAAGAATTTGAAATGCATGATGAAATATGGTGACTGATGTAATTCATCATGCGTGCATAACATTAAAGAGGAAATACCATGCATAAAAACACAGCAAAAGTATCAGGTCACCATCGGACTTAAGTTTACAACTCATTTAACAAAAGCTTCAGAAGAGCGAGAGTTGCAACTTAACAAACAAAACACCCATATATATACCCGCTTGAAGACTAACTCAAATTTCTCCCCCTTTGTCACCAAATGACCAAAAGGGACGAAAAGTGAGGACTAATGCCCCTGAAGAATTTCTTCACGAAGTCGATGGAGGAGCGCCAGCGTTGTCAGGGTCGGTTGTGGTAGTAGGGCCTGCCGCAATGTCATCCAGATCTTCATTTTCATCAGTATCACGGGATGAGGAATATGAACTGGGCACTAGGGGAGGAACTTGAACTTTCTTGAATTTCTTTGGTGGAGGTTTAGACCAGCCGAAGTCCTGTTGGAAACCCATTTGCTTCAAATCTTCATCACCATAGAGATGAGTGAGAGCAGCCCAGGTGCGGTCGAATACTTCATTGAGGTAATAGTGGTTTTTCTTCACTGAATTGTAAGTGGCAGTCATGTTGTGAAGAATAGTGCCAAACTGACGCTTTACCCGCTTGTGATTGTGATCCACCTTTTGATGAAGACTGAGGAGAAGCTCACGATCAGTCATCACCCTTGGAGCTGTAGCCCGAGGACTTTGCTTTGAAGCATTGGCAGCAGAATCATGAGCGGCAGAGTCATCATTGGTGGAATAAGAAGCAGCTTTGCGAAACTGTCCATCCAATGGATGATTGCCTTCATCAATGATAGCAGTGGCCTTGCCCTTCTCATCAGCTGAGAAAAATGTCCATTTGAGGACTTCAATTGGGGGCAAGTAGCTGCCATGGTTGAGTGTATCAGCTTTGTAGTTGAGTGAAGACCTTTATTTGAGGAATCTCATAATCCAGGGCGCATAAGGCTTCAACTCAAACGGTGACATTGCAACATTCGCCAAAGTCCTCATGAAGAAATCATGATAATTCATAGGAATACCGTGCATGATGTTGAAAAGCAGATTCTTCATGATGCCAACGATTTCTTCATCATTCGAATCATGGCCTTTGATACGACTCAATGTCTTCGTCAGAATGCGATAGACTGTTCTTGGCACATACTGCAATTCCTTCACAAGGAATTTTCTCCCTAAGGCTTGACCAGGCTTCAATGGCTTCATTAGCACGTGCATATAATGATCAAATAACTTGGTTTCAGAATAGATGAGACGTGCAAGAGGAACAGCATCAATGGGATTGTCAAGAGAACTTGTCAAAATCTTCGCCTTCTTGGGGGACGGAGATTCTGAAGCAGTTGATGCTTTCCTCTTCTTCAGTGCAGCTCACTCCGCAGCTTTGGTTTTCTTCACTTCCAGAGCAGAAGGAAGAACTGGGCATGGTAGAGGTGCAGGCGGAGCAGAGGGGATAGGATCAATTTCTTCAGGCTCAACTGATGTAGTTGGCCTGTCTTGAGCAATTTATTCAGGCGCAGCGACAAAGTCTTCAGCTGGCCTGGTAGATTCTTCAGGCGCAACACTAGTGGTTGCCCTCGCAGTTTCTTCGGTGACTGGAATTTCTTCAGCAGTCCTGGTACTAGCAGTTTCATCAGCAGCTTGATTTTCATCAGTGGTGCTGGCATTTTCTTCAGTTGGCTGGGCAGAAGCTTCAGCTTGAGACACTTCTTTAGGTCAAGTGAATTTCTTCCACAGCTTGACGAACCTGACTTTGGCTCCCAGCCAATCTGCTTTGTAGGAATCAAATTCATTGATGAGCTTTTTGATATCAGCTTGCAGTGCAATGAGCTACTCAGGCGAAAGACGGAGGACATTGTCCTTTAGGTAGCGCTGCTTCTTGTATTGCGCTTTCTTCACAGTCTTTACTTGGTCATACTTCCATTTTTCTTCGGCAATGAACGCAGCCAACATGTGACTTTGTTCAGGAGTGAGGCCCAGATCTGGTAGAGGAGTGTTTGTATCCTTGTGCCAGACGTTGATGAAATCCAGGATCTTCTTCGGATCCAGTAGAAGGGGCACAACACTTCCTTTGGCTCTAGCGACCCATTGTTGTTTGTTCCTGATGATTTCAGCTAATTCCTCATCATTAGCTTCATCATCATCAAATGGAATTTGAAAGACCACCTGCTTCTTGTGAGGACTTGGTCTTGTGCCTCATCCAGCAGTGGCCTTGGTCTTCAGCGAAGATGGGCCAACAGAAGAACTTGCAGAAGCTCCTGAGGCAATAGATATGCATGTGGTCCTTTGGCAAGTGGCGAGATGCATAGGTGCCGAGGACTTTGGCGGAGGAGCTGTGGACTTTGAAGTCCGAGGAAGTTGAGCAGCTTGAGGAACTGGGGCAGCTTGAAGAATTTGCCTCGGTGGCACTGAGGAAATTGGCCGCGAGGGCATTGAAGAAGAACTTGGCCGTGAGGGCATTGCTGAGGAAGGTGGTTTCTTGGCTGGCTTCTTTGGCATAGCCTTCTTGCTTGAAGAAGCCTCAGCAGCGGCAGCGGCAGCAGCAGAATCCTCATTAAATTTCTTTACTGCTTCTCTTGCCTGCCTTGCCAACTTTGCCTGCTTCCTGGCCCATTCATTTGCATAATCCTCACCATGTTTAAGGCTTATTAGATCTGCTAATTGGCCAGGTGCCAGAGGAGGTCTTGAGCATGGAGGGTTAAGAGCGAATTTCTTCATGTATTTGGGAGTGACATATCTATACTCCCTCCACTCTCTTGCCCATCTTCTTTCAATCCTCTAAATGCGCACTTTGCGCTCATTCTTCGTTTCCTTGCCATGAGTTGCCTCATCAGGCGTGCAGTACCCTGCATAGATGTCCGCAGGAATCTCAAAAGCAGTATTAAGTTCAAGCTTCTTTCCTCCTTTCTGAGGCCTTTTACCATCTGCCATTTTCTTCAGCTGAGGAATTTGCACAATTGAGTTCTCTAAAGAAGTATGCAGCTTTTCTTCGAGGAACGCCTTGATGAAGAACACAACGAACAAGAGGTGTAGATTTATAAGTTCGTCGGCTCGGATCTTCCATGCCCTAACTTGGCGAAGGAAGACGTCTACGGCGGCGGCAGAGGGAAGATTTCCGCGGCTGGCGCGAGTACGACGGCAATGAGGTCGAGGCAGTGAAGCTCTTCCTCACCGGTGATGATGGAAGTAGTGGTGGCGCTAGGGTTTGAGAAGCTCGAGCGAGGGAGAGAGTTCGAGCGGAGTAAAAAGTGAAGTGAGGAGGGAGAGGGGGTATTTATAGCCACTGTGAAAAATTGTTCGCAACGAAGAATTTGGACGAACGTGCCCCTGACCATTCTCATTCGCACGACATGTGTCACCCACGTACTGAGAAGTGGAGATCGTGTGAGATCCTGGGTGAATAGATAAGTATACCGTGGAATGCATAACGGTTTGAGCGGCAAAAGCCGAAAATTCAGATTTAGAATTTTTAATATTTCGTTCGCAATTTCTTCAGCTGACAAGGACACAGTAAAGAATTTGAACAAGTTTCAAATAGAACGCACATGAAGAATTTGTGAACAAACTGGATTGAGTTTAGCATAGAGGGGGAAGGGTCCGATCACATTCACTTAGCAGAAAAGTCAACTTGAAAAATTAGCACATGAAGAATTTGTGAACAAACTGGGTTGAGTTTAGCATAGAGATGCAAAGTTGTAGGGCTATCATGTTCCTCACTTCAGCAACGGTCGGATATCTGAGGTTTGAATTCCTGAGGGCTATCATGTTCCTCACTGTGTAGGCAATCCGCACTGGCAAATTCCTAACTCCTCAGTCAGAACAAATTCCTCAGAGACCAGAAGATCTTCGTCTATGTCACTGAAGAAATCGACTGAACTGATATGAGATTTCCAATTGCTTCACTTGAAGGATTGGGTAGGTGTAGGATTTTGATATGAGCATCACATGGAAATCAGTTTCCTTAGTATTACCTCGACCCCCTTTAACAGTACGGTGTTTCCTATTGACTCAAGAAGAAGAAAACAAAACTATGAAAACAAAAGTCTTCGCGCTTCATGATCCTTGCATGAATATCCAAGTTTTAAAGGTCACACTAATTTCTTCACTTTCAAAGTCTTCAGGAGACCAAAGTCTTTAGCTGAAGACATTCATTTTTAGGGGTCGACTTTCATCGTAAATATCAAACTCCTCATTGACTTATAGCGCATGTGTACACTCACAAACATATTAGTCTCTTAATCTATAAGTCTTCAATACACCAAAATCACTAAGGGGCACTAGATGCACTTACAGCTTGGACGTGGGTGGTAGTTCATTACTTAGAAGCGATTCTAGGAATCTGGGATGAGAATCTATGTGTTTGTTCTAGATTCAGATTTAGAAGGTCTAGAATCCGAGAATCAGTAGCTGCAGCTCAAACAAAGGCCACCTTAGGATGGAATGATTCAATCATACGAATCAAATGTTCAAAATAACAATTATTTCATAAAGATTGTAATCTTCTAGAATTCTTATAAAATCATATGAACCGAAGAGGCGGTAAGTATTGTTTCGGTAGCTGATGTTAATTATTGTGTCCTTATTGTGTAACTCTTTTGTGTAGTGTTTTGTTGGTTCTTTGGCGCCTAAAAAAGTGCTAGTGTTGTGTATTTTGCTGATTCTAAGTCACCTAATAATTTGCTAGTTCTCAGCTGCAATGAGAGTTCTCAAGACATCAAGATTCATGTAATTCATATTTTCTAACCTTTGGGGAAAAACACACTTTTTTGGCACCACATGAACAAACTATTACATTGTTGTTGTTTTTTTCACTACATGGACAAACTATTACAGCGTGGTGATCTTTTCTTTAGATATACAATAATTTTGGAAAGATGGTTGATAGTTGGTTTTTTAGGGGCTGAGAATTAGTTTATCCTTGTACCTAAATGAACTATTTTTATAACATGATGGACTTTTCTTAAAAAGATTACATTTTCTTTTTTGCAAAATTGATAGGGAATTAACTAACACACGGTCAATCTAGAGATGGGGGCTCCTATTGGTTTTTAGGCAACCGTGAAATTGGTGATACTTATTTTTGCTTAGCCTAGTATTTCTGCCTTGATGGCAAAGTTGTGCTTAAGCATATATAAGTCCAAATAAATAATATAATTTCAACTCACCTCCATGGTCAAATAATGTAAATTCACTCACCTACATGAAAAAGTAATGTGCATAAACAATATTACTCAAACTCACCTCCATGATCAAATGGAATAAGATATTCTTTTTTTAACACGGTACAGACACAAACGCGCATATAAACGCGCATACACTCATCCCTACGAACGCACACACGCACACTCTATCCCTATGAGCAACTCCGAGAGACCGAGCCGGCATATCATCTTAAGATTTTATGAAGTCACCATAGGCGCCTCGTAGTCGACAGGAACGTCTCCTCCCACTGAAAGCGTATCGCCGGAAATCCTGAAATAAATCCAGAATAAATGCAAGCACCATGACTTGAACCCTTGTGGGTTGGTGATACCACTGTCCACCTAACCATCTCAACCATAGGTTTGTTCGCAAATGGAATAAGATATTCAACAGAGGGAAATAGCCTTACAAACATGAGTAAACGTTTCGTTGATAAACATTTACTTTAGGATTTTCTCTGGCATACGAAGACACAATGACAAGGCACATGGATTGTGTGTCGTGATTTCAACGAGGTTCTTTCCCAGGACAAGCATTGTGGCCCTCGGGGTCGATCTGAAGCGCAAATCAATTCATTTCGGGAATGTCTCGTGGATTATGGGTGTTTGGATCTTGGTTTCTTAGGGGCCACATACACTTGGTATAATTCGGCAGGATCCAGAATGCTATGTCAAGGTGCATCTCGACAGGGTTGTTGCTAATAGCGCCTTTATTAACATGCATGTGTTTTGGTGTTGTTGAGTATGTGATCACCACGTCCTTTGACCATTATGTTATTCTTCCAGATTTCCAATCGGACTGTTTGGGGAAATTTTGTTTTTGCCACTCTAGATTTTGCCAATTTTTCTTATGCCACTCTAGATTTGGACATTCACTTTTGCCACTCTTAGATTTTGATAATTATCACAAGTGCCATTTTGTGGCAAAAGCAAAATAATTTTATTTTATTTTTTCCACTCTTAGCACTTGACAATTATCACAATTGCCAATCTGAAAATTTTGCTTTTGCCACGAGAATGACAATTGTGCTAATTGTCAAAAAGTAAGAGTGGCAAAAGTGAAATGTCAAAATTTAGAGTGGCATAAGGAAAATTGGCAAAATCTAGAGTGACAAAAACAAAATTTTCCCGCTTTTAGCAACTCGAGTCAGGCTGCTGAAAGGGGTTAACGGCCAGTGCAGCGGGGCTTTAAATATTAGGTTATGTGGCTCTGGTCTGCTGTAGAAGGGGCGCCTCCAACAAGGCTGGGCATATGGCAAAGAGGGTGAAATCTCCTTGCAAGCTACCTAGCATAATTTGCATCGGGTTGCTGGTGCTTTAAAGGTCCAAAGTCGGGATTCTTTTGGATTGGTTCACCGACAAATTTCCAAACTTGAGCATATCAGTTGTTCATGGTCAGATGCTTCGCTTGCTGATGGGGCATTGAATCTCAATTGTGTGAGCTCATCCAGAAGAAATTATGGCGTGTCATCGGTCTAGGGTGGATTGGCTCCATGAAGGGGAACAACTTCTTCCATGCCCGTGCAACATCACCTAAATGTGCCAATAGGATTCCTTCATTGATTCACGATAATGGCTCTGTTTGAGACACTCAAGGTGAGATCAAAGGTCTCGTGCATAATTTTTATGAGCATCAAATTCACTTCTAAACCTTGTGATGCTACTGATGTTGTCCTTGATGTTATTCCTCACAAGATTTATGATTAGATGAATGATGATATTTGATACACCAATGAGGAGATAAAGGGTGCATTTTTCAGATGGTGGAGTTCTTCTGAAAGAGGGAGAACGAGCACAAGAAGGCGGAGCTGAAGAAAGAGGACAAAGCTGACCCCTCTAGTGTAATCAACCTCGACTCCGACCATGACGTTCAGCCCATTGACGAGAGTGACGAGTCCGATGACATTTACTAGTACAACCTTTAGTTTAAGTTTACATGTGTGTAATTTAAGTTTGAATGTATGTACTCGAACATGTTTGGAAGTTTGGATCGAAGTATGGAATATGATCGAAGTAGTTTGAATGTTTTTATTTAAGTTTTTGTTGTTTTGGGTGCCCTATTTTAAGGCAACTATTGGAGAAACTAGTTTTTTCGTGTCTTAAAAACACATTTTTGTGCCCTAAATTTTACTCCAAAGATTTCTGGTGCCCTAGATGGAGCTATTGGAGAAGTCGCTCGCGTCGCTCCCTGGGGGGCGGCTCGGGCGACCTAGTCGCCGCCGCCCCCGCTCCCCTTTCCTCCCTCGCTCCGCCCGCCACCGCCGGAGGAGGCCGACGGGCAAAGTCCACTCGGCGGACGGCGGTGGCGGGGCACCCTCGTCGCGCGCCGCAAGTCTTCGGCCCTGGACGAAGGCCTGCATCCGGCGGCGGCTGCGTCTGGCCAGGCGCGGGCAAGCCGGGGCGGCGGCCCCGGGATCGGCGGCGGCGCTGGTTCCTCCTCTCCCTCGTCGGGAGAGTGGGGGGCGGCGCTAAGGCTGGCCATCTTCGATCTGGTGCGGCGCATCTGGTGGCGTGCGGCGTGCCTGTGGGTTCGGCCGTGAGGACGGCGAGCCGTAGGCGTGCCAGATCTGGAGGTATTGCCCCTCTCCCTTCCATGCATCCCTTCCCAGTCCCCGGGTCGGTTTGGATCCTGCCGGATCCACCTCCGGTGTGTTCTGGTGGAGCAGATCGGTGTCCGGGGGAAACCTTGGCTACCTTAGGCTGACCGGCAGCGGCGACGCCGATTTTTGGCGCCGCTTTCCTCCTTGGGGGCGTTGCTGAGGGCACCATCTCTCCTCTCCAACCCATGTCCGGGTGAAAGCCCAAGATCCGATGCGGATCGGGCGTCGGCGGCGCCCTAGGCACCGTAACCTTCCTGGAGGCGACGCCAAGGACATTGGGATCGGATGGAAGGGTCTGCAGGTGAGGGGTGGGGGTGTGCTGCCTCCCTTCGGTGGAGCGGTGTTTCGTTCTACATATTCTTGGCGGCGGCTCTTGGCGGCATGGAGCAGCGGAGGCTTGGCGTCAGATGTGTGGTGACGGACACGCGCAGGAGGTCGACGCTGTCTGGCGTCGTGGTGGCGTCGGCGGCAGCGAGACCGAGCAAGGCAGTTACAACAGTACAGCTCTGAAGATGGATATGTGGTAGGTGGTTGTGGCGGCCTCATACCCGGCGGGCGGCCTGGTTGAGGAGCACGCCGGGCTGGTGGGTGCCCATACCCGGCAGGCGTCCAGGTTGGGACCTCAGGTCTTAGATGTTAGGTTTGGCTGCGAGGTCTGTTTGGTATTAGGCCCAGACCATCAGCGCCCCTTCATCAGTTAGATAGGAGTAACGACAGAGGTTGCGAAGATGGTGGCTTTGGTCTTACTGTTGTACGACTTTGTAAGGTTTTGTGCTAATAATTAATAAAGTGGCCGTATGCATCGACCAGATGCAGAGGCCCGGGCTATTCCTCCGTTTTGAAAAAAAAAAGATGGAGCTATTGGGGATGATCTGACTACGTGAATTGATGGATGCGTGCGTATACAATCCGTCCTTGGCCCTACTTCTTATCCCGGGCCAAGTGGCCACCATGTTTTTATTTTGAGCCATGGGCTAACCGGATGATGTGTACCAAGGAGCCCCCCCTGATTTTAGGGGCCCGAGGCGACCCTGGCAGAGACCATGATGACTTTTGCGTTGTGGCACAATCCTTGCGGCGTTTGAGCCTGAATGTTGAAGCATTGGTCTCGAGACGTGTTGTTCAGTTGGCATGATTGTTTACGATCGGTTTTATCTACATGTGTAGAGGTTCAAACGAAAATACCTGTTATCAAAATGGATAAAAAGAGATGTATCTAGAACTAAAATACGTCTAGATACATCCTCTTTTATCCATTTTGATGACAAGTATTTTCAGACGGAGGGAGTACCAGCCTACAAATTCTCTGTGGTGAACTGAAAAATCAACATTCCACAAAACTCATATGCATCTGGAGCTGTCGTACATTCTGGTCCTCTTTACCTTCCTATTACAACCAAGCTAAATCTCACAACAACTGAACCTCTACACATGTAGATAAAATGGATCGTAGTCACTGTCAGTTGAAGCAGAGACAAGCACCCCACACAGTTCACCACTTCGCCGCGACAATTTCTTGACACGGTACCTTGGCTCTAGTTTCATTTGTCTAGCATGAAACTAACTGAACCACAATTTAGAATGTCTTTTTTCGAAAGTATGCTAATGACGTACCTTAGATTTATAGAAGACAGCAATACGTACAAAAAATTACAAAGGCTCGGACACCACAACTCGATGCTGCACGCCCTCTCCACTCGGAACCTAGCTAGGTGATTACTCTTGATACCTAGTCACTCCCGTCCCTCTGGCCTGAGCCCACAAATTCAGGTCCTGGAATATGAGATCCACTGTGGCCCCAAGATTGCATACCGGGTCTCGACCAAAGACTCTCGCGTTGCATTGCTTCCACAATATTCAACAGATGAGCATAACAAATGAGTCAAAACCCTTCCGGTAAGTCTTGGCAATCCGCTTGCGTCCTGTAGCCCACCAATCCTCTACCAGTCTTGGCAACCCGCTTGCGTCAAATCCACAATTTAGAATGTCTCAACCAAGAGTTACTACCAACATGCCAAAAGTAATTATGGCATCCAATGTTGGCCAACATATGTGAATTGGGTGACAAAAGAGAAGCGTGGGGGCAGTAGATGTTAATTCAAGAACTTAAATCTGCCACGGAAGGAAAGATAATGCGGCTGGCTGGTGGATAAGGCGAGTGCTACGCGGCCGAAAGGTGAGTGAGTGCTATAGGGTGTGTGGTGCATGAGGCAGGAGAGCTCTTTTCCTCCTCCACACAGACTATCCCAGCAAGAACCACCATGGCCCTCAGGAGTGAATTGCAGAAAACCACCACATTTCAGCTTAGGTTTGCAGAAAACACTTTTATACGTTTTTGCTGCAGAAAACACTGATTTTTTTCCTAATCTTTTGCAGAAAGCACCAAACCTCCTGTTCGGCGGTGTAAGCACTATTATGACAGGTGGGACCTTGTCTCGTCGACGTGGCGTCACGGCCACGAGCTGACGCCATGTAACGGTGTGACGGTCGGTCATGCTTCGCTGATAGAAACCTGCTCGATCCAGCTCTCTCATCTGCCTCGTCCTGTCCTCTCATCACTCTTTTCTCCTCTCCTCACTTTGTTCTCCTCCCTCGACGCCGCCACACTGCCGACCGTTGTTCTGCTGCTCCCCCGTGGCCATGGTGTCGTGGAGCGACGAGACCAGAGAGGATTCAGTCATGAACATCTCCTCCTCCTGCGATGACATCATCAAGGTCAGTTTGCTAGAGCTAGGGTTATGGTTAGGGTTAGTGAATTGGGGATTTTGTGAATGAGCTCGATCTGACCCTAGGTTTCTCTTTGCTTGCTCCCGCAGCTTCCAGCTATGATGCACGATCCGAATTTCAATGGCACTGACGCAGATGTGAATGTTTCGTGCGAACATGGCGAGCCGGCCAAGCGCTTTATTGCATTTGAAGGGATGCACACCAGTAGGAGGTTTTCTTGGATGTGCTAAGAAGGTATGATCCTTTGTAAAGGAAGGTGTCCATTGCTTAATGTTTTGTTTATGTAGTTGTTAAGCTTTGTTTAGTTTGGTCTTTGTTTAGCTAGTTCGTACATGCCTTGTCATTAGATGGTACACATTGTTTATTGTGATTAGTGATTATTGCTTTGTTTATCAAGTTGTTAAGCTTGGTTAAGTGCTTAGTCTTTGTTTAACTTGTTTTATCAAGTGGGTGGATGGTAGTCATTGTTTATTATGGTCATTGCTTAATGACTTGTTTAATAGTGGTCATTGTTTATTTGTTTAATGTGTGATATGTTTGTTGCACATATTAGAGCCCTGAACCTGTTTGCTTATGGAGTATGGCACTTAAGAGTGGTCTTTATCCTACTCACTTAGATGTTTCTTTATTATTTTATTGTTTATTTTATAGGAAGGCATTAACTGGGGAGTAGTTCAATGGATTGATTTTGAATGGCCAGACTCAATGGAGAAGGCATTGGCCAAGTTATGGGATATGTATGAGGAGATTAAGTCAGCTAGGACCAATGACAATCAGGAGAGTTCCTTTGCAATTCACAACCTGACAGAAGAGAAGAAGAAACTACAGGAGAATTATGACAGTTTGTATGCTGATGTCAATGCTATCTTGGATGCCCAGCAGCAGAGGGGTCTGGAGTTGAACAATCAAAAGGAGCAGAAGGAATGTCTTGATGTGAAGATCGCAGAGCTAGAAACTGTAGTGGCCAACTTGAAGGCAGAGCCGTCAAACAAAGATGAGGAGAAGATGAAAGTATAGGAGGACTATGACAGTTTGTATGCTGATGCGAATGCTCTCTTGGATGCCCAGTAGTAGAAGGGTGTGGAGAGTTAAACAATCAGAAGGAGCAGAAGGAATATGTTGATGTGAAGATTGCTGAGCTAGAAACTGTTGTGGGCAACTTGAAGGCAGAGTTGTCAAAGAAAGAGGAGGAGAAGAAGAAGCTGCTGTAAAATTATGATACTCTAAAGAACCTGACAGGTGCTCAAGCCAATGTGATTAGGAACTTGAAGTTCAATCATTTGAAGGAGAAGGAAAGGCTAACATAAGAGAGGCTTAAATTGCAGCATCACATTTCTGAGCTTCAAAAGTCTGAGGACAAGATAAAGCTGAAGATTCAGGAGGTGAAGGCCATCTTAGATGAGTAGGGTCTCTTCTAGTATGATAATCATCTATCTGTATGTAGATGATAATCTTCTATGGAATACTTTAGTATGAATTTGTGAACCAACTACTTTAACTATGTATTTTGTGATCCATGGTGTTGGATCCAGCAGTGTTGTACTGTAGATGATAATCATCTACTTAGTACTTCAATTTGAATTTCTGAACCCAGTAATTTAAGTATGTATGTTGTGATCCATCGTGTTGGATCCAACTTTGATGAACCTTTATGAATGTGAACCAAGTACAATTTGGTTTATGTGCTTAGTACAATTTGGTTTTATATGGTGTAGATGATTATCTCAGTATTTTAGTTTGAATCAGTGAACCAAGTAATTTAACTTAGTATTTTGTTATCAATGGTACCTTGACCCTCATTTCATCTATTCATCGACAAAATGGCCCTAGGGTATATTCCCCTCATTTCACTGATTCATCGACAAAATGGGCCTAGGGTACCTTGACCCTCATTTCATCGATTCATCAACAAAATGGGCGTAGGGGTACCTTGACCCTCATTTCATCGATTCATCGACAAAATGGGCCTAGGGGTACCTTGACCCTCATTTCATCGATTCATCGACAAAATGGGCCTAGGGGTACCTTGACCCTCATTTCATCGATTCATCGACAAAATGGGCCTAGGGGTACCTTGACCCTCATTTCATCGATTCATCGACAAAATGGGCCTAGGGGTACCTTGACCCTCATTTCATCGATTCATCGACAAAATGGGCCTAGGGGTACCTTGACCCTCATTTCATCGATTCATCGACAAAATGGGCCTAGGGGTACCTTGACCCTCATTTCATCGATTCATAGACAAAATGGCCCTAGGGGTGCCTTGACCCTCATTTCATCATTCATCGACAAAATGGCCCTAGGGGTACCTTGACCCTCATTTCATCAGTTCATCGTCGAAATGGCCCTAGGGGTACCTTGACCCTCATTTCATCGATTCATCGAAAAAATAGCCCTAGGGGTATCTTGACCCTCATTTCATCGATTCATCGACAAAATGGCCCTAGGGGTATCTTGACCATCATTAGCAAGTGTATAATTATCATAACAACAAATTGAACATGATAACAGCAAGACCATCATATGGATCATCAAATTGAACATGATAACAACAATAACAAGTGTATAATTATCATAATAGCAAGACCATCATCAACAAGTGTATAATTATCATAAAGCAAACTGAACATGATAACAACAAGACCATCAAGTTAAACATGATAATAGGAAGAACAATATCATAGTGCATTATTCTCATAAGAGCAAGACCATAAAATAGCAGTTATTACAGTACCATAACATCTAACCAGCATAAATTGTTCCCAAAATAGATCATAGCAATTAACAGTTTTGCCTGATCACATCATCAACAAGTTTTGCCAAAGCACATTAGTTCCCTGAAGCATAAAAGTAATCCTTCAGCCTTGATGGTTTCTTCCTCTGTCTTGGTGCCAAGAAGCTGCTTGGCCTGCTTGTTGGAGTTGCTGAGTTGCTTGGCCTACTTGGCCTGCTTGCTGGAGCTGCTGAGTTACTTGGCCTGCTTGCTGGAGCTGCTGAACTGCTTGGCCTGCTTGCTGGAGCTGCTGAGCTGCTTGCCCCTAGTGGTGCGCTGCTTGCTTGAGCTGCAACAGATGCCCTCCTTGTTGGAGCTGCAACAGATGAAGCTGCAGCAGTAGATGTGGTACCCTCCTCTGTCTTGTTTGACTGCCTTTTACAATGGTAGCAAGTTAATACATTCAAGTGTTACAAAACATAAATAGATGGCACCAAGTATGGCAACAGAGAGTAACCTCATGCCTGTTCTTTCTCATTGCTAGACCTAACTTTAGGGTTTTGTGGCAAGATGTGTATCTGCGACCCACAAGATTGCAATTGATGCATGTAATTGATGCCATCCTAGATGTATCTTTAGGTGTTGGTGGCTCAAACTGGCTCCTTCTCCTTTTTGTTTGCTTCTTCCTTGGTTTATCCTTGAAAACTGGGGGTTCTATGTCTCTATTTTTGGTCTTAGGCCAGAGGTCAGGTCCAGGTACAGGAAATATGATGGGACTGTATGCTGCTAGATACATAGGCTTTTTGAAGAAGTCATGCACAAAATCTTCAGGCCTTAATTTGGCTTTGGTAATAGCAGAGACTGCATGATTGCATGACACTGCAGTCATATCCCATTTTCTGCACCCACATGTCATGTGCTGCAAGTTAACTGCATATGTATTCTCATTGCTTGTCACTTGGTAAATATTTGGCCCAGCCATCAATGCTTGACAGTTCCTAGAGTGTTTCTTTGCTTCTTCAAGTAACTCAGCATATGTTGGGCATATTTCCCACTTGGCTAACTCTGTCTTACTCCTATTTGTATTGAACCTGACCATCAACTTAGTCCTGATTCCATCTACCATGGTCTTTATTAGTTTACCCCTCACATCTAATATCATCTTGTTGAACACCTCACTAATATTGTTGACAACTAGGTTAGTTTTGCAATTGAAGTCCATGGCATATCTAGCCCAAGCATGTCTAGGAATTTTATTTAACCAAGCCCAGGCAGCCTTACACTCTACTTTAAGAGCATCCATTGCAGAAATATGGCCATGTTCAGTATAGGAGTAACTTGCCTTATCCATGTACTTCTTTAATTCTGACCCCCTAAAACCAGCAGTCTGGAAGTTTTGGTAGATGTGTCTAAGGCATAATCTTTGGGGGCAGTTGGGGAAAACTTGGCTCACAGCTTTCAGAAGACCCTATTTGGAGAAATGACCAAACTTACTAATAAACAATGAATATTAACTACTTCTAGCAATTACTATGAACTACTTATATCAACTAGTAATGAGCAATGAATATTAACTAATATTAAGCAAATGATATGAACTACTAGCAAGCAATTATTACTATGAGTGCTAATATCAATTGCTAATATGAGTAATAACAAAGATAATACCTTATGTCTATCACAGATTATGGTGTAAAAACCAAATCTCCCAGATTCTCCACCAATAGTTGCCTTCAGTTCTGTGAGAAACCACGTCCAACTCTTTATGTCTTCTTTGTCCACAACTCCAAGATATTATTATTACCATCCCTTCCTGTGGCAGCAAGGATTTGTGAGAAATCAGGGATAGATGTTATTATTCCCATCCCTTCCTGTGGCAACAAGGATTTGTTGGCCAGTAGAGAGCTTGATGAAACATCCATCCACACCTGCAATGGCACACAAGATATGTTATAAACAAAGTATGTACTACTAAGGGTGCACCACATTTATGTCATTTATGACACAGTTTAGTAGTCACCTATGAATGGTCTGCATCCATTCAGAAATCCTTCCTTACAAGCATTCAAACATATGAACAAACCATGGAACCTTGGATTGATGCTTGGATGGTCTTTTAGGAACTTAGTAGTGACAATGCGCCTACTACCTGGATTGGTGTCTAATACAACATGCAAGTAATCCCTGATCCTGGTGTATTGCCCCCTCTGATCTCCTTGCACCACCTTAATAGCATTGTTCTCAGCCCTGTAGGCCATATGAGTGCTTATCTCAACTCCATACTTGCTCTTCAGATTTTGCATTATTGTACTTATTGGTGTGTTCAGGTCTGTTCTTATTGCTTCTAAAACTTGATGTGTAACCCACTTTGTAGTCACCTTGGTGCTCTCTGCTACAGCTGGACATGTGTGCATGAAATTTGTTTTCCTAATGCAGAAAGTTTTCTCTTTTCCCACCATAGAATCTGCAATGAAGAAAGGGCAGTCTTCATGTGTGCACACAACTACAATTCTGTCATTGCAGTTCCTATGAAACTGATAGTTTCTGTTCTGTGCTATGTGGAAAGTGAGAAGTGCCCTTCTAAATTCGTACACATTATCAAAGCAAAGCTTCTTAGCAAATTGTAGCTCTGGGCTCTCTCTATCCTCATGATACCATACCCTTGGTTTGGGTTTTTAGCCCTAGTCTTACTGCCAAGCACAAATGCTATTCCTCCTCCTTCAAATCACCAGGATCTGGATTCTCACCAGATGATGGTACCCAAACATCCTCAAACTATTGCTCCAAACTAGCATGTGATCTTGTGGTTAGCCCCTTTCTTACTTTCAACTTCTTCCTCTTCTGCCCCTGTGGTAGCACCTCTTTTTCAAGTTCCTCATCATCTCCATGCTCCTCTTGCTCTGCATTTTCCACATGCACTTCCTCTTATATCTCATAAGGTTCATCTACATCAGTGTCACCTTCAAAGTGTAAGAGTGGGTCCTCTCTCTGCCTCCTTAGCTCAGCCATCCTAGCCATGAAATCATCATCTTCCTCCAAGTCAGAGTCATCTTCAGTTAGTAGCACAGGAAGTTTTCTTTTCACTGCATGCACGCTCTCAACATTCTTCTGATGCTGCTTAAATCTCTGAATTTTTGATCTCCTTCTAATCTCCATACTTCTTTGTAACTCCTGTTGCTCCATGTCAACATCATCTCCATTGCCTTGCTCAATAACAACATTTTCTTCATTGCCTTGCTCCATATCAACATTGTGGCTCTGCTGTGTGAAGAAAAACTGGATTGGTTCAGGCTCCTCAACTACTGCATCTCTTTTTGATACTTTGGATGGTGACTTGTACACCACCCCAACATCATTCACCTCATATACAATGCTCTCTCCAACATTGGCTATAGGAACTTGCTGATCACAAACATAACCTCTGTTTATATCTGCAGGTCTGTGCTCACTACCCCTAACTATTGTCAGGTTTACTATGTTCTGATCTTTATTCGCAATGTGATCCAGCATCTCATCCACCTTGTCATCATCACATATCTCCTCCAAACCAGCTACTCCCAACCCAACATCCCTCACATAATACATGTAGTCTTTACTTCCATATCATATTGTCTCTATGAGTGCTAACAGATTATAAAAAGTGATGTCTAAAACACACATAGTCCTTTCCAAGTTATCCCTATCATGAAAGTGCAGTCTAACTTCCCAAACATCATCAGACAAGCTACAAAAAGGAACAATGCTTGTACTTATTAATTAAACAATATAGTACTAACTACAAACAATAGAAGTGACCAATTTAAAATATACAGTGCATGCCAATTTAAATAAGAGGAAATTGTGACCCTAATGTCTACTAAATAAACTAGTAACCCAAATATCATCATTCCAATTTGAATACACTGAAAATATACAATGCATGCCAATTTAAATAAGAGCAAATTGTGACCCTATTTGTCTACTAAACAGAGCATGGGAATAGCACTGACTACTGAACTAAAACAGTATCACTATATTGTCTCCTAAACAGAGCATAGTAATATCACTACAATCTAATTTACAGGCCTGATGAACACTTAGTACTAGGCAAAAAAACCAATTTTGATTTACACACCTAACCCTAACTATGGAATAGACAGAAAATGAGGGGGGGGGGGATAGAGGAGATATCTTACTCCACACCGCCGAATGCAGATGCCTAGTGGTGGCTCCCTGTCGGAGTAGCCACCACAGCATGGGCGAGAGTGCCGGCGGCACGGTACTCCAGCGACGGGGATGGTGGTCTGCT
This sequence comes from Triticum aestivum, assembly GCF_018294505.1. Lineage (NCBI taxonomy): Eukaryota > Viridiplantae > Streptophyta > Magnoliopsida > Poales > Poaceae > Triticum > Triticum aestivum. The sequence goes on along the minus strand of NC_057807.1, from coordinate 650,360,256 downwards.
CCGCGGGGCCTGACTAGGGTTAGAGCTCCCGCAGACCTCTTCTGGTGGCTTTGGATCTCCGCCGCCAAGCAACCCTCCTGTGCCATCGCTGCCTTCGCCATCCACTCCGTCGTCGGCGTCCGCGCTCGCCGTTGCCATGAATGAGACAGAGAGAGAGGAGCGTGTCATCGCGGGGATGGTGGGGAATTTTCCAGATGCGGGAGAAGTGCCGATTCGATCTGGTCACTTGACCTAGCAGAGGCGTCGGTGGGCAATGTAGCGCCGTTACACGACGTCATCTCGCAGTCGTTAGCCACATCAACGAGACAGGGTCCCACCTATCATAATAGTGCTTAAACTGCCCGAACAGGATGTTTGGTGCTTTCTGCAAAAGATTAGGAAAAAAAACAGTGTTTTCTGCAGCAAAAACGTAGAACAGTGCTTTCTGCAAACCTAGGCTGAAATGTGGTGGTTTTTTGCAATTCACTCATTTGTCAGTTAATTCTTGTATGCACTCTATTAATCCTAGTACTTTCCATTATTTTTTGATTGTATCCAGGAACTTCGTGCAATGCTGCTAATAATAAAAAAAGCTGGCATTCTCTCTAAAAGCACCCAAGTATCAGCCGGTTTGTGCAAATTTTTGGGTGCAACAGGTCAAAACAGAGGCATCAAAGGTGCAACGATTTTTTACGAGGCCATGCACATTAAGAGCAAAAGTAAATGATTAATATACGAGTAAGAGAGACATAGAGCAATAGTTTTTTTTAGAATCAAGAGCAGTAGTCCTTTTTTAGCAGCTCAAGAGCAATAGTGAATGAACATTTTCTTTTTAGGAATACAATAGTAAATGAACAGAAAACTAGGAAAAAGCTGCTACGGCTCTTAAGGCCCACACGCCTATCTCTCGTCATTCAGCCCATATAGGAGCAAAGTCAAGCCCAACGAGACGTAGTACCTCCCAGCCAGACTGCGCGCCTCCCTCCCTTCACGGCTTCACGCCTGCCGCTGCTGTTGCGCTTCGGTTTTTAGTCCCACCTCGCTCAGCGGAGAGCATCGAGCGGGGGAGCTGGCTATAAGAGGAGGGCGAGGTGCAGCGTTGTTCCATACTTACCTGGACGGGGTCGACGGGCGATCAATAAGGCCCGTGGCCTGGGTCAGTGGCCCACATTGCACTTGGTGGGTGCGCTGGCCCACCATCTCCCCAAGTGGGAGAGTGGACGTCATAATTTGTGGTAGAGGGGGTACGCGTTCGCGCGGCCCCTGCCAATTCTGTAAAATTAAATTTTGGTCCTTGGTCTGGCCTGCTTAGTGCAGCTGTTTTTACAACCCAGTACTCGGTCAGGTACTGGGAGGCAGCCAACAGCAAATCTCATTTGTTTTACACCTTCGATCACACATGAACGAGAGAGGCAAAGGTGTTCTTTGAGCAAACAAAAAAAAGTAATGGTTTGAACTTCTGGTCCAAGTTTTCTTTTAGCAACATGAACGACCTAACATATAAATCTGGTGCTGTCAGGTTGTATATGTTGGTGTTCTTCAGCTTCTGCTTACAACCAAGTGAAATTTGGCAAGAAATTCACTTTTCACACGCAGAAACACCCAGATAAATTCGAGAACTTTTTTTTGCAACTGTAAATTCAAGAACTTAAATCTGCCACGGAAGGGAAGACAACACGGCTGGCTGGTGGATAAGGCGAGTGCTACGCGGCCGAAAGGTGAGGGGGAGTTATAGGGTGCGTGGTGCATGAGGCAGGAGAGCTCTTTTCCTCCTCCACACAGACCAACCCAGCAACAGCCACCATGGCCCTCAGGGTTGCTCCGTCGCCGCTCCTCGCCTCCGGCGGCGGTGCCACCGCCTTCACTACCCCGCTTACGCCCAAGAAGAGAGGCGCCGGCCTGCTCCTCCTAAGCAAGCGCTCCAGGATCTCCGCCCAGCTCGGTACCCACGATTCCTCCTCAATTTCTCTTATGTTGCATTTTGTTTGAGTCCGTATGCTACCCATGTATATGCAGGTGGTGGAGGTGGTGGTGATGGAGAGACCAAGCCTGACGGCAAGAAGTTCATCACCAGAGAACAGGAACCAGAGCAGTAAGGATGAGTTGATGTATGTGTGTGTGTGTGGCCAATTGCCAAATGGTGTGGATAAAATGGATGATGATGATGATGTAGGTACTGGCAGACTGCCGGGGAGAGGAAGGGGGAGAACCCCATGATGACGCCGCTGCCCTACATTGTCATCTTCGGCTTCTCCACCCCCTTCATCATCCTCGCCATCGCCTTCGCCAACGGATGGATCAAGGCGCCCCTCATCCGCTGAGCTCTCATCGGGCTCTCGTCCTTCCCCTTCCGGCGAGAGAGATGATGACTTGCTTCCCTTCTATAGAGATTACTGTAAAGCTGTATGTAATTCATTTCTTCGAAGATCTTTATATAGTGGAGTCACCAGCTGCTCTGCATTCATGACTGCACCTGGTCTTGCATATAGAGTGAAAAGCCCTGTATTTGTTAAGCTTGTGAACACTTTCCACAGTTCAAGATCGATCGATCGATCAAGAAACTGGGGGGAAAAAATATAGAATGGCATCGGTGCCAGCGATTAAAAATTTCAACCAAGGAGGCAAGAATCTACACATAAGCACATACAATACAACATGCCACCGCTACAGATTCATCTCACGTCAGACATACAACAAACAACTAAACCATAGAATACCATTGGCTATTTCTTCTCATAAACTTGCAGATAACAAAGACATGTTTTTGGGGCCTAGCCAATAGCCCGCAGCAGTATACAGTTAAAGCGTTTGCGCAAACGGACACATCATATGGCAGCCACCTAGCTAGCGCGGTTTCCTATCAAACTCTGACTCACGACAGTGTGGGTCAAGCCAGTCGCGACGGGAACTCTTCGCCATGCCCCTACTATCTGTTGTCACAGCCCCCATGAGCTCTCTTAGGCTTTCCACCTTGTTCTCCTGAGCATTGCCACTGGATTTCCTATCTGCTTCCTTCAGCTTGTTTCTGAAACTCTGCTTACGGCCAACTGTGTTAAGTTGCTGCTGCTTTGCTCCTGATGGTGGCGCCCCATGAGGTCCCAGGTATATCTTCTCCTCTTTAGCCTGTTCATTCAAATACGAATTTACATCTCAATGAACTAATTCAAACCACTGCGCTATCCAAGTAGTTGTTCAAGTTGCATGAACTGAAAGTCAAGTCTCATGATGGACATTGCGGCGAAAAGATCTGGAACTCGCCTGCTGAGGTTCAGGATCCCTTGCTTTGGGGACACTGTGTGTAGTAACAGCATCATCATCATCATCATCTTGAATAGTCACATCAGGAATAACAAATCCATCCGCATCTGTAATTGTAGCATCAACATTGTAAGAACTCAAATAAACCTCATGTGTTTTGAATGTACAACAGTTGGACATGTATTGTTGATTTTAATAGCAGAATAAATATGTGTAAAACAGCGTCTCTGCAGCAGTGCCACATTTCACCAAAAATTCTGTAGCATTCAAGTAATGAGCCACAACTACTATTCAATAAAAGTAAGTGATAAGATATATAGTGCAAGCAAGTCACTAGCATAACAGCCGGCGATAGAAGGGAGTTAGCAGCATATAAATCTCCTGATTATTATAATTAACGAACATCCTAAAGCATGCCAAACATTCATATCAACGGTTTCAGAAACAAAAAAAACATTCGTAAGTAAAAATACCCACAAAGGGATGGAACCTGGTTTAGGTATCTCTGTGAGCACATCCTGATTAGATAGCTATGATGGGCATGAACAACTTGTGATTATCACTAGAATATATTAATAACATTCCTATTTCCATTCAATGAGGATTGTCTGCATTGTGCATTGCCTACTGTCATAGAGGAAAGGGCTTGTATTTAAGCATGAATCATCATGAGAAACAAATCGCACCCTTCAGTTGGCATCACTCATATTATTATATTACCAGTTATGAAGGTGAATCAAGAGGGACCCCTCATAATGCACCAAGATATATCAAGACCGGTGGCTCAATGATAGTAAACTTGGCCCTGGGTTGGTACTTATGCGTGACAAATGCAGGCATATACTTTTTAAATTTATTATATACCAAAACATGAATGAAGTTTACACATTGTTTTCTTCAAACCAGCAGATACTTTTTACATCTTGTAACCTTAAGTAAGCAAAATATTGCCCAAAGCAATACGCTTTTCGATTCCACCTCAAATATCTCAAAATTGCTCCAGCACAGCTAGTTTCAACCAGTTTGTGCATATTTGTCCCGCAAAGATAGGGATACGTATAACTTCAACATACCAGGTCTGTTCAAACCGAGTATGATTATTTCCCAGGTAATGCATACTTTCTTGAATTAATACAACTGGTGTGACTCGTCAAAAAGGGCATGTTTGCTGCTCCCAGGAAATTGATATATGTCCCAGGAAAACTCCCCGGACCATGCGCAAGCGGGAGCTACGTGCACCGGGCTGCCCTTTTTTTTATACGTTGTTTTCTTCAAACTAGCAGATGTTTTAAAAGTCTACTATAACAAGCAGTAAGGAAAATATTGCCAAAGCAATAGTAGGCTTTTCCATTCCACCTCAAATTCCTCAAAACTATTCCCACACTACTAGTTTCCAACTAGTTTGTGGTATATTAATAGCATTCCTATTTCCATTCGATGAAGATTTTCTACATTTTTTTTCCGAACCTTGTGCGGATTGTCTACATTGCCTCCTGTCATAGAGGAAAGGCGTCATATTTAAGCATGAACCATCATGGGAAACAAATCGTACCCTTCAGTTGGCCCAACTCATGTTATTACATTATCAGAGAGAGTTGTGAAGGTGAATCAAGCATGACTCCTCATAACGCACCAAGATACCAAGACTGATGGCTCAATGCTAGTAAACTTGGTATTTGGTTGGCACTTACGTGTGACAAATGAAGGCATATATTTTACACGTTGTTTTCTTCAAACTAGCAGATGTTTTTACATTCTATGGCCTAAGCAGTAAGTGCCCAAGGCAATATGATTTCGATTCCACCTCAAATTTCTCAAAATTGTTCCAACACCGCTAGTTTCAACCAGCTTGCGAGTATTGTCCCATAAAGATAGGCGTATAGCTTCAACACACCAGGTCTGTTCAAACCTAGTATGATCATTTCCCAGGTAATGCATACTTTTCTTGAATTAATACAGCTGCTCAAAAAGGGCATGTTTGCTACAGTAATTGATCTATGTCCCAGGCAACTCCCCGATAATACGATGGGTACGAGCAAGAGAATAACAGTCAAAGAAAGCATCACGCATCTAGATCCAACTCCTCTTCAAGACAATCACGGCAGAAGAACATGAGTAGGATACGCTGGTCGCTGGGGGCTTTAGCAAGCTAGAAAAGCAGCAAGAAAGAAGGGCACCGAGCAGAGGCGGTGGTAGTTAGTTTACCCCACTCGTAGTCCGAGGCAGAGGCATCCAGGGGCAGCGGGATGCTTCCGCCGACGAAGGTTTGGTATTGGGTTGGTATTTATGTCCAGGGGCGGGAAAGCTTCCACTCGTCCGGTGGCTCAGTACTAGTAAACTTGGTACTGGGTTGTTATTTATGTGCGACAAATGCAGTCATAACTTTGTTCAGTCTATTTAATATCAAAACATGGATTAACTTCACACGCCGTTTTCTTCAAACTAGCAGGTGTTTTTACATTTCATAACCTATAAGCAGTAAGCAATTCCACCTCAAATATCTCAAAACTGTTCCAACACAACTAGTTTCAACCATTTTAGTTGATACTGTCGCATAAAGATAGCCATATAACTTCAACCCACCAGGTCTGCTCAAACCTAGTATGATTATTTCCCAGGTATAATGCATACTTTTATCGAATTAACACGACTGCTGTGACTCGTCAAGAAGGGCATGCTTGCTACAACAGTAACTGATCTATGTCCCAGGCAGCGATTCCCCGGTAATACACGGATGGGTACGAGCAAGAGCATATCAGTCAGCGAAAGCATCACGCATCTAGATCGAACTCCTCAACACAATCACGACAGAAGAACAAGAGTAGGATACAGTGGGGCACTTCAGCCAGCTAGAGGCGCAGTAAGAAACAAGGGCGCGGGGGAGAGGTGGGTGGTAGTTGGTTAGTTACCCCACTCGTCGTCGGAGGCGGAGGCGGAGGCGGAGGCGTCGAGGGGCGGCGGGGACACTTCCGGCGGCGAAGGGGCGGGGGCGGGGGCGGCCGCCATGGAAACCGGTGAGCGGCGAGGAGGATCCCCCTCCCCCTCCTCCAAGGATACCTACCTCTCGGTTTTGGAATTGGATTCCGATTCCGGTGCTCCTTGTCGCCCGTCTTGGGGATTAATAACGCGCACCGGCCCTAGCACTGGGCCAGCCCATTTTGCGGTGCCTTGCTGGCATCCGGTTTTCGTCTGGCTTTCGTGTTCTGCTCTTCCATTTTCCATTCTCTTTCTCTTTTCATTTTTCATTTTTTTTCCTGTTCTAGGGTTTCCTCTTTTGGAAAAAAAAACAAGAGAATGCTTTTTTCAAGTGCATGTGAACATAAATATCAAGTTGTTTGACGGCACAATCAGAATTGCATTTTAACATTTATATTCTAAAAAGCATAAGAATTTTAAACCATGAACATTTTCAAAAATATATATGAACATTTTCTTCAAAAAAGAGCATTATCCAAGCACGTAATTTTTTACAATACATGAGCATTTTTTAAACAAAGACGAATATTTTATCCAAATATATTGATTTTTTTAATGTTGTAATACATATATGAATAAATGAATAAATTTTTATGAATAAAAAATCTCAGTTGATTATTTTTATTATTTGAATATACTTCCTCCATTCCTAAATATAAGTCTTTCTAGAGATTTCACTATAAACTACATACAGATGTATATAGACGTAGTTTAGAGTGTAGATTCACTCATTTTGCTTCGTATGTAGTCTCTTATTAGAATCTCTAGAAGGACTTATATTTAGGAACAGAGGGAGTATGACAATTCATTTCCCCTTAGTACTTGAATTTTTAATAAATTTTTCTTTGCTACATAAAGAAATAAAAATAACATGATGATATTAGGCCAACCCATTTAGGGCATCCATATGCATTGTATGGTCAATTTCATGCATAATGCGAAGAGTAGGAGAAACCCGTCTCTCTCTTTTGAGGATCAATTCCCTTTTTTGGATTTTCAATATTTTTGGAAAAAATATCTGAACAAAAAATATCACAAATGCAAAGACAACCTATGACATTTGTTAGTGGGTTAGTCCTCAAAATAATTCATCATTTGATGAAAAATGGGGAAAATATACTTGGTTAAACTCTGAAATGAATAGATGTATATGAGATGTATTAGTACCCTAGGGTCCATATCCCAACATCGGTCCAAGTTTATGGCTCATAACTCTTGATTTAGTTTGGGTAGGTCATGCCCTTACTTTTTTTATTTGCTGCCAACAAATAGGTAGCCAAACAAAGTAGTAGCCAATTACCGATGCACTTTTTCGGCAAATAACAACCATGTGTGTTAATTAAGCTCGTAGAGTCATAGTCGGGTTGTTAGAGTCATAAAGTCCATAATTGTAGCAATAACCCCACGAAAAAGACAAAATAGAAAGCACTCCGTAGAAAAGACATGTACACCCTCTATTGTTGGTGGATGATCCACGTGATGGGCTTGAGCACATCAACTGCTCCACACTTCGCAATGACTCCCATGTCACAGTTGCATACCAAAGTTGAACAACAAGCGAAACATATGGCTGTCATCGACAAGATAAGGACACCGTTAAGGGCTTTCAACACGTCCTAACATCCCCACTTGGTCGCAGGCTCCACAACAACCGTAGCTGCAAGAGTGGAGCAAAGAAAACAAACCTGAGCCAACCAAGAAGCTCTGGCATCAAGGCAAGCTCTAAACCAGGGATTCACTCCCTCAACCAGGTTCAATGAGAGGGAAGCTATTATCATGTGTGTGTGAATGATGACAGAACATCACTTGAGGATTTTGGGAGGGGGAGGGACAAATACGAGGAAAGAAATACATGGTCAACACCCAAATCACCTTCCTCCGAATGAGGAGGAGGTAAACAAGAAGAGCCATTGAATGATTGCCAAAGGAATAAATGAAAGGAAGATGAAGGCCAACTTTGGAGACTAGACAAACCAACGGTAAGGGATTTAATAAGGAGAAAAACAAAGAGAAACATACGCATGCTATAGCTAGGGGTGCTACCACCCCGATCGCCTCACCAGATACAAACAAGAGTGACAAGGGATAATTTTTCTGGATCTCAGAGATGTAGACTGAAAGGACCTGGTTTAACCCCCGCCCCTCAAGAAAGGCGATCGCACGTATGCAGGCTTCTCCAATGAGAATCCACAAAAGGGTTGGTAGATTGAATCGAAGGACATAGACAAACATTAGGCGAAGACTGACAATGCGAACTTGCTAACTTGAGAAACTGCCATGAATGACGTAATCAAGGAACAAAAACCTAACTACGCAACTATGGGAGAAAGGGGCCGTCCTACTCATTGCTGGTGAAAGCTAAGATAGAGAGAGAGCGAGGTGATGAAATGGGTGGTCTGGAGGAGCTCCGAAGGTGGGCAGAATGAGGAGGGCATTAAAAAGGTCACTCCATCTTCTCATCAATGCACTGGAACTATTTTTTTTCTATCGTTGGAAGCCCACGATCTACACGCAGTGCACCACGAGCTATAGCGAGACCATGTGTATATGTAACAAATTTGCTGATGGTACATATCTTGTCACATATAAGTGGACACTCGGTATTGTTTGCCATGCATGTTAGTTGAACAACATAGTGATGCTCTGCGACTCGATTAGAAACCACACCTACCACGACATACTACATAATTATAAAACAATACGTATGTCACTTCGATTAATGTTGTGTTCCGTAGCAATCACCGCTTTCTGCTACTCTAACATTCTTGGTCAGCTCCGCCACCGGTAGCAATGCACGGGGCACTTTGCTAGTTCATGTAATGTAGTATAGACTTGAAACTAAGTTTTAGTGAGAATGATGGTTCTGAATCACAGCACATGGAAAAATGGGCACTTATGTCCTATCTAGTGTGGCATGAAAGAATTGTCATCGATTGATGTTGAAACGTCATCAACAATGTAACCTATGGTTGTCACCGGAAAGAGGGGGAACCGTTAAGGGATTTCAACACACCCTAACATCCACACTTGATCACAGGCTCCACAACAACCATAGCTGAAGAGTGAAGCTGGTAAAACACACGGGAGCCAAGCAAGAAGCTCCGACATCTTGGCAAGCTCTCAATCTGGGGGTTACTCCCTCAACTAGGTTCAATGAGAAGGAGGCTATTCCCATGTGTTTGAAGGATGAGAAAACACCACTTGAGAAATTTGGGATGGGGAAGGCCAAATATGAGGAAAGAAATACATGCTCAACACCTAAATCACCTTCATCCGAATGAGGAGGAAGTAGACAATAAGAACCATCGAAGGATTGCCAAAGGAATAAATAAAGGAAGAGGAAGATCAACTTTGGAAACCAGAGAAACCAATGGTAGGTGATTTAGTTTAGGAGTAACCTAAAGAGAAACGTATGAACGTTATAGACTAAGGGTGCTACCATCACGACCGCCTCACCAAAGACAAACAAGAGCGACAGGGATAAAAGAACTGGATCTCAAAGATCTATACTCGAGGGACCTGCGTTACCCCCCGCATCCTTCAAGAAAGGCAATCACACATACGTAGGCTATTCCAACGAGAATCTACCAAAGGGTTGGCATATTGAATTGAAGGACAAAGACCAACATTAGGCGAAGGCCGCCGATGAGAACTTCCTAACTTGAGAAACTGCCATAAATGGCATAATCAAGGAACAGAAAACCTGACTACATAACTAGGGGAGCAAGGGCTCATAGAGAGGGAGGGGTGAAGGGGGGGGGTGGAGGTGGAAGAATGAGGAGGGCGTTAAAAAGGTCCCTCAATCTTCCCATAAATGCATGTGGAACTATTTTTTTCTATCATTGGAAGCCCACGATCTACACGCACTGCGTCATCAACTATAGTGACACCATGTGTATACGCAACCGATTTGGTGATGGTACATATATTGTCACATGTAACTGGACACTCAGTATTGTTTTTGTAGGTAAAGCAGAGCTTTATAAATCAACGGTGCCCAGTCAGATTGCCTAAGACACATTTAGCCACTTCGGGCGGTACAATAGGGTTCCAGCTAATACTATATTTTGGCAAACATAAACAACCAATACATGCAAGCTCATGAGTTTACAGAATTTGCACCTCTACGACATACATTGACACTAAGCTTGTAGAACCAAAGTTTGAGTTGATACTTAGTGTCTTCGATGACTGTTGCGAGAGGTGAGGAAGCCACCTTCCAAAGATGGAGCACATTAGCTAAGAGTAGGGAATCCGTCTTGAAGATCACCTTAAGCCCCAAGATGTGCTACAATTTGTACCGCTACAGACATAGCCAACAATTCAGCGCCAAATGCATCATGCACTTGTTCACAACGCCATCCCTGGCCATGCTATCTCTGACGACCATAGCCAACAACCATAGTTATTTCTAGGTGTATAGGCCTCGTCGAGATTGGCCTTGAGCATACTGTCACCAGATGGTTTCCACTTCACTGCATTGTCACCCCTTCTCCTTGGAATGAACTATTGCATATATTCCATGGAATCAGCACGTACTCGTCCGATCATTTCATTCACTGGGACCGACATCTCACCTTCGCGAACTATGTTTATGTTATTCCACCAGTTCCACCAAAGGGTGACTATTTGGATGCTAGTATTTTCACTTAGCCCCCATAAAGAGTCCATCATTGCATGCACACCTGAGAAACTTCCAAGTTGCTCCCTCACTTTTGCCAACTCCAGACCGTGCCATAGATCCTTCACAACCTTACACTTTATGACAAGGGCCCTCCATCCTCCACAGCTTGAACGCCAGCACAGAAACCAATGTTAGCGGATTTAATTTAGGGGCAAGGGGAAGAGAAACATATGCACACTATCGGCTAAGGGTGGCTTCACCACGGCCGCCTCACCAAAGACAAACGAGAGTGACAAGGGATAAAAGATTATCTTGAACGGGGCCTTTGCTAGTCCCTCTAATGTAGTATAGACTTTTAACTAAGTTGTAGTGAAAATGATTATCTTGAATCACAACACGTGGAAAAATGGGCACTTCTATTCTATCTAGTGTAAACAACAAGGTTGTTTGGCTAGTGTGGCAAGAAAGAACCGTCATCGATTATTGCTGAAACATCATCAACAAGTGAAAACCTATGGTTGTTGTCGGCAATATGGGGACATCGTTGAGGGCTTTCAACACACCCTAACATCCACACTTGGCCGCTGGCTCCACAACAACTGTAGCTGCAAGAGTGAAATCGAGAAAACACACCGAAACCATCCAACAAGCTCCGACATCCAGTCAAGCCCTAAACTAGGGGGTCACTCCCTCAACTATGTTCAAGAAGAATGACATTATTCTCATGCGCATGTGAAGGATGAGTGTGACGCCCGGATAATTAGGCTACAGTAAACCCCGTTAATGATGCCCCGTCACCTCTGTCACAGTAGATGATCTTGGGTTAGTTCAAAAACCGATCCAAATTCAAATTTGAAAATCAAGTTAAACATCAAAAATTTTCAAACGTTAAAACTAAAATGTTTGGTTTGCGGAAAATAATCCATAAATTATTTTGGTGAAGTAACCACACTTTTACAAAATGTTTAAATATTTTGAAATAAATAAAACAGTAGCGGAAACAGATAATTAAATGCCCTTTTCAATTAATAAAATATTAAGCTAATTTATTTAATTGCACGAACTAATGGGGCAGTGACATACTTGTGAAACTAAATTAGGAACTAGTTTTATATATTATCTAAACTATAACAATGTGAAACTAAAATAATACAGAAAAGAATAAATAAAAATAAAACAAAATAAAACAACAAGAGAAGAACACTCCCTGGGCCGTTTGGCCCACGTGGCCACTAGCAGGCCGGCCCACCCTCTACCCTCGGCCTACATACCCCGGTCCAACCACCCCGCAAACCCTAACCCCCCCACTCGCCCCACTCCCTCCCCCGATTCCCCTGGATCAGGATCGAACCCTCTCCCCTCGTCTCCCTCCCAGCGCCGCCTTCCCCACCGCACCCACGCGACGCCCACTAGGGGGGGGGGCTCACCCCCGCGTGACCTGCACGACCGTCGGCCCCGTCCCGAGTGGATCTAGATCGGGGGCAACTGACGCCCCCGACCCGTCGTGCGCCGTCACCGCCACCACCTCCGACACCGCTGGACCGCCGCCGGAGCCCCCCTCACCGTCTTCGCCGGATCGGCCGCCGCCCCGTCGCCCTCGACTCCTCCCCGCTGGACTGCCTCCTCCCGGACTCGCATCACTGAGCCTCGTCGCCTCTTCCCTCCTCGCACGTGAGCGGCTCCCCTCTCCTCTTCCCCCCTCTACTCCCGTTGTCGGATCTAGCCGCGCCCGCGCTCGGGGTGAGCGCGCGCTCCCCGCGCCCCGAGCATCGCTCACATTTGTTGTTCGGCTCCACGCACTTGCTTGCGTTTGCCACTGACGTCCCGTGCACGCGCCCACCTCCCCTGCTCTTGCGCACGTCGCCCGGGGCCGTGCCCCGCGCGCCTGCCTCTGGCTGCCACAGCCACCGTGCCTCGCCCGTCCGCCTACGCCGCGTTGTCGCTCGCCGGCACACGCGCGCCCATGGCTCCGGTCCCCTCCGTCCCGCCGCCCTATTCCGGCCGGCGCTCGTGTGCCCTTGGCCGTCGGCGCCCGTGGCCGGCTCTGGCGCGTCGTCTGGGCGGGTTATGCCCGCACACCGGGGCTCCGCCCCGTTTCGCTAGCGCCCACACCAGCACGCCCCGCCGCCCGTTACCGGTAGCGCCAGCGCCCGCTAAAGACCCCCCGTGTGACAATGACAGATGGGGCCCACGCCCAGAACGAAAATTAAAAAAATAGGTTTTTTATAATAATAATAATAATAAAGATAAATTTAATTAATTAAGTTAATTAATTAAGTTAATTAATCCTATTTAATTAGTCTAATTAACCTGTTAGTTTAATTAAACAAAAATTAGTTTAACCTAAACCCTAATCAACCTATCAGTGTATGACAGGTGGGTCCCACTGGACCCACATGTCAGTTTGACCAGTCAACACCTCTGTTGACTGCTGATGTCATGCTAACGTCATGATGATGTCAGCAAACACTATTCTGGATAATGTTGAATTAAATAAATTCTAAAAATGATTTAAAACTTTAGAAAATCATATAAAATAAACCGTAGCTCAGATAGAAAAACTTTGTACATGAAAGTTGCTCAGAACAACGAGACAAACCCGGATACGCAGCCCGTTCGTCCGCCACGCGTCCCTAGCATAGAGAACCTGCAACATTTCACCTCCGGTTCATCTGTCCGAAAACACGAAACACTGGGGGTACTTTCCCGGATGTTTCCCCCCTTCACCGGTATCACCTCATACCGCGTTAGAACACGTCTAGCTTTGCTTGTTGACCTGTTATGCACTTGCTTGCTATGTATTTACTGTTTCTCCCCCCTCTTCTCTCCGGTAGCCCCCGTGACGATGCTGATGCCCCTGTGGACGACTACGTCACCGACGACCCCTCCTTCTTGTCTGAGCAACCAGGCAAGCCCCCCCCCTTGATCACCAGATATCGCCTACTCTTCTCTATACTGCTTGCATTAGAGTAGTGTAGCATGTTACTGCTTTCCGTTAATCCTATTCTGCTGCATAGCCTGTCATTGCTGCTACAGTCATTGATACCTTACCTGCAATCCTAAATGCTTAGTATAGGATGCTAGTTTATCATCATTGGCCCTACATTCTTGTCAGTCTGCCTTGCTATACTATCGGGCCGTGATCACTTGGGAGGTGATCACGGGTATATACTATACATACATACATACTATACAGATGGTGACTAAAGTCGGGTCAGCTCATTGAGTACCCGCAAGTGATTCTGACGAGGGGGCTGAAAGGACAGGTGGCTCCATCCCGGTAGAGGTGGGCCTGGGTTCCCGACGGCCCTCGACTGTTACTTTGTGGCGGAGCGACAGGGCAGGTTGAGACCACCTAGGAGACAGGTGGGCCTGGCCCTGTTCGGCGTTCGCGGATACTTAACACGCTTAACGAGATCTTGGTATTTGATCTGAGTCTGGCTACGAGCCTATACGCACTAACCATCTACGTGGGAGTAGTTATGGGTATCCCGACGTCGTGGTATCAGCCGAAGCACTTCAGACGTCAGCGACGGAGCGGCGCGCGCCGAATTGGACTGGAACGCCACTAGGCTAGGTCTGCTTCCGGCCGCCCTCGCAACGTGCAGGTGTGCTATGGGCGATGGGCCCAGACCCCTGTGCGCTTAGGTTTAGACCGGCGTGCTGGCCTCTCTGTTTTGCCTAGGTGGGGCTGCGACGTGTTGATCTTCCGAGGCCGGGCATGACCCAGGAAAGTGTGTCCGGCCAAATGGGATCGAGCGTGTTGGGTTATGTGGTGCACCCCTGCAGGGAAGTTAATCTATTCGAATAGCCGTGATCTTCGGTAACAGGACGACTTGGAGTTGTACCTTGACCTTATGACAACTAGAACCGGATACTTAATAAAACACACCCTTCCAAGTTCCACAGACAACCCGGTGATCGCTTTTCTACAGGGCGACGAGGAGAGGATCGCCGGGTAGGATTATGCTATGCGATGCTGGATCCTTGGAGATGCTACTGGATTGCTACTTAGAGATGCTACTTGGAGGACTTCAATCTACTCTCTTCTACATGCTGCAAGACGGAGGCTGCCAGAAGCGTAGTCTTCGACAGGATTAGCTATCCCCCTCTTATTCTGGCATTCTGCAGTTCAGTCCACTGATATGGCCTCCTTACACATATACCCATGCATATGTAGTGTAGTTCCTTGCTTGCGAGTACTTTGGATGAGTACTCACGGATGCTTTTCTCCCTCTTTTCCCCCTTTCCCTTCTACCTGGTTGTCGCAACCAGATGCTGGAGCCCTGGAGCCAGACGCCACCGTCGACGACGACCCCTACTACACCGGAGGTGCCTACTACTACGTGCAGCCCGCTGACGACGACCAGGAGTAGTTAGGAGGATCCCAGGCAGGAGGCCTGCGCCTCTTTCGATCTGTATCCCAGTTTGTGCTAGCCTTCTTAAGGCAAACTTGTTTAACTTATGTCTGTACTCAGATGTTGTTGCTTCCGCTGACTCGTCTATGATCGAGCACTTCTATTCGAGCCCTCGAGGCCCCTGGCTTGTATTATGATGCTTGTATGACTTATTTATTTGTAGAGTTGTGTTGTGATATCTTCCCGTGAGTCCCTGATCTTGATCGTACACATTTGCGTGCATGATTAGTGTACGATTGAATCGGGGGCGTCACAAGTTGGTATCAGAGCCGACTGCCTGTAGGAATCCCCCTTCCACACTCCTTGGCCGAAGTCGAGTCTAGTCATTGCAAAAACTTTTACTAACATGGCTGTGTGCCTTACGGGCCCACGTCGCCATCGGGTGGTATTAGGATCTTTTATTCCTCGACCTTTACTCTGGGATTCTGAACCCTCTTCTATTCGGGTTAAACGATTTTACTAAAAACTAACTTTAGGTTCTCGAAAATACTTTCTCCCAGAGAGCCCCTTCAGTCCAGATGGTCACCGACTGCACCAGAAGATTTCAGAGATACTCTTTGATATTCTCTCGAGACTTTGTGCCCATCACTTTTGCTATTCCCGACCACCGATAAATCCTTATGGATAACTACTTACACTTGCCATTCTTACGATCATTCCCCATTGTTCTTGTTATTACAAGATACCTGAAGTTTCCTCTATTGTTCCGAGAATACTTCGTGCCTACTGCCTAGCAGTTCTTTGCCACATGAATACCCCTTCAAATAAATCCCCGCACTTGTCAAGTATCCGCTCATCCCCAGTTGTTCATGAGTTTCACAAAAGTCTTCAAAATACTATTCGATCTTCCTAAAATCCTCTGGAGCCTTTGGCTCTTGAAATTCTTGCTTGCTCGCATTATGGTTAATCCCATAAGTCTCGTAGTCTTAATGACATTCCTTGTCATTATCATTTTGAGTCTGTTGACTCAATATGTTTGCGAATGCCTGCAATCATCATTGATCCTTATAAATTACTTCTCCGGCTAAGTTGTCATTCTTTTAACTGGAATTGGTTCTCGACCAATCCAATTGTCATTGATTGTACCGTAAGGCTATTCAACTTATCCATCCCTACTCAGAGCATTGCTTCTGATCCCTTGATTTGGAAATCATAATTCCTTTGCATTTGACAATTGAGTTAGTCAGTTGTTTCTATAATCTGATCTCCTTGCAATCTTCTTCCTCTAGTTGAGTACCGATGCTCACGTCAGATCCCTTGTGGACCACCAGATCCTTTGTTGGATTTTATCTGACAACGCCCTTCATATTCAATAACCTTGTGAGCCTTTCCTCTGATACATAATGCCTTTGGTAAATTGTATCCTCTGCTTTCTTAACCATGCTCTGTCTTCGATCTTGAGTTAATTACTTCTAAAGATTCTGGTATATGATTCTAAGATGCCCCGATGGGTTGAACCTATGCCTTCCTTAATGGGTGTGAACTCGAAAGTTTTCACGAGTCGTACTCTTCTGGTATTTTGCCAGATAAAATTTCAAACTACAACTTCATTGAGCGCGAGAAGTGAATGAAAGGTTGTGCATTGGAGAAGTGGGAGTCGACCTTGAACTTTGCGTTCATGCCCATGGACACGATGTACATCCTCTCATCGAAGCTTCTTTTAAAATCAATTATTCCCTTGGTATAAGTTCATCTTATATCTGAGATCTGGCCTTTATGCAATCGTGGTTCTGACCATGTTCTCCTTTAAATATCATGTCCTGTGCAAGTTTAAGCACTTGTCTTCTATAGAGCAATACCCCAGTTCAACTTCTAGTTGATCTGTCGTCGAGTATTACCACCTGGTATCTCGAGATTATCTTGGAACTGCATAATTTCTTATGAGTTCTTCATCAAGTACTACATACTCACCGATTACAATTTTTCATGGGCTCGGAGTTATTGAACACTCAAAGACACCGATAACTGAACCGAGTCCGCTCTACGGTTCAACAACTCTTCAGTAAGCTTCTATAAGTACGAGTTTGTACCCGACCACGCCATTCCTAGCCTGTTTGGCTATATCTTTGCCGTGATGATTTTAACTGTGCTACCCGGTCCTTCTTCTCGGAGCACAATTTCCGACGATGAACTAACCTTACGTCGATCCTCATCGTCATATCATTTCGCCTTGAACAACAAGCTTCGTTTCGAGTTTGTGTCGTACCCTTGGTTCCAATAACATTTCACTTCATCATTACTTAGACTTGATGTCATTGCTGATCGATTACATCTTCATGAACTCTCGCGACAAATGTGTCGTGATCCTCATCAACCTTATGAGTTCTTCCAGGATATCAATTGAATTCATGATGAGAAATACCATCCTTGTCCCTCGATGATTTGAGTTATCATCGGCAACATTCTTGTCTCCCCCCCCCCAACACAAACTTGTTCACAATTTGTGTTGTACCTTGGTTTCCTTGCTATCCAGCAATTGTTCTTCTTTACCTTGGAGTATTACCATCCTTTATGTCAAGAATGTTCTGAGATTTGTTCCACCTCTTGAGAATTCTTGACATAGAAATACTTCTCACCATCACCATTCTTTCTTGGTCCCTGTGTTAATTCCAACAAGTGAACGGTGTTGTTTGGATTCTTTCCTTCTAGCAACCCTATTTTTGAAGTTAATGGTCGAAAGTTTATTCTTAGGCTATTGATTACTGAATCACCATTCTGACATTGGTCGTGCAACCCAACCCATATTTCGGGCGCACCTTTCAACCAATGTTTACTTGTGTATGTTTTCCTCGAGCATACTTCCTTATATCATTTGATCTGACAAATGTTATCTCCTTGTTCACCTAATGGTGGAAATCCATCTTTTGGGAATATCGGTGAATTGCCGTTGAGTTCACCAGACACCTCCTTGTCCTCTCCTTGGTTTAATGGTGAACTATTGCTTCAGAAACCCGCTCCCATAGTTCATTTCCCGAGAAGCTTGCAATGTCATTTCGTCGATTTGTGTTGCACCTTTTCCTCTCGGACCCCCTGAGTCTGAGGTATCATGACACCAATTGGATATGAATCTCGGTCGGATATGATGGATGGGACAACTTTCCATGAGTTATGTTGTTTGTCCTTTGATGACCCGGTAACATGATGTCATGCCTAGCACCCCCCCCCTGGCTGGAGGACCTATCATTATAGATTCCTTTTCAGCAAGGTTATCCATTCATCCATGAGGAAATTGTAAGACTTATTCTACAAGTTATTCCTGATGGATCCTTCATGTTTCCAAAGTCTGGTCTTCACATGAAGACCATGTCAATTCTATCTTGAAGCATGTCTATGGTACTTCGATGTTTCAACAAGAACATTTGAAGCCCAATGCTAAACGTTTCTTGCTCAATTATCCAAACACCGTTGTATGGATAATGTCATGAAAATTTCTCTCCCCTCACCTAGAGGCTTTTCTACTTAATATCATGTCATGTTTATCATGTTCTGCTTGTCCTTGGGAAGGATATACCCCTGAAATATGTGTATAAACACATTTTCCATTCCATTGTTCTATTTGATCTGATGAGCACCTTTTCCTTTCCATTGTTTTGTTTAACCTTTCTTGTGATCTATATGATCTAAGCAGTGATATTCTCCTGCTTATGTAAACACCTCGGTGTACAACTCTGTCAGCAAGACCCTATTACTATTGTTGAAAACATTCCGGTAACCACCCATGGACGAGAACTTTGCCTATTGGCCCGCCTCGTTCAACGAGCAGGAAAATGGTTCTCTTCGTCCCTCGCCCTTGGTATCGATGTTGTTGCCGACATGTCTGACAGGCTACCCTTTGACACACCTTACTATCATGACCGTGCAAAATGTCGGCCCCCTTCCTACTTTCAACCACATGGTGGGCCCGTAAACCACAGTTCCACAGGATCGAAACCTAACTCTCCTGTGCTTCCCTGTTGCCAAAGTTGTTCCTCGCTCTTGGCGTCGTATGTAACTCATGAGGCACCTTCCTAGTGATCAATTCTGGTATCCTACGCAATACTTATTCCCGTTGCTTGAACCCCTTTCAGACTTTGTTTCAAGCATCGAACGATTGCCTACCCACTTGAAACTTCCCATAATAACTCCTTACTTGGCTCTCGATATTTTCGGAGGTTTCAATTCGAGAGTTACTTTCCGCCTCCCTCCCCGATGTTATCTACCAAATAGTCAACCTTGCCGAGGCCCGTTCTCCCGGAATAGTCCCCCTTTATTCTTTCGTTAGTACGATGGAGTTTACGAAGAAAGGATGCCGACTTCATCTTAATGACCTGAAGCAGAAAAATAAAGACATCAATGTAATGGATCGACCACTTCGAGAAGAGCAACCAAGACCGAGAAGACTCGTTAGTTTTTTTCGCTACCAACACCTTCGCCCCTTACTCCACCGCTTAAATCTCGGGACGAGATTTCTTGTAGTGGAGGAGAATTGTGACGCCCGGATAATTAGGCTACAGTAAACCCCGTTAATGATGCCCCGTCACCTCTGTCACAGTAGATGATCTTGGGTTAGTTCAAAAACCGATCCAAATTCAAATTTGAAAATCAAGTTAAACATCAAAAGTTTTCAAACGTTAAAACTAAAATGTTTGGTTTGCGGAAAATAATCCATAAATTATTTTGGTGAAGTAACCACACTTTTACAAAATGTTTAAATATTTTGAAATAAATAAAACAGTAGCGGAAACAGATAATTAAATGCCCTTTTCAATTAATAAAATATTAAGCTAATTTATTTAATTGCACGCACTAATGGGGCAGTGACATATTTGTGAAACTAAATTAGGAACTAGTTTTATATATTATCTAAACTATAACAATGTGAAACTAAAATAATACAGAAAAGAATAAATAAAAATAAAACAAAATAAAACAACAGGAGAAGAACACTCCCTGGGCCGTTTGGCCCACGTGGCCACTAGCAGGCCGGCCCACCCTCTACCCTCGGCCTACATACCCCGGTCCAACCACCCCGCAAACCCTAACCCCCCCACTCGCCCCACTCCCTCCCCCGATTCCCCTGGATCGGGATCGAACCCTCTCCCCTCGTCTCCCTCCCAGCGCCGCCTTCCCCACCGCACCCACGCGACGCCCACTAGGGGGGGGGCTCACCCCCCGCGTGACCTGCACGACCGTCGGCCCCGTCCCGAGTGGATCTAGATCGGGGGCAACTGACGCCCCCGACCCGTCGTGCGCCGTCACCGCCACCACCTCCGACACCGCTGGACCGCCGCCGGAGCCCCCCTCACCGTCTTCGCCGGATCGGCCGCCGCCCCGTCGCGCTCGACTCCTCCCCGCTAGACTGCCTCCTCCCGGACTCGCATCACTGAGCCTCGTCGCCTCTTCCCTCCTCGCACGTGAGCGGCTCCCCTCTCCTCTTCCCCCCTCTACTCCCGTTGTCGGATCTAGCCGCGCCCGCGCTCGGGGTGAGCGCGCGCTCCCCGCGCCCCGAGCATCGCTCACATTTGTTGTTCGGCTCCACGCACTTGCTTGCGTTTGCCACTGACGTCCCGTGCACGCGCCCACCTCCCCTGCTCTTGCGCACGTCGCCCGGGGCCGTGCCCCGCGCGCCTGCCTCTGGCTGCCACAGCCACCGTGCCTCGCCCGTCCGCCTACGCCGCGTTGTCGCTCGCCGGCACACGCGCGCCCATGGCTCCGCTCCCCTCCGTCCCGCCGCCCTATTCCGGCCGGCGCTCGTGTGCCCTTGGCCGTCGGCGCCCGTGGCCGGCTCTGGCGCGTCGTCTGGGCGGGTTATGCCCGCACCGGGGCTCCGCCCATTTTCGCTAGCGCCCACACCAGCACGCCCCGCCGCCCGTTACCGGTAGCGCCAGCGCCCGCTAAAGACCCCCCGTGTGACAATGACAGATGGGGCCCACGCCCTTAACGAAAATTAAAAAAATAGGTTTTTTATAATAATAATAATAAAGATAAATTTAATTAATTAAGTTAATTAATTAAGTTAATTAATCCTATTTAATTAGTCTAATTAACCTGTTAGTTTAATTAAACAAAAATTAGTTTAACCTAAACCCTAATCAACCTATCAGTGTATGACAGGTGGGTCCCACTGGACCCACATGTCAGTTTGACCAGTCAACACCTCTGTTGACTGCTGATGTCATGCTAACGTCATGATGATGTCAGCAAACACTATTCTGGATAATGTTGAATTAAATAAATTCTAAAAATGATTTAAAACTTTAGAAAATCATATAAAATAAACCGTAGCTCAGATAGAAAAACTTTGTACATGAAAGTTGCTCAGAACAACGAGACAAACCCGGATACGCAGCCCGTTCGTCCGCCACGCGTCCCTAGCATAGAGAACCTGCAACATTTCACCTCCGGTTCATCTGTCCGAAAACACGAAACACTGGGGGTACTTTCCCGGATGTTTCCCCCCTTCACCGGTATCACCTCATACCGCGTTAGAACACGTCTAGCTCTGCTTGTTGACCTGTTATGCACTTGCTTGCTATGTATTTACTGTTTCTCCCCCCTCTTCTCTCCGGTAGCCCCCGTGACGATGCTGATGCCCCTGTGGACGACTACGTCATCGACGACCCCTCCTTCTTGTCTGAGCAACCAGGCAAGCCCCCCCCCTTGATCACCAGATATCGCCTACTCTTCTCTATACTGCTTGCATTAGAGTAGCGTAGCATGTTACTGCTTTCCGTTAATCCTATTCTGCTGCATAGCCTGTCATTGCTGCTACAGTCATTGATACCTTACCCGCAATCCTAAATGCTTAGTATAGGATGCTAGTTTATCATCATTGACCCTACATTCTTGTCAGTCTGCCTTGCTATACTATCGGGCCGTGATCACTTGGGAGGTGATCACGGGTATATACTATACATACATACATACTATACAGATGGTGACTAAAGTCGGGTCAGCTCATTGAGTACCCGCAAGTGATTCTGACGAGGGGGCTGAAAGGACAGGTGGCTCCATCCCGGTAGAGGTGGTCCTGGGTTCCCGACGGCCCTCGACTGTTACTTTGTGGCGGAGCGACAGGGCAGGTTGAGACCACCTAGGAGACAGGTGGGCCTGGCCCTGTTCGGCGTTCGCGGATACTTAACACGCTTAACGAGATCTTGGTATTTGATCTGAGTCTGGCTACGAGCCTATACGCACTAACCATCTACGTGGGAGTAGTTATGGGTATCCCGACGTCGTGGTATCAGCCGAAGCACTTCAGACGTCAGCGACGGAGCGGCGCGCGCCGAATTGGACTGGAACGCCTACTAGGGCTAGGTCTGCTTTCCGGCCGCCCTCGCAACGTGCAGGTGTGCTATGGGCGATGGGCCCAGACCCCTGTGCGCTTAGGTTTAGACCGGCGTGCTGGCCTCTCTGTTTTGCCTAGGTGGGGCTGCGACGTGTTGATCTTCCGAGGCCGGGCATGACCCAGGAAAGTGTGTCCGGCCAAATGGGATCGAGCGTGTTGGGTTATGTGGTGCACCCCTGCAGGGAAGTTAATCTATTCGAATAGCCGTGATCTTCGGTAACAGGACGACTTGGAGTTGTACCTTGACCTTATGACAACTAGAACCGGATACTTAATAAAACACACCCTTCCAAGTTCCACAGACAACCCGGTGATCGCTTTTCTACAGGGCGACGAGGAGAGGATCGCCGGGTAGGATTATGCTATGCGATGCGACTGGAGATGCTACTGGATTGCTACTTGGAGATGCTACTTGGAGGACTTCAATCTACTCTCTTCTACATGCTGCAAGACGGAGGCTGCCAGAAGCGTAGTCTTCGACAGGATTAGCTATCCCCCTCTTATTCTGGCATTCTGCAGTTCAGTCCACTGATATGGCCTCCTTACACATATACCCATGCATATGTAGTGTAGTTCCTTGCTTGCGAGTACTTTGGATGAGTACTCACGGTTGCTTTTCTCCCTCTTTTCCCCCTTCCCTTCTACCTGGTTGTCGCAACCAGATGCTGGAGCCCTGGAGCCAGACGCCACCGTCGATGACGACCCCTACTACACCGGAGGTGCCTACTACTACGTGCAGCCCGCTGACGACGACCAGGAGTAGTTTAGGAGGATCCCAGGCAGGAGGCCTGCGCCTCTTTCGATCTGTATCCCAGTTTGTGCTAGCCTTCTTAAGGCAAACTTGTTTAACTTATGTCTGTACTCAGATATTGTTGCTTCCGCTGACTCGTCTATGATCGAGCGCTTGTATTCGAGCCCTCGAGGCCCCTGGCTTGTATTATGATGCTTGTATGACTTATTTTATTTGTAGAGTTGTGTTGTGATATCTTCCCGTGAGTCCCTGATCTTGATCGTACACATTTGCGTGCATGATTAGTGTACGATTGAATCGGGGGCGTCACAATGAGAAGGAAATAAATGCATGCTCAACGTCCAAACCACCTTCCTCCGATCTGGGAGGAAGTAGACAAGAAGACCCATCGAAGGATTGCCAAAGGAATAAATAAAGGAAGAGGAAAATCAACTTCGACATCTAGAGACACCAATGGTAGGGGATTTAATTTAGAAGTAAAAGAAAGATAAACATACACACATTATCGAGCAAGGGTGCCACCACCACGGCCGCCTCACCAAAGACAAACAAGAGCGACAAGGGATAAAAGAACGAAATCTCAAAGATCTAGACCCCGAGGGACCCAGGTTAACCCCCACCCCTCTCAAGAAAGGTGATCACACGTACGTAGGCTTTCTGCACTGAGAATCCACTGAAGGACAAAGACGAATATGCGAAGACTGACGACGACAACTCCCTAATTTGAGAAACTTCCATAAATGACGTAATCAAGGGACAAAAACCTAACTAGTACAACTAGAGGAGCAAGGGGTCTCCCTACTCACCACCGATGAAGGTAGAGAGAGAGGGGAGGGGGCCAATGAAGGTGTGTGTGTGTGGGGGGGGGGGAGGGTTGTGTGGAGGAGGAGGAGGTCAAGAGGCGGAAAGTACGAGGAGGGCATGACAAAGGTTCCTCAATCTTACCGTCAATGCACTTGAATCGGTTTTTTCCATCGCTAGAAGCCCATGGTCTACGCGCACTGCATCAACAGCTATAGCGACACCATGTGTATATGTAACCGATTCGACTACAAGGTTGTATGGCTAGTGTGGCAAGAAATAATTGGTCCAAGGAGCCAAACGAACCCCATTGAGAGATAACCCGAGGGCGTAAATGCAAGAAGTCCATTGAGAGGGGGAGCAGGAGCACGGGCGCCGTGAACTCAAGCGGCAGGCGGAGGAGGGAGACGACACCGGAGCGGAACGCTGGCGAGGGCAAAGGCAAAGCTACTCCCCGTTCCGCTAGAAGAGATGGGATGGGAGAAATTACGCGTCGCCCACCAACGAGCCCCACGCCTCCACCCTTCTCCTCCCCCCCGCCCGCATCATCCCCCCCTCCCCTCCCCACCCTCGGCACATCATCCATCCTCACTCCGCACGGGCCCAGCCCAAATACCCTCCCGACCCTCCACCCCTCTCGCCGCAAACCCTAACCCTAGCCCCCCGCCCCCTCGCCGCCGCCCCAATCCGCGCCGCACCGGCGGCCGCTCCCCTCCGAGGTAACGATACGCTCTATCTACGGTTCCTGCCCGCCGCCGCCGCCGCCGCCGATTCCGGTCCATTTGGTTTCTTCTCCGCCCGCCGCGCGCTTGCTCGCACCGAGGGTTTTGGGGGGTTTTGGGGTGCACGCGCGGGTTCCGAATCCGTCCGAGCTGCTCGCCGGCGCGCTCGTGGGTGCTCAGGGCTCGTCCTGGGGCGGGGCTTCGAGGTCCCAACCTGCTGTCGCCGCTATTTCTCCCAGTGTATGCATATGCTCTTGCTGCGCTATCCTGATTGGCGGGGTTCGGGCACATGCTCTTGCCGCTATCCTGTTTGGTGGGGTTCGGGGATGGGGCTCTCGCAGTTCGTGGTGGTCTGGTTACTCGGTTGATTGTTTTTTTTTTGAGCGTACTCTGTTGATTGATGCATCTGCTGGCTACCTGCAATTACTGTTTATATGGTACCATGATTGTGATGTGGCATTTCATTTCAATGCACGCAGGTAAAGCGCGGCCTTGGTCCGGGGATAGGCGCCTTCCGTGATGGATGGGCTCGGGAACTCTGCGCTGAACGCCTCAGAAGCGGTGATGAAGAGGCCCAGGAGCGTGGCGTCCAGGAGGCCGAGGCCCAAGGAGCAGCTCGCTTCCGAGTACAAGGACATATCGTGCGCGCCTTCGCGGAGCATTTCCCCCGAAGACGAGGCCGCTGCCGAGGCCAGCGGTCAACGGCGGAAGGAGCTGTACCTCAACGGGCCTGAAGGTAGGGGCTCCACCCACCATAGGAATGCCCTGTCCAAGAAGATAAAGAAAGAGGAGGGATCTGCAGGGGATAATGATATTGGCCACAATCGGAGCAGCAAGCCCAACGATGCCAAGCATATTACTCATGGTGTTCTTGCACTGGCTTCCTCAAGAAACTCTGGATCCACTGACGCCTCGCAGTTGTCCTCAAGGGACACCCCTGTGCCAGTGGAAAATAGGGTGAGAAAAGTTAAGCTCAAGGTTAGCGGACTTAACCGAATCATACCAAAACAAGAGCCTGTTGACGTTGGCATGCCTGGCACATCGGATGTCTCTTTCCATCGCCAAAAGCAGAAGGTTTGTTGTTTCTACTTAACGGAGAAACCTGCTCAAACGGAATATGCTATCATATAGAAACTTGCTTAATTTTTTCAAGTAGAACTAAGTATTGTCTGTAGGTAATTGGTGAGAGATGCTTTTACTTGTCATTTAATAGTAGTACAATGTACTTATTTTAGAGCTCAACTGAAATAACTCAACCCCATCCAATTATTGCCGATGTGAAAATAAGACTGATACAGCTGTAACAATGATTATTCTTTTGTCGCTTGTTGGAATGTTGGTATTTACTCTAGTGACGTAATCTTATATGCTTATGAGTCAATGTCGTTTTGCTGTCGGTTCAACTCTCTTGTCTATGCCTTTGCAAAATGCCCTGTTATGGTTTCTCTTAGGTATCTGATTGACTGAAATGGTAAATATGAGGTGTTACTATTTAATTTATGTTCATAGCTTTGAAAACTGCCCATTTTCATTTTTTGTTGGTACTATATTTAATTTATGTTGAGGTACTATATTTAATTTATAACGAATACTCTTTTGTCGGTTGTCGGACTGGTAGTATTTGTTGTAGTGAAGTCATCTTATATGCCAACGAGTCAATGTTGTTTTGCTATTGGTTCAACTCTCTTGTCTATGCCTTTGCAAAATTCCCTGTTATGGTTTGCCTTATCTTATCTATGCCTTTGCAAAATGCCCTGTTATGGTTTGCCTTACCATGCCTTTGCAAAATGCCGTGTTATGGTTTATCTTGTATATGCCTTTGCAAATTGCCCTGTTTTGGTTTCTCTTAGGTATCTTGACTGAAATGGTAAATATGAAGTACTATATTTAATTTATGTTGATAGCTTTGCAAACTGCCTGTTTTCATTTTTTGTCGTGCTCTAAGTGGGTCCTGTCTTTTTATAGGATTCTGGTGAGCAGAAACATCACAGCACAAGAAAGGTTAGTCATGGTAATCACGTTGATGGAAAACGTGGAGATAAGCATGACATTTCACCATCTTCTGACCTGGTTCGCAAAAGCAAAAGGGTCCCTAAGAAGCGAACTCTTGATTCTGATGATGAAGATGGTGAATTACTTTATCTTGAAAAACTTAAAGTGGCTAAAGCTGCACCAGAACAGCACATGGCTACTGACCAGCCTCTAGCTTATGGTTATGGTGAGGATGGTCTCAGGAAGAAGCTATCCAAGGTTTCTAAAAATAAGAGCACTCCTTATGAAGTGGACAACGACTTCACTATGTCACAATTTAGCAGAGATGTTAGGAAGAAGGTGAAACTGGAGGATACCAGTGATTTTATTGTAGAGGAGGAATTTGGGTTGGATGTGTCTGATAGATTAATTGAAGCTGATTCACCTTCGGGTGTAAAGATTGAAGCTCCTGGCCTAACAACAAGGCAGCGAGCCCTCCAAGGCAGGGGTGGCCATGGTGAAAGCATGATTGAATTTCCCGACGGGTTACCAGCTGCTCCATCATCTAGAAGTACAGTTCCTATGTTAATATGAGTATATTATTGATAACTAATGTACTGTATCTCTGATAAAATGCTAAATGGTCTTGGTATTTAACGCTGCAGGGCAAAAGGATAAGCTTTCAGATGTGGAGATACAAGCCAAAAAAGCAGAAGTGGCTCAGAGGCGTAAGATGCAAGTAGAGAAGGCAGAGAGAGAGCAACAGGTTTGTTTTTCTTCTTGCTCATAGCTTCCTTTCTTTTTTTATGTTGGGTGACCCAATTTTAATGGTCCCTTCTGTACAGGCTGAAGCAATGAGGAAAATATTGGGGATTGACACTGAGAAGAAGAAGGAAGAGAAGAAGCAGAAAGAACGTGAAGACAAGGTACAATACATCGGAGTTGTATAGTAGCTGTCCTTTCTTCCCTTGCTAGCTATAATGGCAATTGCATCATTTTTTTTTCTCATTCTTGCCTCGCAGGAAAAGCAAGCAAAATTCGAGGAATATAAAAGAAGCTGCATCCAGTGCGTAATGCGACCAGAAGGAACAGTTGTTACATTCCCTGATACCATGGGCCTTCCTAGCATATTTAACTCCAAACCTATCAGGTTAAACACAATGCCTACTTGTGGCTATTTCACACGCATCATTTGTGAGTGACTAGTTCATTTTGATTCTCATTGTGGTAATGTGTGCTTACATTCAACACCCATGGCTTGGCTTTCATTTCTCCAGCTACCCACCTCCAAGGGAGAAGTGCGCAGGCCCCTCGTGCCCAAACCCTTACAAGTACCGTGACTCCAAGACGAAGCTCCCGCTCTGCAGCCTGGAGTGCTACAAGGCCGTCCAGGGAGGCGCTGGGACGATGGCGTGCTGATGCTACAGAGTCGGTGGTGCAAGTAAACGCACAACCGTGGGCGGACATGGAGGAGCTGGAGAACTGCATCTCACCCAATGCCCTGCCTGTTTTGCCGTTTTTGCGTTGCCTTTGCTAGTCTGAGGATTGAAAACTGAGCGGTGACGGATGATGTTGAGGTGCCTGCTGCTGGTTTCCTTTGTTGGTCCTCGTGGATGTATGTATGTAGTAGCTGGGTCGTGCAAAAGAGTCTGGTTTATGCGTGTGGCAAGTGGAGGATTAGTTGTGAATTGTGTACAGTGATGGTCGGGCTTGACGCTAAGGCGTTGGCTATGATGGTATGAGTTGACTTCGCTCGTTATCCATCATTGTTTCTCGTTGTACTCTTGTTCCGGTGTTGTGATCTCTCTCTGGAAGCAGCCGTCCACGGAGTCCATCTCTGTGGGCTGCCGTGACAATCCACCGGTAGCCCATCTCTGTGGATTGGAGTGGTAATTCACTGGAAGCGGCTCCATCTCTGTGGTCTGTGGTGATAATTCACTGGGAGTCCATCTCTGTGGACCGTCGTGATAATAATTCATTGGAAGCAGCTGTCCGGGAGTCCATCTCTGTGGTCTTGTACTGTCCTGTTCTGCGCAGGTTGTGCTGCAGCCTTCTTCTAGATGAATTGTGCTGGAACCTGGTAAGGATAATGACCACGGGCGCCATGTTAACTTTGATTTCCTTTTTCCTATTGAAAACCATCATTGATAGATGACGCCGAAAGTTGGCATGCTATATATAGAGGGAGTTGCTTGTAGCTTTGGGCAGACACAACCACGACACAAGACCATCATTCCACGAGCAGATCGACAGGGCCGGGAAGAGCAAGTTTAGGAGCAACCAACCAAGGATGAAGAGTAGCACGCTGGTGGCGATCCTGGTCCTCCAGGCCGTCATGGTCATGGGGATCCTCGCACACTCACAGGCAGCGGACACGGACGGTACGTACTACGTTGCTGATGCTTATCGTCGTCGTTCCAATTACTCATCTGTCCCGCGCGCAGCAACGTCTGATTCCATTCCGTCGACCGTGCAGACGATTTCCCCAAGTGCTGCGACCACTGCAACTCCTGGTCGGGGGCCCAGTTCTGCGACGACGTCGGCCCCAAGTGCCGCGACGGCTGCGTCAACTGCCGCGTGGTGCAGACCCGCCCCGTGAAGACATTCCGGTGTGGAGATGGACGCTCCGCCTACCCATACATCCCTGCCCGCCGCCGTGCAAAAAGAACTGATCGCTCCACCTCATCACACAGTGAGATCGATGTCGGGCCGGAAAGTAGTAGTACGTATAAAATAAAAAAGGCTCCGATGAGATGCGCAGAGCCGTTGTGGTTGTACATGCATGTCTGTCGCCTACGCCCAGCAACAACTGTCGTCGTTCTCTCTACTTTGAGAGATACAACATATAGTTGATGTTGCTCCGTAATAAATAAATAAATAAGCTTTGTAAAACCTGGTTCCATGTCCCGCTGGTAGGCATTACAGTGATTCAAAAGAAAAGTTTATATATGGTCTCTGCTCAATCAAATGAAAATCAGTTTATTTGTGTGATATGTTTGTACTGTCCAATATAACGGTGAACGGATCCTTCTCGGTGGTCAAGCATATATGTACAGTTGTCACACTCGATGTGACTCGGAATAATTTTGTTTTCCAACATAAGGATAAACTCCGGCTTTGCATCAAAGATACAAAACGCAAGAAGGATCAGGGGAAAGGCTCACAACTCCTGTTAACTGACGGCAAAGTGGGAGAACAGCTGGAAGTGCAGGAAGTAAGTAAGAAAGGAGGAGAGGAGGGGGAAGATGACACTAGCTCGCAGGGAAGCAAGAGGCATAAGGTTGATGAGACAGTTTCTATGGACTTGGCAATATTGGCGGCCCCTGTTCCGGGGGACCGCCAGGCTCAATGATACTCTTAGGGTGGAACTGCCGCGGGATGCGTCAGTCCCGGGCAGTTCGAGCACTTCGGGAGGTCTTGAGGTGCTATAAACCAGGTGTGCTTTTTCTTTCAGAGGCACACCTGTCTGACGCGGAGGCGGAGAAGCTGATGACAAAGTTAGGATTCCAGAAGAGGCTGGTCGATCCGAGCGATGGTAGGGCGGGGGGTCTTGTGATGTTTTGGAGAAGCGAGAAGAAAATCACAAAACTTGATGTTACGAGTAATTTCATTGATGTCATTATTGATGATGGGAAGGAGTGGAGATGCACTGGTTTCTATGGAGAACCGGCAAGAGAGAATAAGCATAAATCGTGGGACTATCTTAGATCACTGCACCAGGTCGTGGATGCCCCCTGGATGGTGTTTGGGGATTTTAACGAGATTCTTTTTGCTCATGAGAAGGAGGGGGGAGCAGCTCGGGAGCAGCGACAAATGCAAGGGTTTAGAGATGCGTTGGCAGATTGTGATCTAGATGATATGGGAGCCTCGGGAGATAGCTTTACTTGGAGCAGAGGCCGGATTAAGGAGAGACTGGATAGGGCGGTGTGTAATTCAAGGTGGAATAGCATTTTCCCGCATGCAGGGGTGATAAATGGGGAGATGACGAAATCCGATCATCGACCCTTGGTGGTGGATACAGAATATTACGCGGAACATAGTAGACCGAGGGAAACTAAAAGAAGGTTTGAAGCAAGATGGCTCAAGGAGGAAACGGTGGAGGAGGTGGTTCGTACGGCGTGGCAAAGGGCGGCGATGCTAGGCCTAGGGCCATTCAAGATGAAAGTTGATGCTGTACACACTGATTTACATAAGTGGGACAGGGAAGTGTTGAAGAGACCGCAGAAAAGGATGGTCGCACTTAAGGCGGAGTTGGAGGACCTGAGAAGGGGTCCGGCTACAGATGCAGCCATTGATAGCCAAAAGGAAATACTGCTCGTCATTGAGAACTTGTTGGAACAAGAGGAGATCGAATGGGTGCAGAGAGGCCGAGCAAATTGGTTGAAACATGGTGATAGGAATACAAACTTCTTCCACATGTATGCCTCATCTAGGAGAAAGAAGAATACTATCAAGAGTCTACAAGATGAGAATGGAGTGGTGCAGGAGGGGCAAGCGGAGATGGAGAAGATCGTACAAAATTATTTCACTAACTTGTTTACCTCGCAGGTGGCGATTCCAAATGAGGAAGTAATCCAAAAAGTGATGCCTAAGGTGACAGTGCAGATGAATGAAGCACTGTTAGCTCCATTCAATGAAGAAGATGTCCGACGAGCATTGTTCAGTATAGGAGATTTCAAGGCTCCTGGACCGGACGGACTACATGCTGCTTTTTACAAACGGTTTTGGAATATGCTTAAGGAGGATCTGGTGAAAGAAGTGTTGGAAGCAATCAACACAGGTACGATCCCAGTGGGATGGAATAGTACTACTATAGTGTTGATTCCGAAAGTGGCAGCTCCGAATAATATCACTCAGTTCAGACCGATTAGTCTCTGTAACGTGGCCTACAAGATCATCTCGAAGATGCTAGCTAATCGGTTGAAAGGAATCTTACCGGAGATAATCAGCCCGACACAGAGTGCCTTTGTCCCCGGCAGGTTGATCACAGACAACATTCTTATTGCGTATGAATGCATGAATACTATAAAAAGAAAGCAAGGCAAGTCAGGGCTATGTGCGGTGAAATTAGATATGCATAAGGCATATGATAGGGTGGAATGGTGCTTCCTGAAGCGCATGATGGAGAGGTTGGGCTTTGACAACAGATGGATCTCGTTGATAATGGCATGTGTGTCATCAGTTTCATATAATGCATGTTTCAATGGGACAAATACGGATGTGTTCTACCCTTCAAGGGGGCTAAGGCAGGGAGACCCCTTGTCTCCTTACTTATTTTTGCTATGTGCCGAGGCCTTGTCAAGTTTGCTGCAAAGGGAAGAGAATAACGGGAACCTAGTCGGCGTGAGAGTCTGTAGAGATGCACCACAAATTTCACATTTACTCTTTGCGGATGATTCACTAATTCTGATGAGTGCAGACAGGACCAATGCAGATTGTCTACGGGATATTTTGGATGCATATTGTGAGAGCTCGGGCCAGTTGGTGAGTGATGCGAAGTCCAGCATCTACTTTAGCCCGAATTTGGCAGTGGAAGAAAAAGTAATAATCTGTCAGAAACAGCGTATATTCACGGAAGCGATGAATGATAGATACTTGGGTTTACCGGCGATGGTGGGCGTGGACAGGAGTGAAGCATTTGAGTACCTCATCGACCGGATCAATCAGTTATTGAGTGGATGGAAGGAGAGGATGCTATCTACAGGAGGGAAGGATGTGCTCATTAAGGCTGTTGCTCAAGTCATGCCAGTTTTTGCGATGTCGGTGTTTAATATCCCGAAAAAAGTTTGTAAAGGGATGACGGATGCCATATCAAAATACTGGTGGGGCGATGACGACAACCATAAAAGAATACATTGGGCGGCTTGGTGGAAACTTTGTATACCGAAGAACAAAGGGGGATGGGGTTTAGGGATTTACACAACTTCAACCTCGCTCTGCTTGCCAAGCAGGTTTGGAGACTGTTGGAAAATCCAGATTCCTTGTGTGCGCAGGTCCTAAGATCAAAGTATTACCCGGATGGAAAACTTCTGGAAGCAAAGATGAAGAGTGGATGCTCTTTCACATGGCAGAGTATATGTGCTGGTATCTGTACTTTCAAAAGAGGGGCCATTTGGAGGATTGGAGATGGTATTCAAGTTAATATTTGGACCGACCCATGGATTACAGCGAGTGCGGATGGACATGTGGTCACCCCGAGAGGAGCCAACCTGTTGTCGAAGGTCTCTGATCTGATAAACCCGGTGACAGGACTATGGGATCAGGAGCTGATTATGGATACATTCTGGCAGGTGGATGCGGAGAGAATCCTTGCTATTCCGCTAGCTCCAGCAGGAATGATGGATGATTTTGTGGCCTGGAGGTTCACAAAGAACAACATCTTCACGGTTAGGTCAGCATACCACGCGGAATGGGATCATCAGTTTGGAAGATGGTTCGAGCGAACGGAAGGCCAACCGTCACAGCAATATCCTGTTTGGGAAAATTTGTGGGAATCCACGCTGCCGGGGAAAGTCAAGATACATGCGTGGAAGGTGCTGCATGGGTTCTTGCCATGCTTTGGAGTCCTCGCGAATCGTCACATAGTAATGCCCACAAACTGTCCAATGTGTGCAGGAGGGTGCGAGGATATAAAACATGCCCTGTTTACTTGACCAAGAGCGGCAGAGATATGGAGATGCTTAAAGCTGGATGGGTTTGTGGAGGAGGCATGCGAGGTGGATCGAGCTGGGTCATCGGTGCTGGACTACATTTTATGTGCACCACGGCGAGGGAGCTTACTACCGGCTGTCTCTGCGCAGACATTAATTCTTGTGGGGTTGTGGTATGTTTGGTGGGAAAGGAGGCAAAAGGTTCATGGAGAGGAAGTTCAAACGCCAGCCCGATCGGCGATGTCAATCGCGGCTCTAGTTGCTAACTATACGAATGCCAGGAAGAAGGAGACGGGTGTTCAGAGGGGCGGATGGACGAAGCCTAGGGAGGGATTCGTGAAGCTCAATGTCGATGCATCATTTTATGCACATAATCTGAATGGAGCAGTTGGAGCAGTGCTCAGGGACGACAAAGGGGGGTTTCTTGCAGCCTCCAATGACAAGCTCGAGCATGTCTCCGACGCAGCATCAGCAGAAGCATATGCCTTGAGACACAGCCTCTTACTAGCGCAACAAATGGGAGTGAACAAGCTGGTTGTGGAGGCGGATTGTGTGGAGGTGATCAATACAATGAATTCGGATGGCTTCACGGCAACGGGAGCGGCGGCAATTTATGCAGATTGCACTGTCTTATCATTAGGTTATACTTCGGTTTTTTTCATTCACTGCCCTAAAGAGGCAAACTGTGTTTCTCATGAATTAGCTAGGCTGGTGGTTTCTAGCCCACCTGGCTTGTGGGTTGAGGAACCACCGGCATCTATTGTAAGGTGGCTGGTGGGTGATGTAACGGTTATTTGATCTAATAAAGAGGCTGAAGTTTCAAAAAAAGATACAAAACGGACATTTGTAGTCCAGTGCAGCGATGGACGGATCCTTCTCGGTGGACGACAGTTCATGGCACGCAAGAGCTAGAACATGCGGATTTTCGGCCACATGATTGCGTCGTGATCTGTAAAGTGGATAGGTCATGTGCTTACAGCTTAATCCCGTGCGAATTCCGGCATGATACAGGTTTTGGCTGACACATCACGGTTCACCCACCACACCTCTCATGCGTTTTCTCTTAACTTCACAATTATAAGCCAATGTATCTTTTGGATAAAAAATCCAATTTGTATTTCGTTTGCACATTCGTGTTAGTTGTGACGGGGGCTTTGGGAGGAGGCCACTCTTCAACATGTTTGGACAAGTTTTTGAAACTTCACCAAGTTTCAACTACTGAAACTTGATAAGAACGAATGATAAATTCACTCTCATTCACCAAGTTTCAAAACTTCAATCGAAACACAAAATTTAAACCCTAAGGCCTAGTTTGGCAATATAGTTTTCTCAAAACCGTAGTAATCTCAAACCTCAGTACTCAATTGCCTAGGCAACGAATATTCAGTTTCTAAAAACCACAATCTTTTCTTCTTCATTCTAGCAAAAAAGTGGTCAAGACTTCTTAAATACCACAAAAAACCATGGTATATATTGGAGATACCACAGTTTATAAAACTATGGTATTTGTTGAAGCCAAACACCTAAAAGTTTTGAAAACTATGGTTTCTGATAAGACCATAGTATTATCCAAATACATAAAAAAACTGAGCTGCCAAGCACAACCTAGTTTCTAAAACTAAAACTTAAAACTAAACTGTAAGCCCTAAACTCTAAACCTAGAACTCTAAAAGCAATGAAACTCAGGAAATTTTTTGACGAAACCTCGTTAGAGGGCTAGGAGCTTTGGCATTGCATTATGGAAGAAGATAGTTGATCCAGTTTATGAGGGAAACCGGATCGGAAAACCTAACAGAGTGGCCTATGAGGAAAACCAGACTGAAAACCGCACAAGCGATGAAGCCTCGCCGACCACACGACCCAAGGCTACAATTGCAATAAACACACGCACCCAACTCCGGAGCCGCCGCTCCGACGTCCCCCGCCCGCCCGCGAGCCACAACGCCGCACGGCTCAGGCGCCTTGTAGGCCTTGCTACCCGAGACGACCGCCCGCAGACCACGAACGCCGTGCCAAACATCCGGGGCCGCCGCCCCGACTTCCAGTTAGACCGACCCCTTAGATCGCGTCGACCTAGCCGACGAACTCGGTACCCCCGCAGCACGAGTTCTCCGCCCATGCCAAGCAAAGCAGTGGATCTACCCCTTAGGGCCGTCATTGCATGGCCATCCGAGGCCGTCGCCTCGGCATACATCCACCGTCCGGAGCCGCCGCCCTGACTTCCACTGCCTCGACATCCCACCAGAAACACAAAAGCCACAAGCGCCAACCGGACCTTGTCTCCAAAAATGTCGCCTCCAAGAAAGATAAGCGACGTAAGAAAACGCCGCCACCATCCGATCCAGCAAAATAGATCTGGGTTTTCACCCAGAAGACGAGGTCCCATTGGTTGGAGGTGGATCGGGTCTCCTTGACAGCGCCACCAAGATGGAAACGACGCAATAGAACGGCGCCGTCGCCGGCACCGACCAAGTCGGGCAAAACTTTCGTCCAGAGCACTGCGAGAGCCATCGTCACCAGATTGCCACGAGGACCGTCTGGCCGCGGAGGTGGGGAACGGGGGGGGGGGGGGGGGCTAGGTTTCGCTTGTGGTATGCCTTGTATGTAAAATGCGGTATTTTTTTTTAATTTTATCACTCCCAAGTTTGAACATGTAAACCTTGGATTTTTTTTAAGAATTTGTCATAATATACTCAAGATTGGTCTTATTCGAAAGTTCGCGTCGCAACAAACACAGATATGCAAACGGAACTTAATTTGGACTTTTGGTTCAAAAGATATAAGAGATTGATGGTGCGATGACGGATGATGTTGAGGTGCCTGCTGCTGGTCCTCGTGGATGTATGTATGTAGTAGCTGAGCCGTGCAAAAGAGTCTGGTTTATGTATGTGGCAAGTGGAGGATTAGTCATGCATTGTGTACAGTGAAGGCTGGCTTGAAGCTAAGGCGTTGGTCATGATTCATGATGGGGTATGAGTTGAGTTGGCTCGTTATCCATCATTGTTTTTCGTTGTACTCTTGTTCTGTGTTATGATCTGTCTCTGGAAGCAGCTGTCTGGGAGTCCATCTCTGTGGGCTGTCGTGATAATTCATTCACCGGGAGTCTATCTCTGTGGACTGTCGTGATAATCCACTGGAAGCAGCCCCATCTCTGTGGGCTGTCGTGATAATTCAGTCACTGGGAGTCCATCTCTGTGGACTGTCGTGATAATAATTCATTGGAAGCAGCTGCCTGGGAGTCCATCTCTGTGGTCTTGTACTGTATGTTCTGATGCCTAACAAGTTTATCTCAAACACCTATCCACCTAGTTAGATAACAATTGAGAGATGACCGAAAATTGGCATGCCATATATAGAGAGTTGCTTGTAGCTTTGGGCAGACACAAAGCACAACAAAACCATCATTCCACGAGCAGATCGACAGGACTGGGAAGGCAAGAGCTTCGCTCGACAAGTTTAGGACCAACCAACCAACGATGAAGAGCAGCACGCTGGTGGCGATCCTAGTCCTCCAGACCGTCATGGTCATGGGAATCCTCTCACAGGCCGCCGCCAAAGGTATGTACGTACGTTCCAGTATTCTGTCCCGGCCGCAACAACGTCTAATTGCATGTTTGTGATCGATGGCGTTGAGATCTTAGCTCATAAGTACGTACATGTGATAATTAGCTGATGCGAATCCAGTTAGCATGCAAGATTGAGATTTGATTACATGCGGATGCGGTTGGTGCAGATAATTTCCCCAAGTGCTGCGACAACTGCAACTCCTGGTCGGGGTACCAGTTCTGTGACGACGTCGGCCCCAGGTGCCGCCGCGGCTGCGCCAACTGCCAGGTGGTGCAGACGAGCCCCGTGAAGACGATCCGGTGCGGAGATGGACGCCCCGTCTTCGACGGGCGCGACACGCCCACGCCCTGCCCGCCGCCGTGCAAAAAGCACTGATCGCTCCAGCTCCCGCAGACACTGATGAGATCGATGTTGCGCCCAAAACATAAAATAAAAAGGCTCCGATGAGATGAGATGAGCAGAGCCATGCCCAGCCTTCTCTTTCCTTTGAGAGATAATAATAATATAGTTGATGTTGCTTTTTAAATAAATAAATAAACACGGGTATCAGTTTATATATGCGTCTCTGCTTAATCAAATAAAAATCAGTTTATTTGTTCGATATATTTGTGCTGTCCAGTGCGCAACGGTGAACGGACCCTTCTCAGTGCTCAAGCATGTAAGAACGGTTGTCACACTCGGTGTGAGTCGGAATAATTATTTTTTCCAACGTTTGCAACGTAAGGATAAACTCCGGCTTTGCACTGAAAGATACACGGCTTACGTTTGTACTGTCCAGTTGTCATGGTGATCTCACGGCAGATGTCATAGGATGGCTAAAGAGTGGGACAGACACAAGGGCACCGGTGGGTTCCAGAGGCGAGGTTGGCACGCGCAAGTTTGACACGAGACGTACCCAGGTCCGGGGCTCTCCGGAGAGATAATAGCCCTAGTCCTGCCGAGTATGGTTTATATGAGGATGATACAAGCTTGCTCCTAGAGCTGTTTTGGGGAGGAAGCAAGACGAGCCCGTGCAGACGCTGCTCCT
Organism: Triticum aestivum; assembly: GCF_018294505.1. Classification (NCBI taxonomy): domain Eukaryota; kingdom Viridiplantae; phylum Streptophyta; class Magnoliopsida; order Poales; family Poaceae; genus Triticum; species Triticum aestivum. Next base: position 650,322,185 of record NC_057807.1, on the reverse strand, counting down.
TCTCTCTGTGGGTGGACACGTGTGTATGTGTGGATTCTACTGATGATCGCTTCGCCCCTGTACATGGAGGAGCACCGGGGGTCTTATAGGCCGCCCCCTCGGGGTTACAATGGTAATACTACATGGGCACGGGGCCGGGTTGTCAGTGACTGGAAGCCGGCGCTTGGACCCGCTGGGTACCAGGGTATGCCGGATTCTCCGGGAAGCACCGTGCCTCGGTTTGCCGTACGTCACAGAGTGGTTGAGTCGGGTCAGCAACAATGCCAGGACGCCTGGTCACCGTCGGTCCTTGTCGATGGGACGGAGGCGCACAATGGCCATCCCCGCGTTGGTGAGCGGAGTAGGTGGGCCACTGTAGCCATGCTCACCCTCTCGTGGGGCCCTGCCTTGCCGTACGCCTAGAGGGAACGGACGCTAACCCGCCGCCGGGTTGAGGGGCAGGCCGTGGTTAGGCTTGTTTGTCTTCTTGGTGTTTGTCTTCTTGGAACCAGCCGGCATGCGCATGCCGGCTGGCCGGGTCGCCACGCCTGGCCAGGTTGCATTGGGAAGCCAGCCAGAGTGAGCGGGTTGAGGGGCGTTGCTGGCCTCGATGTTTTTGAAAGGGTTCTGGGCTTCGTTGCCTGCCCGGGGGCCATCCCCCCGACACTAGTCCCTGAAGCTGTGAAGGCTCGCCGGCTTCAGGCAGGGGGGCCTTCGCAGTTTCACCCCCGAGAAGGTGGCTAATGTTGATGAGGCTTGCGACCGCCGGGTCCGGCAACACCAACTGTGTGCCGGCTTCCGGAAGCCGGATCGCGGCATCCCGGCATGAGCGGGACACTGAGGAGTCCGCCGAATCTTGAAGGGGAAGGGACGCGCCTCCTTGGCCTCATTGAAGAGGCCCTGACAGGCTACGCGCGCGATGGGACGTTGCGATGGGCTGGGGCCCGCCACTCCGTGCCCTCGTCCCCCGCGCAGGGATTTAATGTGGCGGCCGCGGACGGTTGCCCTTCTCGATGCAGTTAATTCACGCGTGGGTCGTGCCCGCGTAATGCAGGGAAGTGGAAAGGGTGGGCGCAACCGATCCCACTTCCCACGTCCTTGTCGTGGTTATAAATCGGAGGGAGGGAGCGGCAGAAATCATTCACGCACGCGCCCTACACCCCCTTCTTCTTCCTTCACCTAGCTCTCGAGCCTGAGACCATTTTGTCGCGACGCTCCGCCGCCACTCTACCTCCAACGAGCAGTGCCCAGCGGCTGCTTCGGTTGCTCCTTCTCTGCCGCGCCTTCCTCCGCCAATCTTCCCCATCAATGGAGCGGCCCAAGGGGTCGTGGGAGGGTCCGAGACCACGACGGATGATATCGAGTACCTCCGCAACACGAGGCGGCTGCTGCCGGTGATGGAGGTGGCAGCGCGCGCGCTCGGCAATGATATCTCACCGCGACCAGAGGGGACTGAACGTGTGGTCTTCCTCACCCACTTCAAGCGCGAGTTCGGCCTTCCGGTGAGCGATTTCTTCTGCTCCTTTCGTAACTTCTTCGGGCTACAGCCGCACCACTTGGGGGCGAACGCGGTGCTGCAGCTCTCCGGCTTCGTCACGCTGTGCAAAGCATATCTAGGCATGGAGCCCACAGTGGACCTCTAGGTCCGGTTCTTTTTCCTGAAGCAGCAGGGGCCGTCGGCCGGCGTGATGTCCGCCTGTGGAGCGGCCTCATCTCGGTCCGGTGGCATGAGACATACCCCAAGATGCCGCTGGAGGATTCCGCCAAGAAGTGGCAGAACTCCTTCTTCTACGTCCGCAATCTGGGCGCGGACCACATCAACTTATCACCGTTCACCGACGTGACGCGGAGGCCAAGCTAAACTGGAATTACAGCCCCACGCACCCGCCGCAAGCGCTGGTGAACATGAGCCACCAAGTGGCGAAGATGGTGGCGTGTGAGGGGCTGAAGGCGACCGACCTCATCACGGCCTTCATAGCGCGCCGGGTGCTGCCACTACAGCACCGGGCGCATATCATGGGCAAGATGGACGGCCCGCAGGACCCCACCCAGATGTCGCTGCGGGAGGCGGTCGCTGACCGGGTCAACAACATCTCTAAGGCCAAGCTCGTCATGGAATGGCGCTATGGGAAATCACCTTACCACCAAGGGCATCCGGCACCCGCGGTGAGTCCCTGGTCTCCGTACTTTGCTATAGCTGAGCTCTTCTTCCGCCCTGACGCTGCGAAGGACACGTTGTTGCTTGTAGTTGAACGGATGCCTGACGAGGAGAAGGCGTAGGTCCTGGCGGTCGGGCGAGTCGGCCTGACCGAGCGCGCGCCCACCGGCGAGGATGAGGAGCCGGCCTAGGGGAAGCTGACGGGCGGTGAAGCCGGCATGGCGCACCACAGTGGTCAGTTTACGAACCCGGCCCTTCTGCGAGATTGGCCGGACGATGACGAGGCGTTTTTGACGGAAGTTGGTGGCGCAGCGGCCCCAGCAGGAGGAGACAGCCGTGCCAACCACTTGTGGCGGCTGAGGAAGGCGGCTGGAAGACGGCCTCACGGGAAGGATTCAGTGGAGACGACACGCCAAAGCCAGCTGCGAAGCACACGGTGGGAGCGCCGCCGCCAGGAGGCAGGGGCGCCGCCAAGAAGCCGCGACGGGTTCTCCCAGCCGCGCCGCCGAGGCAGGCCATCTCGACAGCGATCGGGTAAGCGTACTTGCTGGTTTCCATTCGCGTGCTTGATCTTGTCTTCCTTATGCTATCCTGGCGGCGCGCAGGACGCCACTGGGCCTGGCTATGGCGGCTACGGAAGCCGTGGCAGGGGCTAGCCCCGTGCCCCAGAGGACGCGGACCAGCGCCATCGACCGGACAGAGAGCTCGCCCGAGGATCTAGACCTGGACCCGGAGGACACGAAGCCATGCGCCTGGCGGGATCGGAGCAAGGCCGAAAACAAGCTAGCGGAAGTCTTGACCTAGGCCTGGGAGAGGGTCTCTGCCACGAAGAAGAGGGCCACCATGGACCCGGCTTGGCCGGAGGTGGCGGCGGGCACGGAGCCGGCCGCGACCATCATCGAGCCCCAGACGAACGAGGGGCGTACCCGGGTCGAGCAGGTGGAGGTGGAGGATAGCGATGCCGACGAGGACGGGGAGATGGCTGCGGACGCCCCGCTCCAGGACGACGCGAGCCACCGAGAGGGGCCGGAGGGGAGAGGCTTGACGAGAGCACCACCCCAGACGGAACACCACAGGGGAGCCGACCGGAGTGCCAGAGTTGACACCGGCTGGAACGCCGGAGGCAACGCTGGCCGTTGAGGAGCCGGCCAGAGGCGAGCGCGCCTTGGCGATTCGGTTGCCGACAATGGCGCCGAGGAGTGGACCTGCTGCGGGAGGATCACAACCCCGAGCCGGAGCCGGCCAGGCCGTGATTGGGCCGCGCACTCAGGAGAAGGCGGTGATGGATGCCGTGCGCTAGAACCTCCACGGATGGGAGGAGTGGCTTCAGGCCTTCGCCCAGAGCGAGTTGGAGCGGACAAGGGAGCCAGAGCGTTCCATCGTGGTAAGGATCTGCTTCCTTTCTTGTTTCTGCGGCTTGTTAGTGGGGGCGCACTAGCGCACCCACTGGGTGTAGCCTCCGAGATTCCGGCCAACTATGAAGTAGTTGGGTCGAATCTTAAGAGTATTTTGTGGTTTTTTGTCAACTTCTGCCTTCCTGCAGAACTTGGATGGCTTCCGTGTTGGCATCTGAAAGATTGTGGATAGGCGCTTTAAAATAATTACGATTTAGGCTTGAACAAATGCGGAATAAACCTAGTGATTAATTTGTCAAGCACAAAACCTACAACAACTAGCCTCACCTATGTGCACCAACAACTTATGCTAAGCAAGATAAGTAACTACGTGATAGCAAGATATATGACAAAGAACAATATAGCTATCACAAAGTAAAGTGCATAAGTAAATGGCTCGGGTAAGAGATAATCGAGGCACGCGGAGACAATGATGTATCCCGAAGTTCACACCCTTGCGGATGCTAATCTCCGTTTGGAGCGGTGTGGAGGCACAATGCTCCCCAAGAAGCCACTAGGGCCACCGCAATCTCCTCACGCCCTTGCACAATGCAAGATGTCGTGATTCCACTAAGGGACCCTTGAGGGCGGTCACCGAACCCGTACACTTTGGCAACCCTTGGGGGCGGTCACCGGTACCCGTCAAATTGCTCGGGGTTATCTCCACAATTTAATTGGAGACCCCGACGCTTGCCCAGAGCTTTTTTTTTGAATTGGAACACCTTGCATTCCAAGAAATCACCGATGACCAGCCATATCGGCGGTCACCGCATCGGATACAACTTTAGGGAGGTTTACCGACCACACATGGTAGCCGGCATTGTCGTCCACCTACCAACAGCCGCAAGTTCATGGGCAGGAACATTACACAAGCGAGGGCAGAAAGAGACATTCCACTCAATAAAACGAAGCTGGAGGGGGTATTTGATCTCACGGAAAAGGGCGCCCAGGGTGGAACGGTCCAGTGTAGTCGTCGTGACAGCTTGCTGGATCCCGATGCAGCCCGTCTAAAAAACAAGAGAGAATTCCTTATTTGGCCCTTTCTTAAAATTCTTTGGCCCTAAAAACTTTATATTTCCTTTCTTGACACTTAAACTTTCTTTTGTTCCCTACATGACACTTCCATCCAACTTTCCATCCGGCTGTGTTAACTTTGACGTACAAAGACAATTTTACCCTTGATGATAGTGTGTCAGAAAAAAAAGGAAGAGAAGGCGCGTGAACACGAATGAATGAAAGTGTTGTACTTCGGAGGGCTCACGTTCAAATATCCATATCCGCTACCGCCCATATACAATCGTGTTGCAGCTCCATCCATGAGAGCCTGCCACGGTACTCATGCACTAACGAATAGTGCGCTGCATGTTTAATTGTTTAGGGTTACTGCTGCCGTGGGCTTGTACTGGGCTTCCGTGTCCTCAACGTGATATCGCACGGATACCTGTATTGGCGCCTCCTCTACAAAAAATGTATTGGTGCCGTATTGAATGTATCTGCAACGTATTATATGCGGACACGCTGATCCTGGACGTGTCAGAGGAGCTAGCACACGGGTACGTTCAAAGCTAGCACAAGAGGAAGCTAGCAGCTTGATTGATTTGCCTGGAAACGAAAGAGTGCACGCTCGTCTCATGTGCGTACGTGGACGGTAGAAGCTAGTTCTCAATCAATTGGATCGATTCGATCTGGACGGAATACTCTCATAACTATCTTACGAATTCGATCTGGACGGTAGAAGTTTAGATGATTATTAACTGTAATATTAATCTGTATTACAAATTTATACGCTACAATGTGACTGAATGAGTCATCATTGTTCCACTCATAATATAATAATAATTATTAGACCCCTACGATATCATTTTATGATTAGTACTATTTTTGTTTGTTTATTCAATCACAATAAAATATATATCACATTACCTCTGTGTTTGCATGTAAATGATCTTGTCACACACTGCACTAGGGTAACATAGTCTTTTTAGGTCAGACTTAACACCGTTACTAGGCAAAACTGACGGAAGTGTCATATAAGGAACAAAATAAAGTTTGAGTGTCAAAAAAAGTAGAACAAATTTTTAGGGCCAAAAAGGGAAGCAAATTTTAATAAAGGGCCAAATAAGGAATTCTCTCTAAAAACAACCCGTCCCATGCCATGATCTTCAGCTAGCTTCATTGCATGCATCAGGGCACACGCCTCCGCATGTAGGGCTTCGCACATGTGTGTTAAGTTACCCGCCGCAACAAAGATCACCTCTCCAGTATGATCACGAGCGATGCAACCCCAGCCAGCATGCCGGGACTCCGGGTCGAAAGACCCATCAATATTAATCTTGACGACATCCGTGGCCGGGCAAGTCCATCTGGGCTTTGGTTTTGCTTTGCTATTTCCTTGCTCCCGAAAGAATAGGCGCCATTCCATAATGTGTTTTGCCAGCGTGAAGCCAAACTCCTGGATCGTAGCTCTTTGAGTGTTGTGGTTAGCCTTGTTTCGCTCCGTCCACCACATCCAGAGAAGGAAGATAGTATGTAATTTCTCATCCTCTGGCAGGGAAACAATGAGGCTAAGGAGTTGGCGCGGTGACTGGCACGAAAGTAGCTTCTGCCTTGTCTGCTCCAGCCCGCACGCCTTCCATATCTTCTTCACCTCCTTACAACGAAGGAAAACGTGGCCTTCGTCTTCCTGTAGCCGGTGGTATATCACACAGTCCGTCTCCAGCTACACGCCGATTCGCTCCACATTCCTCAATAGAGGATGGCTGTTATGGGCCAGTTTCGACATAAAATGATGTACTTTCCCAGGACATCGCACCTTCCAAAGCTGCTGCCACATCTTCCTGTCTTCATCTCCCCCGGACGAGCTTTCCCCACGCGGGCAAGGCCGTTGTCTCTGGAGCATGTCAGTGTAAACCCTATATGCCGATCTGACCGAGAACAAACCCTTGTTGTCAAATTTCCAGGCCACAAAATCCTCATGGTGTTCAAAGATTGGAATCTGCAGGATCACTGCTGCGTCCCCCTGGCTAAAAGTTTGTTGCACTAGCTGCTCATCCCAGGCGTGAGATTCTGGGTCAATAAGTTCAGAGACTCTTGTCAACAAGTTAGCTCCCTGAGGAGTGCGCGGGAAACATACTGGCCCTGACGGCAGCCACGGATCATGCCAAATGCGAATCTGCTGCCCGTCGCCCACTCTCCAAACCATTCCCTCTTTGACCACTTGGATTCCTTGCAGGATACTACGCCACACATAGCTAATTCCGGGTGTTGGCACCGCCAATAGAAGGTCGCCACTAGGGTAGTACTTGGCGTGTAGGACCCGGGCGCAAAGGGAGTCAGGAGCTTGGAGAAGGTGCCAGACTTGACGGGCTAGCATGGCGATGTTGAAAGCGTGAAGATCCCGGAATCCAAGACCGCCTTGCTCTTTTGGCAAAGTCATGCTCTCCCAGCCCACCCAGTGGTGCTTATGTTCATCGTCTTGGTTTGCCCACCAGAACCGGCAAATCATAGTGCAAATGTCATCACAGAGGCCCTTCGTCAGGTCAAAACAAGCCATGGCATAGGTGGGAATTGTTGGAAATATGCCCTAGAGGCAATAATAAAAGGATTATTATTATATTTCCTTGTTCATGATAATTGTCTTTTATTCATGCTATAATTGTATTATCCGGAAATCGTAATACACGCGTGAATACTTAGACCACAACATGTCCCTAGTGAGCCTCTAGTTGACTAGCTCGTTGGTCAACGGATAGTCATGGTTTCCTGACTATGGACACTGGATGTCATTGACAACGGGATCACATCATTAGGAGAATGATGTGATGGACAAGACCCAATCCTAAGCATAGCACAAGATCGTGTAGTCGTTTTGCTAGAGCTTTTCCTATGTCAAGTATCTCTTCCTTAGACCATGAGATCGTGTAACTCTCAGATACAGTAGGAGTGCTTTGGGTGTACCAAACGTCACAACGTAACTGGGTGACTATAAAGGTGCACTACAGGTATCTCCGAAAGTGTCTGTTGGGTTGACACGGATCAAGACTGGGATTTGTCACTCCGTATAACGGAGAGGTATCACTGGGCCCACTCGGTAGTGCATCATCATAATGAGCTCAGAGTGACCAAGTGTCTGGTCACGGGATCATGCATTACGGTACGAGTAAAGTGACTTGCCGGTAGTGAGATTGAACGAGGTATTGGGATACCGACGATCGAATCTCGAGCAAGTAACATACCGTCTGACAAAGGGAATAGTATACGTGGTTGCTTGAATCCTCGACATCGTGGTTCATCCGATGAGATCATCGAGGAGTATGTGGGAGCCAACATGGGTATCCAGATCCCGCTGTTGGTTATTGACCGGAGAGCCATCTCGGTCATGTCTGCATGTCTCCCGAACCCGTAGGGTCTACACACTTAAGGTTCGGTGACGCTAGGGTTGTATGAATATGAGTATGTAGCAAACCGAATGTTGTTCGAAGTCCCGGATGAGATCCCGGACATCACGAGGAGTTCCGGAATGGTCCAGAGGTAAAGAATTATATATAGGAAGTGTTGTTTCGGCCATCGGGAAAGTTTCGGGGTCACCCGGTATTGTACCGGGACCACCGGAAGGGTCCCGGGGGTCCACCGGGTGGGGCCACCTATCCCGGAGGGCCCCATGGGCTGAAGTGGGAGGGGAACCAGCCCCTAATGGGCTGGTGCGCCCCCCAGGCCCCCCCTGCGCCTAGGGTTGGAAACCCTAGGTGGGGGGCGCGCCCCACTAGCCTTGGGGGGCACTCCACCCCCCTGGCCGCCACCCCCTTGGGAGATTGGATCTCCCAGGGCTGGCGCCCCCCCTGGGGGCCTATATAAAGGAGGGCAGGGGAAGGGCAGCCACACCCTGTGTCTTGGTGCCTCCCTCCCCCTGCTACACATCGTCCTCCTCCCGCAGCAGCTTGGCGAAGCCCTGCCGGAGTTCTGCTGCATCCACCACCACGCGGTTGTGCTGCTGGATCATCATCAACCTCTCCTTCCCCCTTGCTGGATCAAGAAGGAGGAGACGTCATATGCTCCGTACGTTTTTTGAACGCGGAGGTGTTGTCCGTTCGGCACTTGGTCATCGGTGATTTGGATCACGGCGAGTACGACTCCATCATCATCGTTCTCTTGAACGCTTCCGCACGCGATCTACAAGTGGTATGTAGATGCAATCTCTCTCCCATGACTCGTTGCTTAGATGAACTCATAGATGGATCTTGGTGAAACCGTAGGAAATTTTTTAATTTTCTGCAACGTTCCCCAACAGTGGCATCATGAGCTAGGTCTATGCGTAGTTCTTTATTGCACGAGTAGAACACAATTTTGTTGTGGGCGTAGATCTTGTCAACTTGCTTGCCGCTACTATTCTTTTCTTGCTTCAGCGGTATTGTGGGATGAAGCGGCCCGGACCGACCTTACACGTACGCTTACGTGAGACAGGTTCCACCGACTGACATGCACTAGTTGCATAAGGTGGCTAGCGGGTGTCTGTCTCTCCTACTTTAGTTGGAGCGGATTCGACGAAAAGGGTCCTTATGAAGGGTAAATAGAAGTTGATAATATCACGTTGTGGTTATTCGTAGGTAAGAAAACGTTCTTGCTAGAACCCAATTGCAGCCACGTAAAAGATGCAACAACAATTAGAGGACGTCTAACTTGTTTTTGCAGCAATTGTCATGTGATGTGATATGGCCAGAAGTTGTGATGAATGATGAATGATATATTGTGATGTATGAGATCATGTTCTTGTAATAGGAATCACGACTTGCATGTCGATGAGTATGACAACCGGCAGGAGCCATAGGAGTTGTCTTTATTTTGTATGACCTACGTGTCATTGAAGAACGCCATGTAAATTACTTTACTTTATTGCTAAACGCGTTAGCCATAGAAGTAGAAGTAGTCGTTGGCGTGACAACTTCATGAAGACACGATGATGGAGATCATGGTGTCATGCCGGTGACGAAGATGATCATGGAGCCCCGAAGATGGAGATCAAAGGAGCTATATGATATTGGCCATATCATGTCACTATTATATGATTGCATGTGATGTTTATTATGTTTATGCATCTTGTTTACTTAGAACGACGGTAGTAAATAAGATGATCCCTTATAATAATTTCAAGAAAGTGTCCCCCCTAACTGTGCGCCGTTGCTAAAGTTCATCGTTTCTAAGCACCACGTGATGATCGGGTGTGATAGATCCTTACGTTCACATACAATGGGTGTAAGACAGTTTTACACATGCATAAACACTTAGGGTTAACTTGACGAGCCTAGCATGTATAGACATGGCCTCGGAACACAAGAGACCGAAAGGTCGAACATGAGTCGTATGGAAGATACGATCAACATGGAGATGTTCACCGATGGTGACTAGTCCGTCTCATGTGATGATCGGACACGGCCTAGTCGACTCGGATTGTGTAACACTTAGATGACTAGAGGGATGTCAATCTGAGTGGGAGTTCATTAAATAATTTGATCATGAACTTAGTCTAAAATCTTTGCAAAATATGTCTTGTAGATCAAATGGCCAACGCTCATGTCAACATGAACTTCAACGCGTTCCTAGAGAAAACCAAGCTGAAAGATGACGGCAGCAACTATTCGAACTGGGTCCGGAACCTGAGGATCATCCTCATAGCAGCCAAGAAAGATTATGTCCTAGAAACACCGCTAGGTGAAGCACCCATCCCAGAGAACCAAGATGTTATGAACACTTGGCAGTCACGTGCTGATGATTACTCCCTCGTTCAGTGCGGCATGCTTTACAGTTTAGAACCGGGGCTCCAAAAGCGTTTTGAGCGACACGGAGCATATGAGATGTTCGAGGAGCTGAAAATGGTTTTTCAAGCTCATGCCCGGGTCGAGAGATATGAAGTCTCCGACAAGTTCTTAGTTGTAAGATGGAGGAAAACAGTTCTGTCAGTGAGCACATACTTAAAATGTCTGGGTTGCACAACCGCCTGTCCCAGCTGGAGATCAACCTCCCGGACGAGGCGGTCATTGACAGAATCCTTCAGTCGCTCCCACCGAGCTACAAGAGCTTTGTGTTGAACTACAATATGCAAGGGATGGTGAAGACCATTCCTGAAGTATTCTCAATGCTGAAGTCAGCAGAGGTTGAAATCAAGAAAGAACATCAAGTGTTGATGGTCAATAAGACCACTAAGTTCAAGAAGGGCAAGGGTAAGAAGAACTTCAAGAAGGACGGCAAAGATGTTGTCGTGCCCGGTAAGCCAGTTGCCGGGAAGAAGTCAAAGAATGGACCCAAGCCTGAGACTGAGTGCTTTTATTGCAAAGGGAAGGGTCACTGGAAGCGGAACTGCCCCAAATACTCAGCGGACAAGAAGGTCGGCAACACTAAAGGTATATGTGATATACATGTAATTGATGTGTACCTTACCAGTAATCGTAGTAACTCCCGGGTATTTGATACCGGTGCCGTTGCTCATATTTGTAACTCACAGCAGGAGCTGCGGAATAAGCGGAGACTGGCGAAGGACGAGGTGACGATGCGCGTCGGGAATGGTTCCAAGGTCGATGTGATCGCCGTCGGCACGCTACCTCTACATTTACCTACGGGATTAGTTTTAAACCTCAATAATTGTTATTTAGTGCCAAGTTTGAGCATGAACATTGTATCTGGATCTCGTTTGATGCGATATGGCTACTCATTTAAATCCGAGAATAATGGTTGTTCTATTTATATGAGAGATATGTTTTATGGTCATGCCCCGATGGTCAATGGTTTATTCTTAATGAATCTCGAACGTAATGTTACACATATTCATAGTGTGAATACCAAAAGATGTAAAGTTGATAACGATAGTCCCACATACTTGTGGCACTGCCGCCTTGGTCACATTGGTGTCAAGCGCATGAAGAAGCTCCATGCTGATGGACTTTTAGAGTCTCTCGATTATGAATCATTTGACACATGCGAACCATGCCTCATGGGAAAAATGACCAAGACTCGTTCTCCGGAACAATGGAGCGAGCAACCAACTTGTTGGAAATCATACATACTGATGGGTGTGGTCCAATGAGCGTTGAGGCTCGCGGAGGATATCGTTATGTTCTCACTCTCACTGATGACTTAAGTAGATATGGGTATGTCTACTTGATGAAACACAAGTCTGAGACTTTGAAAAGTTCAAGGAATTTCAGAATGAAGTAGAGAATCAACGTGACCGAAAGATAAAATTCTTACGATCGGATCGTGGAGGAGAATATTGAAGTCACGAATTTGGTACACACTTAAGAAAATGTGGAATCGTTTCACAACTCATCCCGCCTGGAACACTGTTGGAAATATGCCCTAGAGGCAATAATAAAAGGATTATTATTATATTTCCTTGTTCATGATAATTGTCTTTTATTCATGCTATAATTATATTATCCGGAAATCATAATACACGTGTGAATACTTAGACCACAACATGTCCGTAGTGAGCCTCTAGTTGACTAGCTCGTTGGTCAACGGATAGTCATGGTTTCCTGACTATGGACATTGGATGTCATTTACAACGGGATCACATCATTAGGAGAATGATGTGATGGACAAGACCCAATCCTAAGCATAGCACAAGATCGTGTAGTTCGTTTTGCTAGAGCTTTTCCTATGTCAAGTATCTCTTCCTTAGACCATGAGATCGTGTAACTCCCGGATACCGTAGGAGTGCTTTGGGTGTACCAAACGTCACAACGTAACTGGGTGACTATAAAGGTGCACTACAGGTATCTCCGAAAGTGTCTGTTGGGTTGACACGGATCAAGACTGGGATTTGTCACTCCGTATAACGGAGAGGTATCACTGGGCCCACTCGGTAGTGCATCATCATAATGAGCTCAAAGTGACCAAGTGTCCGGTCACGGGATCATGCATTACGGTACGAGTAAAGTGACTTGCCGGTAATGAGATTGAACGAGGTATTGGGATACCGACGATCGAATCTCGGGCAAGTAACATACCGTCTGACAAAGGGAATAGTATACGGGGTTGCTTGAATCCTCGACATCGTGGTTCATCCAATGAGATCATCGAGGAGTATGTGGGAGCCAACATGGGTATCCAGATCCCGCTGTTGGTTATTGACCGGAGAGCCGTCTCGGTCATGTCTGCATGTCTCCCGAACCCGTAGGGTCTACACACTTAAGGTTCGGTGACGCTAGGGTTGTATGAATATGAGTATGCAGCAAATCGAATGTTGTTCGGAGTCCCGAATGAGATCCCGGACATCACGAGGAGTTCCGGAATGGTCCGGAGGTAAAGAATTATATATAGGAAGTTTTGTTTCGGCCATCGGGAAAGTTTCGGGGTCACCCGGTATTGTACCGGGACCACCGGAAGGGTCCCGGGGGTCCACCGGGTGGGGCCACCTATCCCGGAGTGCCCCATGGGCTGAAGTGGGAGGGGAACCAGCCCCTAGTGGGCTGGTGCACCCCCCCTGGCCCCCCTGCATCTAGGGTTGGAAACCCTAGGTGGGGGGCGTGCCTCACTAGCCTTGGGGGGCACTCCACCCCCCTTGGCCGCCGCCCCCTTGGGAGATTGGATCTCCCAGGGCCGGCCCCCCCTGGGGGCCTATATAAAGGAGGGCAGGGGGGAGGGCAGCCGCACCCTGTGTCTTGGCGCCTCGCTCCCCCTGCTACACCTCGTCCTCCTCCCGCAGCAGCTTGGCGAAGCCCTGCCGGAGTTCTGCTGCATCCACCACCACGCCGTTGTGCTGCTGGATCATCATCAACCTCTCCTTCCCCCTTGCTGGATCAAGAAGGAGGAGACGTCATCCGCTTCATACGTGTGTTGAACGCGGAGGTGCTGTCCGTTCGGCACTTGGTCATCAGTGATTTGGATCATGATGAGTACGACTCCATCATCACCGTTCTCTTGAATGCTTCCGCACGCGATCTACAAGTGGTATGTAGATGCAATCTCTCTCCCATGACTCGTTGCTTAGATGAACTCATAGATGGATCTTGGTGAAACCGTAGGAAAAATTTTAATTTTCTGCAACGTTCCCCAACAGGAATAGCTTGGGCCACTGTTTTGATCAGGATCTCCTTCCCTTTCTTCGATAGCAGCCTTATCTTGTACCCTTGGAGTAGTTCCCAGATTTTGTCCCGGATGTATTCAAAGCACAACTGTCAGGATCTACCCACGTAACTAGGAAGGCCCAGATATTTCCCTTGAAGTCCTTCTCCTCTAAGGCCCAAAACGTGGAGCAACGCTTGTTTCTTTTGGACCGGGGTGTTCTTGCTGAATTGTATCGCAGATTTGTCCCGGTTGATCGTTTGACCCGACCCTCTTTCATAAACCTCTAAGATCTCATTGATAGTGGCCATACTCTCCTCCGTAGCCTCCAGGAGTAGAAGCGAATCGTCAGCAAAGAGAAGGTGGGTTATGGACGGGGCAGTAGGTGCAATCCTTATACCCCGAATCCGCCCCATCTCCTCTGCACGGTTGATCAAAGAAGATAGCCCTTCTGCGCATAACAGGAAGAGGTGCGGTGAGGCTGTGTCTCCCTGCCTCAACTCTCGCCCCGGTATCACCGAATCAGTACATCCCTCATGGATTTTGAAACGGTATCGAACAGTACTCATGCACTTGCAGATCAAGGCCACAAACTCTGGTGCAAAACCCAGTTGGATCATGATTTTCTCCATGAAAGCCCACTCCACACGGTCATACGCCTTACTCATATCAAGTTTCAAAGCTGCAAAATGCGTGCCGCCCGTCCTCTTCCTCTTGAAGAAGTGGGTCATTTCATATGCCAAGATTGTGTTGTCCAAGATCAGCCTGCCCGAACCTGCCATGGGGGTAAACAAGTTAGAGAAATAGTTAGTTACGAGGGCCTTCAAACCCTCCTCCCCCGACACCTTCACTCCATCCTCCCTTCTCAACATATGGATCATATTCTTTTTCTTCCTCTCCGAAGAAAAGGCCCGAAAATACTTTGTGTTTCGGTCTCCTTTTGAAAGCCAGACCGCATGGGCTCTTTGACGATAAACCAGGTCAAGTTGGTCCTCTAGCTTTTCTAGTTTATATTTCACTGTTAGCTCCCTTTGAAGTTGGGCTTGTGAGATTGGTTGGCGTCGGACCTGCTCAAGTTCGTCCTTCAACTTCCTGGCCCTCTTCTGGAGGTCTCCGAGCACATCGCGGCTCCAAGTATGGAGAGTTTTGTTTACAGCCCCAAGCTTGCTCGCCACCGACGGTCCTTGTGCCCCTTCCCACGCCTCCCACACGAGCTCGTCACACCCCTCCTCAAGCAGCCAGCATGCTTCGAAGCGTTTGGCCTGTGGGCCGCACTGTCTTCCCCCCATTCTCCTCGTACCACGCAGCCACAAAATCACGGGTCTATGATCGGAGTGGTGCAAATCATCGTTCACAACTTTGTAATATGGGAAACAAGCACATCATGCCGGCGAGGCCACAACCCTGTCCAGCCTCTCCCGGATATACCCATTAACACGGAAATTATTATTATGCCAAGTAAATACGTCTCCCTCAAGGCCGAGGTTAGTGAGATTACACGTTTGTAAGGCATCACGGAAATTCTGCATTAGGGAGTGCCCTCTAGGAACACCTCCTTGCTTCTCATGGTTGAACAAAATCTCATTGAAATCTCCAAGGCAGACCTAGGACATGTTAGATTGATGATTCCGAGTTCTCATGAGCCGCCAAGTCTCCACCTTCTTCTCCATGCGTGGTTCTCCATAGATACCCGTGAGGCGCCATTTGAAACCATCTTCCTCCTGCACTATGACATCAATGTGCATCCTCCCCATCCATCTGAGTGTCACATCAATCCCTTTCTTCCAGAATAACGCTAGGCCACAACTCTTCCCCACACAGTCCTTTACTATCAAATTTTGCATCCCCAACCGACCACGAAACTTTTCCATTCTCCTCTTATCCAGATGGGTTTCAGACAAAAAGAGAATGTCGGGATCCTCCTTCTTCTGGAGAGCCAGAAGACCATGAACTGCCGGGCCATTTCCCAAACCCCGGCAGTTCCAGGCTATAGTCTTCATTGCTGCCCGCCAGGCTGTACCTGCAGCCCGACGTTAACTACATCATCTGATGCACTCTCTCCCATCTCCACCTTCTTTGACTTCTTCCTTCTATCCTCCTGTTCACCCACATCATCCCCCGTTGACATCCCCCTCTTCTCTCCCAAAACGCTAACATCTCCACTTGTGCCTTCAGGGAGCATCCTCCCCTTCGCGCGTTTGAACGACTCTGCCAACCTTGCCCAATTCCTCCCTGCTTTTAACACTGTTTTGCAGCACCCCTTCATTTGTACCAGTACTGTTCACGTTGATCTGCATGGCCATGTGCATGGCCTCGGTTTCTGCGCCTTGTGCATGACTCCGTTCGGCCTCATTCGCAGCCCCTGGAATTTGTGGTGGGTGGCCCCCCCGATGGTGTAGCATGACACGGTTGGTCCCCCGCCGCCACCTGCACAGTTACTCCCACCAGTCTGTCCGCTCGGCCATCCATCTCTCCATCCGCCCCGGTCCTGGTAAAACTGCCACGTGCATCCAAAGGACCTGCACCATCCCCCACCTCCAGATTCTCCTTCTCCTTCCCCACTATCTTCTCCGGACCAGCAGCGCGCTCAGACTGCACTCCAGCATCATCATATGTGAGCTTTTTCTTCGAACTGCCCCGGCTCCCACCCTCCGCCTGCTTCAGGGGGCTAGTGACCTCCTGACCTCGTTCTTCCTCCTCCACCTTGTCAGCCCAGCTTGACTTCTTTCGCCATGATGGTGCATCGCTCCCAGATAGTGTTTTCCCCTTCCATGACCCTGTGCTCCTCGACCCCTGCCCTCTTCCCGCGCTACTTTGGCGCACCCCCACCCTTCTCTTATCCATGCATGCTCGTAGCCATGGGCCAAACTACTTCCTTTCCCCCCTCTGCAACTGTACTTGCACAGCTTGTCCACATGGCCAAGAACCCCACATTTGTAGCAAAAGTCCGGCAGGTATTCGTACTGGAACAGGCACCAATTCCTATCATCCTCCACCTCCCGATCTTTGCCACTCGTTATCAGATTCTGCTTGCCCACTTCCTCCTCCAAGGTGAAACCCCTCATGAGATGGAGCGTGATTTTCATCCTCACTTTAACCCACAAGTACTTCCCTACCTCTCCTCCGTCTGCCTGAGTGTCAACCTCCAAACCTTCACCAATCTCAGCCCCAATGGCTTCCCCCGTATCTCGGGTCATCAGTCCTAGCGGGAGGCGAAGCACACGCACCCAGATCAGGATAATATCAAAACTATAGTCCTCAATGCGCTTCCTGGGAACATAGTCCTCCACAACCAGCAGATCATTCCCAAATTCCCATGGTCCCCCGTCCAGCGCCATCCTCTTCCCTGACTCCTGCCCGAAGGTAAAGTGGAAGATGTTCTCCCCGACCTCCTTGCATTCCACACCCTTTATGGGGCACTAGATCCGACCCAGCGTCTCCGCCATGGCCTCGACGAACACCGGTTTTTCCGACAGCAGACGCGCCATCGCTTGGAGCTCCACTACTCCTGCCTTTCCTGATCCCGTCCAACCGATCTTAACCCCTTTCTTCTCCTTATATGACAAACGCAAATCCTTCAGCAACACCTCAACCTTCTCCATCTGGTCCTCCGGCACCCTCTCCGTCACACCAAAAACAGAAAAACGAGATCTAGGTTACGGTGGTGTACGATCACACGCCCTAGAAACACACGAAAGGCTTTTGGTGGTGGGATGGGAGAGCGACGGGCGGCCGTGGCACACCGGCGGCCACCGCTGTGTGTGTGTGTGGGGGGGGGGGTTCACCAGGGCGAGGGCCGGCAGCGAGGTGGGTGCGCCGTCGGAAACCCTAGATCACCAACGCGGCCACCAGAGAGGGACAAAACCGTCACACGTGGGACAGACTAGTGACCGTTGAGTGCTTGCCCAGAGCTTTACACCACAATGATTGAGCTCCGAACAATACCAACCGTCTAGGGTACCCAAACACCCACGACTAATAAGCTTCTCAAACTTCACTTCCACGTATCACCGTGAAGAACTCAAACCGATGCACCAAATGCAATGGCAAGGGCACACGGAGTGCCCAAGTCTTTCTCTCCCAAATTCCACCAAAGCAACTAATGCTAGGGAGGAAAATGAGAGGAAGAACGAAAGAAGAACACAAAGAACATCAAGATCTAGATCCAAGGGGTCCCCCTCACTTAGAGGAGCAAGTGATTGGTGAAAACATGGATCTAGATCTCCTCTCTCTTTTTCCTCAAGAACTTGCAAGAATCATTGGAGGGATTGAGAGTTAGCAAGCTCGAAGAAGGTCAACAATGGGGGAAGAACACGAGCTCAAAGGATAAGATTCATTGGGGAAGAAGACCCCCTTTTATAGGTGGGGAAAAATCCAACCGTTATGCTCACAACCCGCACAGAGCGTTACTATCGCTCGACCTCGCGGTACTACCGCTAGGGGTAGCGGTACTACCTCAAAGGGTAGCGGTACTACTGCTTGCAAGCGGTACTAAAAAAATACATCCGTGCCTACCACCGCTGGACTTGTGACGAGTTTTTGGTCCGGAGCGGTACTACCACTGTAGTAGCCGCGGTAGTACCGCTTTGGAGCGGTAGTAAAAAAATTACATCCGCTCCTGTCCGCGGTAGTACTGCTGCAGCCTTTTCAGAACACCAAAACTGCCACAACTTCTGCAAACGGACTTCGAATTCGATGAAACCAAGTTTGTTGGAAAGCTAGAGACAAGGGATAACACAATATTGATAGAAATAACAATAAGAATGAAATTAGAAAAGGCACAAGAGAAAATGGTGAGAACCCTTCCTTGAATAGGACCGGTAAAACCTCCAACATCGAAAACGCAATAGGAGAGGCATATGAAATCCGTTTTCGAAGTACTAGAGCTTGTCACGGAGATAACCACAAGCTCTAAAACCTCAAAAGACAAAACCAATTAGTCAAGAAATATGATGCAAGGATGCAATGGTTTGAGCTCTCAACGAACGATATGATCAAGCTACTCACTTGAGAGCCCCCTTTGATAGTATGGCTATTGATACTATAACCCAGTCCCCAAACTATCACCATGAGACCGGTAAAATATAAAACCTATCAAGGGCAAACCTTTTCCTTGCATGAAGTCCACTTGATCTAGATGATGATGATCTTGACTCCCTCAAGTTGGACCACCTTTCTTGATTGCGTTCGCTCGATGAAGACTAGTTGATTGCTCCCCCATACTCCACTATGGGTGAGCCACTCTTTGGCACATCTTCACAAGTCCATTGATACCATAATGGACGGCAAGCAACAAGCATGATTTCTTCATGATGCTCCACTTGAACTTGCACAACACAACCTTGATTTGATGTCATCCTCCATGGGTTGTATGTGATCTTCCTCTTGACGCAAGCCCATGGAAGCAAACCTAACCCCACATAGAACTCTCACAAAGACCATGGCTTAGTACACAAAGTGCAATGGATAATGCTTACCAAACCATTAGATCACTTGATCCCACTCGGTGTATCTTCTATGCTTTATGTTATGATCAACTTGAATCACTCTCTTTACTTAGTCTTGATCAACCTTGACTCTTTCCAACTCTCTTCATTTGGATGACGTCTTGAAGGTCAACATGAATGATCACACAATCTTCTTCTTCAAGACATGCTTGCAATAAGCTCAATACTCACATGACAAATCTTTGGATAATTCCTTATAGCACCTTGGTCAACTCATAAACTCCTTGAAACCAACACATGTACTTCAAGAAATGCCTATGGATAAATCCTTCAAATATAACTCAATGCAACCATTAGTCCATAGAGAATGTCATCAATTACCAAAACCACACATGGGGGCGCCGCATGTCCTTTCAGCATCCACAACCGGCTTCTGGAGAAGCACCGTGAGGTGACGGCGCAGCTCGCCGCCAAGGAGGAAGCGCTCCGGCTTGCCGAAGGTATGTCTTGCGTGCTTTCAATGGGGGGGCGCTACCGCACCCACTGGGCGTAGCCTCCGAGATTTGGACCATCTATGAAATAGTTGGGTCGAATCTTAAGAGTACCTTTCTTCTTTTGTGCCGGCGTCTTGAGTTAAGACTTTGCCGCGCAGCCACCGCGACTGAGGTGCCAGACCTGCGAACCCGGCTGGCTGAACCCGGCCAGTAGCACGACCAAGCGGTCACCGATGCCAGCTAACTCCGGGCTGAGGTGGAGCAGTTGAAGATGGAGGCCACCAAGGTGGAGGAGGCCCAACGGTCGCTTGATACGTCTCCGTCGTATCTATAATTTTTGATTGTTCCATGCCAATATTCTTCAACTTTCATATACTTTTGGCAACTTTTTAAACTATTTTTGGGACTAACATATTGATCCAGTGCCCAGTGCCAGTTCTTGTTTGTTGCATGTTTTATGTTTCGCAGAAAACCAATATCAAATGGAGTCCAAACGGGATAAAAACGGACGGAGAATTATTTTGGAATATTTGGGATTTTTCGGAGGAAGAATCAACGCAAAACGGTGTCCGAGGTGGCCACGAGACACGGGGGCGTGCCGTCCCCCCTGGGCGCGCCCTGGACTCTCGTGGGCCACCCATAAGGCGGTTGACGCTCTTCTTTTGCCGCAACAAATCAAATTTTACAAGAAAAATCTGGGCGAAAGATTCACCCCAATCGGAGTTACGGATATCCAGATACAAAGGAAACGGTGAAGGGGCAGAAACAGGGAACACAGAAACAGAGAGATAGATCCAATCTCGGAGGGGCTCTCGCCCCTCCCAAGCCATGGGAGCCAAGGACTAGAGGGGAAACCCTTCTCCCATCTAGGGAGGAGGTCAAGGAAGAAGAAGAAGAAGGGGGCCTCTCTCCCCCTTGCTTCCGGTGGCGCGGGAACGCTGCTGGGGGCCATCATCATCACCGCGGTCTTCACCAACACCTCCGCCATCTTCACCAACATCTCCATCACCTTCCCCCATCTATATTCAGTGGTCCACTCTCCCGCAACCCGCCGTACCCTCTACTTGAACATGGTGCTTTATGCTTCATATTATTTTCCAATGATGTGTTGCCATCCTATGATGTCTGAGTAGATTTTCGTTGTCCTATCGGTGATTGATGAATTGCTATGATTGGTTTGAGTTGCATATTTTATTATTGGTTCTGTCCTATGGTGCCCTCCGTGTCGCGCAAGCGTGAGGGATTCTCGCTGTAGGGTGTTGCAATGCGTTCATGATTCGCTTATAGTGGGTTGCGTGAGTGACTGAAACACAAACCCGAGTAAGTAGATTGTTGCGTATGGGATAAAGGGACTTGATACTTTATGCTATGGTTGGGTTTTACCTTAATGAATCTTTAATAGTTGCGGATGCTTGCTAGAGTTCCAATCATAAGTGCATATGATCTAAGAAGAGAAAGTATGTTAGCTTATGCCTCTCCCTCAAATAGAATTGCAATAGTGATTTCCGGTCTAGTAACATAGTCAATTGCTTAGGGACAATTCCACAACTCCTACCACCACTTTTCCACAGTCGCTATATTTAATTTATTGTTTCTTTATCTAAACAGCCCCTAGCTTTTATTTACATGTTCTTTATTATCTTGCAAACCTATCCTATCACTCCTATAAAGTACTTCTAGTTTCATACTTGTTCTAGGTAAAGCAAACGTCAAGCATGCGTAGAGTTGTATCGGTGGTCGATAGAACTTGAGGGAATATTTATTCTACCTTTAGATCCTCGTTGGGTTCGACACTCTTACTTATCGAAAACTGTTGCGATCCCCTACACTTGTGGGTTATCAAGACCTTTTTCTGGCGCCGTTGCCGGGGAGTTATAGCGTGGGGTGAATATTCTTGTGTGTGCTTGTTTGCTTTATCACTAAGTAATTTTTATTTGATGTTCTTAGTTGTTTTCTATCTTTAGTTATGGGTAGGAAACGCAAAATACCAAAAAAATTAGTTGTACCTACTGCACGAATGGTTGAAGAACCACTCGAAATCTATCACACTATTGAAGCTTTTTACTTGGATCATCTTCGATCCCTTTGTGCTCGTGCTGAAACCCCAACTAGCTTAGTTGAGGGCAAATCTTTAGATGAGCATGCTTGTTATGTGCGACACCGTATATCTGAAAAAGGGAAACTATTATGGGATCAAATTCAACGTTTGCAATGCTATGCTTGGACTTTATGTGAATTATATGATGTTACTTGTTGTTCTGAAAACCCTAAGAAACAGCTTCCCTACCAATGCTTGTTTAGTGATAATGGAATCGTATCTTCATATGCTAAGGGTGTTTATAATTACCGTGTTTATAATTACTATGATGTTCAACAAATTGAAGAATTTGTTGCTTTTAAGGGTGCTTATGAAATTGCTTCTTTGATTGAAAAGTATGATGCTACTCTCTACAAATCTGAAAATTTTGCCATACTTGAATATTGCTATGATAATTATGCTTCTAATGCCTATGTTAAACTATATATTGAGGCCTACCCCGCTGTCCAAGAAGAGACTAATATTTTGCAGGAAGCTATGGAAGAAGAATTTGATGAAACTGTGAGCTCATTGGATGAAAAAGATGATGAGGAGAGCGAAGAACAAAAGGAGGAAGAGTGGATTAGGTACCCGTGCCCACCTTCTAATGAGAGTAACTCTTCAACTCATACATTGTTTAATTCCCCTTCATGCTTACTGAAGGATGATTGCTATGATGATTGCTATGATCCCTTGAATTTGTTTGAAATATCCCTTTTTGATGATGCTTGCTATGCTTGTGGCCAAGATGCCAATATGAATTATGCTTATGGAGATGAACTTGCTATAGTTCCTTATGTTAAACATGAAATTGTTGCTATTGCACCCACGCATGATAGTCCTATTATCTTTTTGAATTCTCCCTACTACACTATATCAGAGAAGTTTGTGCTTATTAAGGATTATATTGATGGGTTGCGTTTTACTACTACACATGATGATTTTGATGAATGTAATATGCATGTGCTTGCTGCTCCTACTTGCAATTATTATGAGAGAGGAACTACATCTCCGCCTCTTTATGTTTCCAACACGATAGAATTGCAAGAAACTGCTTATACTATGCATTGGCCTTTACTTTGTGTGCATGAATTGTTCTTTTATGACATGCCGATGCATAGGAAGAGAGTTAGACTTTGTTGTTGCATGATATATGTTACTTTGTGCTCTCTACTAAATTACAAATCATTGTTAATTAAAATTGGCTTTGATATACCTTGGGATCCGGGTGGATCCATTACTTGAGCACTATATGCCTAGCTTAATGACTTTAAAGAAAGCGCTGCCAGGGAGACAACCCGGAAGTTTTAGAGAGTCATTTATTTCTGTTGAGTGCTTTTATATAGTTTAAAAACAAAAAAAATAAAGAGGGTAACCTAAAAACTTTTCAAAAAGGAAAGTGAAAGTGAGAGAGACAAGCACTGTTGAAGTGGGAGAGCTCCTTGAACTTTGTTCATGCTCATGGAAAATTTGTGAATCTTGATTACAGAAACTTTTCATCAAAAATAATTATCTCCTTGTACAATTCCATTGTTTTATAAAAATAATGTGCCAAGGTTTGCCTTTAGGATGTTTACAATGCCTGTTGGTTTGTACGGTGCAGGACAGAAACTTTGGCTGTAGTGCACGATTTTACATTTTTAACTGGAAAGTAAAATGGTTCTGATTCCTTTTGCAATGTCTTTCTGTACAATGTTTTTATTTTTCATAATTTTGGTAGAAATTTTGGGTCCCAGAAGTATGGTGAATGTTCAGATTTCTACAGACTGTTCTATTTTTGACAGATTCTGTTTTTGATGCATAGTTTGCTTGTTTTGATGAATCTATCAATTTATATCAGTGGATTAAGCCATGAAAAAGTTATATTACAGTAGACACAATGCAAAAACAAAATATGAATTGGTTTGCAACAGTACTTAGAGTGGTGATTTGCTTTATTATACTAACGGATCTTACCGAGTTTTCTGTTGAAGTTTTGTGTGGATGAAGTGTCTAAACAAGGAGGTCTCGATATGAGGAAAAGGAAGAGAGGCAAGAGCTCAAACTTGGGGATGCCCGAGGCACCCCATGTAAATATTCAAGGAGACTCAAGCGTCTAAGCTTGGGGATGCCCCGGAAGGCATCCCCTCTTTCTTCAACAAGTATCAGTATGTTTTCGTATTCGTTTCGTTTATGCATTATGTGCAAGTCTTGGAGCGTCTTTTGCATTTAGTTTTCACTTTTCTTTTATGCACCATGCTGGTATGAGATAGTCCTTGGTTGATTATAGAATGCTCATTTCACTTCACTTAAATCTTTTGAGTGTGGCTTTATAGAATGCTTCATGTGCTTCACTTATATCATTTGAAGTTGGATTGCCTGTTTCTCTTCACATAGAAAACCGCCATTAGTAGAATGCTCTTTTGCTTCACTTATAATTGTTAGAGCGTGGGCATATCTTTTGTAGAAAGAATTAAACTCTCTTGCTTCGTTTATATCTATTTAGAGAGATGACAGGAATTGGTCATTCACATGGTTAGTCATAAAATCCTACATAAACTTGTAGATCGCTGAATATGATATGTTTGATTCCTTGCAATAGTTTTGCGATATAAAGATGGCAATATTAGAGTTATGCTAGTGGGTGGTTGTGGATTGTATAGACACTTGTGTTGAGGTTTTCAAGTCCCGTAGCATGCACGTATGGTAACCGTTGTGTGACAAATTTGAAGCATGGGGTGTTTATTTGATTGTCTTCCCTATGAGTGGCAGTCGAAGGACGAGCGATGGTCTTTTCCTACCAATCTATCCCCCTAGGGGCATGCGTAGTAGTACTTTTCTTCGAGGGCTAATAAACTTTTGCAATAAGTATATGAGTTCTTTATGACTAATGTGAGTCCATGGATTATACGCACTTTTACCTTTCCATCACTGCTTGCCTCTTCGGTACCGTGCATTGCCCTTTCTCACCTTGAGAGTTGGTGCAAACTTCACAGGTGCATCCAAACCCCGTGATATGATACGCTCTATCACACATAAGCCTCATTATATCTTCCTCAAAACAGCCACCATACCTACCTATCATGGCATTTCCATAGCCATTCCGAGATATATTGCCATGCAACTTCCATCATCATCATATACATGACTTGAGCATTTATTGCCATATCACTTTGCATGATCGTAAGATAGCTAGCATGATGTTTTCATGGCTTGTCCACTTTTTGATGTCATTGCTATGCTAGATCATTGCACATCCCGGTACACCGCCGGAAGCATTCATATAGAGTCATATCTTTGTTCTAGATATCGAGTTGTAATATTGAGTTGTAAGTAAATAAAAGTGTGATGATCATCATTATAGAGCATTGCCCCATGAAAAGAAAAAAAAGAAAAAAAGAAAAAAAAGAAAAATAAAAGGGGCAATGTTACTATCCTTTTTCCACACTTGTGCTTCAAAGTAGCACCATGTTCTTCATATAGATTGTCTCCTATGTTGTCACTTTCATATACTAGTGGGAATTTTTCATTATAGAACTTGGCTTGTATATTCCAACGATGGGCTTCATCAAATGCCCTAGGTCTTCATGAGCAAGCAAGTTGGATGCACACCCACTTAGTTTAAAGTTTGAGCTTTCGTACACTTATAGCTCTTAGTGCATCCGTTGCATGGCAATCCCTACTCCTCGCATTGACATCAATTTATGGGCATCTCCATAGCCCGTTGATTAGCCGCATCGATATGAGACTTTCTCCCTTTTTTGTCTTCTCCACATAACCTCCATCATTATATTCTATTCCACCTATAGTGCTATATCCATGGCTTGCGCTCATGTATTGCATGAGGGTTGAAAAAGCTGAAGCGGTTAAAAAGTACGAACCAATTGCTCGGCTCGTCATCGGGGTTGTGCATGATGGGAGCTTTTTGTGTGACGAAAATGAAGCATGGCCAAACTGTATGATTTTGTAGGGATAAGCTTGCTTTGGCCTTGTTGTTTTGAAAAGACATGATTGCTTTATTGGTACGCTCGAAGTATTATTGTTTTTTATGTCAAATGATAGACTATTGCTTTGAATCACTCGTGTCTTAATATTCATGCCATGATTAGACATATGATCAAGATTATGCTAGGTAGCATTCCACATAAAAAATTATCTTTTTTATCATTTACCTACTCGAGAACGAGCAGGAATTAAGCTTGGGGATGCTGATACGTCTCCGTCATATCTATAATTTTTGATTGTTCCATGCCAATATTCTTCAACTTTCATATACTTTTGGCAATTTTTTATACTATTTTTGGGACTAACATATTGATCCAGTGCGCAGTGTCAGTTCCTGTTTGTTGCATGTTTTATGTTTCGCAGAAACCAATATCAAACAGAGTCCAAACGGGATAAAAACGGACGGAGAATTATTTTGGAATATTTGGGATTTTCTAGAGGAAGAATCAACGCGAAACGGTGTCCGAGGTGGCCACGAGATAGGGGGCGCGCCCTCCCCCCTGGGAGTGCCCTGGACTCTTGTGGGCCACCCGTAAGGCAGTTGACGCCCTTTTTTTGCCGCAAGAAAGCTAATTTTACAAGAAAAATCTGGGCGAAAGATTCACCCCAATCGGAGTTACGGATCTCCAGATATAAATGAAACGGTGAAGGGGCAGAAACAGGGAACGCAGAAACAGAGAGATAGATCCAATCGGAGGGGCTCTCGCCCCTCCCAAGCCATGGAAACCCTTCTCCCATCTAGGGAGGAGGTCAAGGAATAATAAGAAGAAGGGGGCCTCTCTCCCCCTTGCTTCCGGTGGCGCCGGAACGCTGGCGGGGGCCATCATCATCACCGCGATCTTCACCAACACCTCCGCCATCTTCACCAACATCCCCATCACCTTCCCCCATCTATATTCAGTGTTCCACTCTCCCACAACCCGCTGTACCCTCTACTTGAACATGGTGCTTTATGCTTCATATTATTTTCCAATGATGTGTTGCCATCCTATGATGTCTGAGTAGATTTTCGTTGTCCTATCGGTGATTGATGAATTGCTATGATTGGTTTGAGTTGCATATTTTATTACTGGTGCTGTCCTATGGTGCCCTCTGTGTCGCGCAAGCATGAGGGATTCTTGCTGTAGGGTGTTGCAATGTGTTCATGATTCGCTTATAGTGGGTTGCGTGAGTGACTGAAACACAAACCCGAGTAAGTAGATTGTTGCGTATGGGATAAAGGGGACTTGATACTTTAATGCTATGGTTGGGTTTTACCTTAATGAATCTTTAGTAGTTGCGGATGCTTGCTAGAGTTCCAATCATAAGTGCATATGATCCAAGAAGAGAAAGCATGTTAGCTTATGCCTCTCCCTCAAATAGAATTGCAATAGTGATTACCGGTCTAGTAACATAGTCAATTTCTTAGGGACAATTCCACAACTCCTACCACCACTTTTCCACACTCGCTATATTTACTTTATTGTTTCTTTATCTAACAGCCCCTAGCTTTTATTCACGTGTTCTTTATTATCTTGCAAACCTATACTATCACTCCTACAAAGTACTTCTAGTTTCATACTTGTTCTAGGTAAAGCAAACGTCAAGCGTGCGTAGAGTTGTATCGGTGGTCGATAGAACTTGAGGGAATATTTATTCTACCTTTAGCTCCTCGTTGGGTTGGACACTCTAACTTATCAAAAACTGTTGCGATCCCCTACACTTGTGGGTTATCAACGCTCGCTGAACTTGGCTAGCAGCATGATTAGCTGCCCAGTGACAAGAGCCAACTCCAAGCCGAGGTGGACCGCCTGAAGGCGGAGGCTCACCAAGCGGAGCTCCTCCGCCTCAAGGGGGAGCATGAGAAGGAAACCGCCGCTAAGGACGATGAGGTAAAGGCAGCCGTCGATAAGCGCGCCGAGCTGGAGAAGGCGCTTGAAGCGTGCGACTGTGCCGGGGACTTGGAGCGGCATGGTACGTTGCTCGAAGAGCAGCACCTAGACGAGGCCTTCGCCAGTAAGTGTCTTTTTGTTGGTTTCGCTGAGTTGCGAGCCGGCTGAGTCTTTTTGTTGCTGACTGTCTTACTTCTTTTCTTGACAGGGCATTTCTCGGAGACGCAAGAGAGGACTGACAAGGCTGTGCTTGCTCAACGGTCGACCCATGCGAACGTGGGTGCCGGGCTTGACCCGAACGTCGCCTGGAGTTTCCCGGAGATTATGCATGCCGCCGAGGCCCGCCTGCAGGTCTTGGGTACGCATATGGCGCGGGTGTCCGAAGCTGGAGTGGGGATGACGGCGGCCCTCTGGCCTGGTGCCGTTGCGCTCGATAGCTTCACACGGTTGGCGCGGTGGATAGAAGCTGGACCGTCGCAGTTTCACGTGTGGCGCGTTTTAGCCGCTCGTGCTGGTGCCGACCTGGCGCTGAGGTTTATCATGTCCTGGTACCCAGATCTGAACCTGGACCAGCTGGCGGCCCAACGAGCCGGCGCGGAGCCCCAACTACAGGCGGAGGCGGGCCGGATCACCACATGGGCCAGCTACCTGGCTTCGTTTGCATTGCACGACAAGTTCTAGGTAGAGCGGACCGAAGATGGCGGGATGTGCCGCCTGACAGCTTTGGCTTGCTGCTTGATGACCCGGCGGGCAACTCCAAGAAGACGGGTGCCTACGCGAATGACGAGGCCGAGTTGGACGATACCGGTGCTTCGGTGAACCCGAAGGCTACTGCGGAGGAGCCGGCAGCTGCGCAACCCGGTGCGGGAGCCGCCTAAAGCCGCCATGTTTTATCTTTCTTGCATTTTGGTTAAGTGACAGGTCCACCCACCCATTGGGGTGTATTGGTGAATGTAATGAACTCTGGCCTTGGGCCCATATTTCTGCAATGTAAATATTTTCGCGAGTGTTTATGCCTTTGCTCTTTGTTCTCAAAGACTTTTTCCTTGCTTGCTCCATCTTTGGGCCTCCCCCCTGCAAGTTGAACAGCCAGGTTCCGATCTGTGACAAGGAGTTCGGTCCTTGGAAAGAGCCTGCAGTACTTAGGCCTTTCGAACGTTGAGCGCGAGCGAAACACTCACTGGGCCGGCTGGCGAGCAGCCGGTCATGCAGCATTTTGGTGCGGTGAGGCCGGGTTGGCCAATTCGGTAAATCCAACTTAGTGTTTCTCGGCGTGCAGATGCTTTGGCCCATAGTTATTACCAGCCAACAACCGAATCCGGACTGTGGCGTAGGGTGAAGTGGAGGGCCTTGGCTACTCGAACACACCGGGTTGTGCTAAGGAGGACGGCGGGTCGCGGCCAAGCCGGCCAACCCCCAAGCCCCCGGGTTGGGTGGGCCAACCCGGTGGTGGAGGTTTAAGAAAATTTACAAGGATGTGTGGAACACCACAACTTGGCAGGAAAAGGTAGCCCCTGAGTGTTGCTCGGGGGCCCCATTGTCTTTCATAGAATTACAAAAGGTAGTGATACATACGTGCATACAGCTAACTGTAAAATGGGCGGAGGAGTTCTGCATTCCAGGGCCAGCTTGTTTCTTCACCGGCGATATCACTCTTGCACTTGTTCGGCTTGCGTGCGTCGATGAGGTAGTATGCATTGAAGTCGCACAAGGCTTTGCTAATGATGAAAGGGCCCTCCCAGGGAGAGGCCAGCTTGTGCTGCCCGACTTGCTGCTGGACAAGCCGGAGCACAAGGTCCCCTTCACGGAATGCGAGAGGCTTGATCTTCTTGCTGTGGTAGTGCCCCAGGCTTTGCTGGTAAATGGCCAATTGACTGAGGGCCAGAAGGCGTGCCTCCTCTAGCAGGCCGACGCCCTCTTCTTTGGCTTCTTTGGGTTGAGCTTCGGTGTACATGGTGACTCGGGGCGAGTCAAACTCGATGTCAGTCGGGATGACTACTTTGGCTCCATAGATGAGGAAGAACGGGGTGAACCCAGTCGACTGGTTTGGCGTTGTTCGGAGACTCCAGAGTACGGCCGGCACCTCGTCAAGCCAACTGGCGGGCGAGTGGACGAGGGGCTCGACAAGCCACGGTTTGATCCCGGCCAGGATGAGACCATTGGCCTGCTCGACCTGGCCGTTGAATTGAGGATGAGCGATGGATGCCAGGTCAAGGCGGATGCCATAGATGGAGCAGTACTGCGCCAGAGCGCCCTTGGCAAAGTTGGTGTCGTTATCTGTGATGATGCTGTGCGGGACGCCGTAGCGAACCGTGATGTCCTTTATGAACTAGACGGCGGTTGGCACTTCCAGCTTCTTGATTGGTCATGCCTCGATTCATTTGGTGAACTTGTCGACGGCCACTAGCAAATGTGTCATGCCACCTTGAGCGGTATTGAAAGGCCCCACCATGTACAGTCCCTAGACGGTGAAGGGCCAAGTGACCGGGATGGTCTGGAGGGTTGGAACCTGCTGGTGACTGTGCTTGTTGAAGCGTTGGCAACCTTCGCATTTGAGGACAAGCGACTCGGCATCTTTGAGGGCCGTGGGCCAGTAGAAACCATGGAGGAATGCCTTGGCCACCAGGGACCTCGCGGCGGCATGGTGCCCGCACTCACCCTGATGTATGTCGAGGAGGATCTCTATGCCCTTGTCTTTCTCGACCAGCACTAGAAAAGGCCAGTCGCGCTGCACTTGACGAGCTCGTGGTTGATGATGTTGTAGGCGGACGCCCTACGTTGCACATGTCGGGCCTCGGTCTCGTCCATGGGGAGTGCTCCATCTTCCAGGAAAGCAAAGATTGGCTGGGCCCACGATAGAGCCGTTACCACTGTGAAGACGGTTACCTGGGTGGGATTTGGGGCGGCAGTCCCTGAGCCGGATCTGGCAACCCCCGGGCCAGGATGAGCAATCCCCGGGTCGGGTTCAGTAGCTCCCGGGTCAGGATCGGTAGCCCCCAGGCTTGGGGTGGGATCGGCAGCCTCTAGGACGGGTTCAGCAGTCCCCGGGACCGGGCTGGGCGGGGGCGCCGCGGGGTCGTCCGGGATGAAGATGGATTCGGAGTCCGGAGACGGCTTGATGGACGGCTTCCTCAGGTGCTCGAGGAAGACACCGGACGGGATGGCCTGCTAGGATAATCCTATCTTGGCAAGCGTGTCGGCGGCTTCATTGTCTGCACGGGGGACGTGAAGGAATTCACAACCGTTGAAGCTGCCGAAGGTGAGAGCTCACCACAACATGCTTGTTGCAGCTTGGGTCAGATAGGTTGAGCTTAATCTTCTTGGTGTCCTTGGACGGCTGGAAGGAGGCCTCGCCCGCCGATTCCCGGGCCGGGGTTGGCATAGCCGGCTCCTCGCCGGCTAGCGCCACAATTCGGTTGAGCTGGCGCCGCTCCTTGGCTATGACCAGCGACTCGGCCAGCTTGGAGCCGGCTTGAGCACATTGCAGAGACTTCTTGTAGTCTCCGACGACGGTGATGAGGCCCTTGGGCCTCGACATCTTCATCTTTAGGTAAGCGTAATGGGGGACCGCCATGAACTTCGTCAGCGCGGACCTTCCCAGCAGCGCGTGGTAAGGGCTATCAAGGTCAATGACCTCGAACAAGATTGGCTCACGCCAGAAGTGGTCGCTGGAGCCGAAGAGGATGTCAAGACGAATCCGGCCGATGGGGGAGCAGGAGAGGCCGGGAACGATGTCATGGAACACTGTCCGGGTTGTCTCCAGCTGCTTTGCCTCGATGCCGAGCTTGGTCATGGTGTCGCAGTAGAGGATGTTGATGCTGCTGCCGCCATCGATGAGGACATGCGAGAACTTGCAAGTGTGCTTTGCAGCGACTATGGTGGGGTCGAGGACCGGGGCGTAACCGCCCGGTGTCGGCATGACGGCCGGGTGGTCGTCCCGGGACCAGGTGATCAGGCACTCCGACCAATGCATGAACTCGGGCTTGGCCGGGATGACCGTGTTCACCTCCTGCCGGATATGGCGCTTGCTGCGCTTGTCGTCGCCGATGCTAGTGAAGACGACGTAGCAGGCGTTCGGGTTGGAGAAGGCTTCATCGCGCATGCCGTCAGCCGCCGGAGGCGGAGGCGGTGGAGGAGGAGGCGGCCTCCCCGCACCCGGAGCCGGAGGAGGAGGCGGAAGAACATCTCCCCTCATCAGCCTTTTGGTGATATTGCACCGCCGGAGTGTGTGGATGGACGGCTTCACGTCGTTGTGATGCTTGCAGGAAGCGTCGAGCATCTGCTCGAAACTCATGGAGGGTTGCCAAGCGGTCTTGCCAGTGCACTGCCGCCGGCTGCCGCCTTGCTCGGCAGGCGGCACCTGCTCGGTTATGGCGACTTAGCAATTGTCGTAGTGGGGAGCTGGCTCCTCGCCCTACCACTACTAGGGAAAAGCCTATACATAGAACTTTATCAGCAGCGCGTGTTAAAAAAGGGCACTACTGCTATACAGCAGTAGCGCGTGAGAAAAAACCACGCTGCAAATACATACATAGCAGTAGCGCGTCCCGCTGTAAAAGCGCTACTACAAAAAAATTCCCACCGCTAAGCCAATTGGCTACACATAGTAGTAGCGCTCTTTTAGAAACAGCGCTGCCACTAATTTTGTTGTAGCAGCGCGTTTATGTGCAACGCGCTACTGCTAACGAAAATAAATAAAATAAAAAACAAATAGAAAAGTAAATGAAAATGAAAAAAATTAGAAAAAGGAGAAAGTAAAAAAAATTAAAATTTAAAGAAAAATAAATGAAAAAGGGAAAAAGGAGAAAGGAATAGCAGTAGCGCGTTTCAGGAAACGCGCTGTAGCTAACTTAGCTATAGCGCGTTTTCGGAAACGCGCGACCGTTATGTTTCACTTAAACAACGGTTCCCCCTCGGCCACCACTTCTTCCCCAAATCCCTCGCCCTCGCCGCCGTCTCACCAATTCGTCGTCGCCCCACTTCGTCGCCGTCTCCTGCTGGCATGGACGCCCGCAACCTCACCGTCTCCTCCCGAGGCCCCCGTCATCCTCAGCGCCGCCGCCCGAGGCCGCCCTCAGCCTCACCGCCCCCGCCCAAGGCCACCCTCGACCTCACCGTCGCCGCCCTCCACCTCACCGCCACCCGAGCCCGCCCAGGACCGCCGTTGCCCGTGCCTGAGCCTGCAACTCCGCCCCTGCCTCCATCGCCGAGCACCTCCCTGATACGTCTCCAACGTATCTATAATTTTTGATTACTCCATGCTACTTTGTCTACTGTTTTGGACTATATTGGGCTTTATTTTCCACTTTTATATTATTATTGGGACTAACCTATTAACCGGAGGCCCAGCCCAGAATTGTTGTTTTTTGCCTATTTCAGTATTTCGAAGAAACAGAATATCAAACAAAGTCCAAACGGAATAAAACCTTCGGGAACGTGATTTCCTCACCGAACGTGATCCAGGAGACTTGGACCCTACTCCAAGAAGTGCCAGAGGCGGTCACGAGGGTGGAGGGCGCGCCCCCTGCCTCGTGGGCCCCCTGTTGCTCCACCGACGTACTCCTTCCTCCTATATATACCTACATACCCCCATTAGATCAGATACGGAGCCAAAAACCTAATTCCACTGCTGCAACCTTCTGTTTCCGCGAGATCCCATCTTGGGGCCTGTTCCGGAGCTCCGCCGGAGAGGGCATCTACCACGGAGGGCTTCTACATCAACACCATAGCCTCTCCGATGAAGTGTGAGTAGTTTACTTCAGACCTTCGGGTCCATAGTTATTAGCTAGATGGCTTCTTCTCTCTTTTTGGATCTCAATACAATGTTCTCCCCCTCTCTTGTGGAGATCTATTCGATGTAATCTTCTTTTTGCGGTGTGTTTGTTGAGACCGATGAATTGTGGGTTTATGATCCAGCTTATATATGAACAATATTTGATTCTTCTCTGAATTCTTTTATGTATGATTGAGTTATCTTTGCAAGTCTCTTCGAATTATCCGCTTGGTTTGGCCAACTAGATTGGTAGTTCTTGCAATGGGAGAAGTGTTTAGCTTTGGGTTCAATCTTGCGATGTCCTTACCCAGTGACAGAAAGGGTTGCAAGGCACGTATTGTATTGTTGCCATCGAGGATAACAAGATGAGTTTTTTTTATCATATTGCATGAATTTATCCCTCTACATCATGTCATCTTGCTTAAGGTGTTACTCTGTTTTACTTAATACTCTAGATGCATGCTGGATAGTGGTCGATGAGTGGAGTAATAGTAGTAGATGCAGAATCGTTTCGATCTACTTGTCTTGGACGTGATGCCTATATACATGATCATACCTAGATAATCTCATAATTATTCGCTTTTCTACCAATTACTCAACAGTAATTTGTTCACCCACCGTAGAATACTTATGCTCTTGAGAGAAGCCACTAGTGAAACCTATGGCCCCCGGGTCTATTCTCATCATATCAATCTCCATTACTTTATTTACTTGCTTTGTTTTTACTTTGCCTTTTACTTTTTACTTTGCATCTCTATATCAAAAATACCAAAAATATTATTTATCATCTCTATCAGATCTCACCCTTGTAAGTAACCGTGAAGGGATTGACAACCCCTAATCGGGTTGGTTGCGAGTAGCCATCGTTTTGTGTAGGTACAAGGGACTCGTGCGTGATCTCGTACTGGATTGATACCTTGGTTCTCAAAAACTGAGGGAAATACTTATGCTACTTTACTGCATCATCCTCTCCTCTTCGGGGAAATCCAACGCAGTGCTCAAGAGGTAGCACTCCCCGCCACCGTCTCTCCCCTCTATGTAAGTCCCCCACCTCTCCCCCACTCCTCTCTCTCTGCATTTTAGAGCAAAAATTAGTAGAGCAAAAGTTAGTTTATAGCAAAAATTTTAGTTTAGAGCAAAGGATGTTAAGTAGTAGATGTTAGAGCAAAAATTAGTTTAGAGCAAAAAAATTGGTTTACAGCAAAAGTTAGTTAGGGCAGTAGGGTTTAATTAGGGTAGATGCTGCTTGTATAGTATATAGTGATACTAGTAGATGTTAATTAGGTTAGGGCAGTAGTGGCACTAGTAGATGTTAATTAGATGTTTTTCAGTTAGGGCAGTAGAGTTTTGCTAGGTTAATTAGGTTAGTAGTGCTGCTAGTAGTAGTGGTACAGTAGGTTAATTAGGTGAAGTTAAATGAATAACCTAAATGAATGAAATTAGTAGTTAACTAAATTTTTTTCCTTTCATCATTATAGAGCACTAAAGTTAACTGAATTTTGTTCTATTAGTAGTTAAATGAATTTTCTCCTACACTTTGTTTTTGAATTAGCTTGTGAAATTTGGACATGTGGTTGCGGTGTCGAAGAGGGATATCTGAAAACTGTTTCCAGGGAATGAAGCTGAGTGGCCTATGTTTTGCTGGAATGTTGATTCATTTCCGTTCCGGCAAATTTCAGGTTCTTGATTTGTCCACTTTTTAGCAAAGGTCATGCCGAAATTTTCCGTGAATTTCGGCATGACTTGTGCTACAAACTAGGACATATCGAGTGCTCGGGATTTGCCGCACCAGGAAGGAGTCAACGTTCCTGCAAAACAATAGGACTTTTTTATGTCATTATTCATTTTATTAGGTCTAGAATTAATTGACTAGATTTAATCATAGGAAACATGGCTAGCAACAATGAAGGACAGGGTTCTGGTGATTGCGACCACGTCTATCGGGCAGCAGACGAATTTTTGAGCCTTGCCGACGATAAACCGATGTTGTTGCTGGGCCCAGTAGTGGCATCGGGGACTGAGACCGACACGCAGACCGGTGCTGAGACTGAGACCGGCGCTGAGACTCAGACCGACATTGAGACTGGCGCTGAGACTGAGACCGGCGCTGCCTTGGGGAGCAGAGCCGGTGTATAACCGAAAGCAAAGAGGCAACGACTTCCTAACAAACTCAGGACTACTAGACTGGTGGTCACAGAGGTGGACGACGGCAATTTTGAGCCAAAGGCGCCCGAGGAAGCGCGCTCGTGCTACGACAATCAAATTGGCTGCATCGTACGGACAACCGCCACCATCAACGATGAGAAACTACCGAAGATAGATAATATGAGGCCCTCCCTCCTAAAGAAGTTTCACCAGATATTCTTGTTCCCGGGCCGGAATGAAAAGGATTACGAAGATCCAGATAAGGACCCGACAATGAAGAAGATAAACAAACACGCCATGAACAAGTTTAGCGACGCGTTGGCCGCCTGGAAAACAAGGGTGAAAGCAAGGATCATCGACAAGGAACCCTACTCCGAGATTGTAAAGGATAATCCAACAATCATGGAATAGCGGTTTCAAATATTCAAGGAGGCTTGCAAGGCCGAAGCTGCCAAAAAAAGTCTAAGTACATGAAGGGGCTTCAAGAGAAGAACATTGGGAGCCACCACCTCGGAAGCCGTGGTTATGGCGGAAAGAGGTCCAAATGGGCCAAGGAGGACGCGGAAGCCGCGAGTCTGGGCATCCCATACCCCTTGTCGGAGTTCACCGTCCCGCAGGAGCGTGACGTCCTCAGGGCCCGACACCATTGGAACCCAGTGAAGAAGGTTTACAAGACAAACCCGGTCACGACGGAGTTCATGAGACTGCTGGTAATTTTAGTTTCTGATCAATTCGACTGCACACGTTAGTCATGTTTGTAAATGATCCTTGTGCCTTTTGCAGAGAGAGCAACACAGGATTGCAGCCGAAAGCGACTCGCCGTCTGAGGCATTGGCGAGGCCCAAGTGGGACACTCCATTCAACCGGGCGTTGAACATATTGAAACGACTCCTGGTGGATACTCGACCATCGTATGGACGCGTGCACGGTGTCAGAGACGGCGTCACATGGAAGAAGTACTACCGTGAGACCACGAAGGAGAGAAAGGAAAGAAGGAGGTTAACTAAAGAAAACATCGACAAGAAGGTTGAGATTGCGGTTGAGAAGAAATCGTCTTAGACAGTCGCAACAGCGGTAGCTGCCGCAAAACTGGTGGTTGCAGATATATGTATTTCCTTGGCTCCGGCCGTTTTCACTTGGACTAAGCAAAATCCAGGAAAAATGCAGCGGACTTTCCCCTTGCTGACTTCTTGGAGAGCAGCTCGACTAGCGTTGCACCAGCACCTACTCCCGCACCTGCTCCCACACCGGCTCCGGCACCGGACATGCTCGGCGGTGCTTCGTCTTTGGCTGAGCTCGACGCCCTCACGGTATCTGTCACACCGGCCCCGTTCAATAAATGTATAATCTCCCGTTTTTGTTGCCTTTCGGATGTCTCACATCGCAGACTTTTCTTTGCAGGCCGACGAAACCCCGTGCACGATATTGTACACCATCAGCGACCAGAAGGTGGACGTGGGGAAGGCGATGATAATGGAGCTAAAGGAACCATTGTTCCAGAGCCGGCTGATTCCCCCGAACATCTTCAAGGTTTCCGTGGCCAGTGTCAAACCGGGCCACGAGAATTTGCCTCCTCTGATACTAGTGGGGGATGACGACGAGACCTGTTGCGGCTTGGTGATTGTTGCAATGGGTGGGTCCTGTTGTTTCCAAAGAGCCTGCTTCGTCTGGAGGCGGCCGGGAGCACACCCACGAGCATGCAGCCTCAGCAAGGTATGAACATCAACACCCCACCTACCTAATTAGCTTCGGGTGTCGGGTTGGGCTATAGCGGACGGGGTAAGGAGGAGGCTCCATTAGTCACTGATGACGTTGCCATGGATGAGGATGAGGATGACGATGGCACTCAACAGTATGTCTATACTAGCGCCTACTCAGGATTTGAGCGTCATGAGTCGGTGCCTGAATTGCCATCTCCAGAGGCTGAACATATTATGGACGACCTTCCGGTAGTAAAGAAGTCTAGGAAGGGAGCGAGGAAAGGCAAAAAAGCTGATTCTATGATCCAGCTACCTCAGCAGCCTCGACTTTAGGACCGTATAGATATCCCGATGCGGATAAATGGCATATCCCCGGTCAACCAATCCTACCTGCAAGAGCGCTAGGGGCCAGATTCGGCGATCTAAGGAGACTTCATGACGATGTGCTGCGGATAGAGAAAGGCCTCATCGCCTTGAAAGATCCAGGATACCCACTCTACGCGGTTAACATTCCGCAGCAAATGTCGTACGTCGACTGCTTCCCCGCGGATAAGTTCTTCCTTCGATTCGATTACATATTTGACATGTTTCACGTGAAGAAGCTGGATTTTATGTTTGTCCGCCTTTATGCCTTGCACATGAACTGCATCATCAGGGTTGAGCAGATACCTCATATCTGTGTCGCTGACCCGTACTACATGCACGAGGGCTTCTTGGGAGTCTGCGCAAAGCACTGTGAATACGCGAGGGAATACATCGTCAGTTTCATGCTCGCCAATAAGGACAAGGAGGCGATTCTCGTGCCTTATCATCCCGTGTAATTCATCCGCACGGCTATCATTCCTTCGATTTCAATCATTCATTTGCACGGTGGAGGCTAATTAATTTGAGTTGTACTTATTTTGTGCAGCGGCGGGCGCGCCGTCCTCATCATCCTCTACCCCGATACTCCCACGCTCTTTACTTGGACTCGTCGAAGATCATTCACAAAAAGGATTACACCCACATCAAGGATGTTCTCGACAGTGCTATGTTTTACTACCAAGCACGGGGTGGAGAGGTCAAGGACAAGAAGAGAAGGGGCGGCAGGCTCGCCTTCAGCCATAAGACCGACTTCTGCTGCATCCAGCAACCGAGCGATTCTCTTAATGATGGATTCTATGTCCTACACCACATGCTGGAGTACAGACAGGATCACCAGAACCTTCACATGTCACCTAGATCCAGTGATGCCCATATTCTGCAATGGGCAAAGGACATAGGAGATGTCGAGGATCATCGACTTCGAGCTGAGTTCTATAACATCCAGCGCGAACTTGCCCAAATCATCACGAAGGAGGTCGTCGGAAAAACAGGGATGTTCTACGGAGAAGGACAAATGTCGCGGGAAGACGTCCGAACATGGGTAGCCTCTCAACGTCTCAACATGAAGCCTTTCACTAAGCTCAGGGACTATCTCCCTGACATGGATGGATGGCACGGCATGGTGTAGTGATTGTCGATATATGACAATGTGTCCGTTTAGTCCATACTTTCTGTATGACAAAACTTTGAGTTATGCATGCTGAAACTTTATTTGTGATGTAATTAAACCGTCCTCCTCCTCGACTAGCGAAGATCACTCTAGTTAGGGCATTTTGGGTACGATGAACTTTGTTATTTATGCTTATGATATCTTGTTTCTATTTTTGCCAAGTCTGTCTCTTTATGTTGCTCAACTATATATGTTGCATATCATCAACTCATGTGACAATGCATATGCATAGATCATCGATGGCGAAGAAGTGCTACGCCAGGAGTATATATACGACGAGTGGCCGGAGTGTCAGGCCCAGGTGTACCGGTTTCCGGTTTCTGAGCGACATGCAGTAGTTAGTTTAGGTTCACGCTAATGCGAGAGAGGGATACGAACTCATGTACTGCATAGTTCCACTCTCACTCAAAGTGATAGCTCTTCTCGCGTATATCATTGTTTAGATGGATGACGATGTATTTGCAAGTAACCGAGACTTGTATCGCTATTTTTGAGATGATGACGAGAGACCACTTTGTGTTGGATGATGATTATGATGATGACATGATTTGATGAGACTAGTTGTATGTATATGCTATGGTTACATTTGTATGTGTATGATATGCTAAAGATTATTGTATAAAGCCTATTCAAATACAAAACAAATATGTAGGAAAAAAACTAATAAAACTAGTAGTAGTGAGGGAAAAAAAGTTAGCAGTAGCGCCGCCTTACCAGTAGCGCTTCCCTATAAAAAGCGCTGCAGATAATATCGGCAGCGCTCTTCTCTAAAGCGTGCTACAACTATCCATGTATAGCAGTAGCATGGGACGACAGGCGCTACAACTATACGTTAGCTGTAGCGCCTTATCAGTAGCGCATAGTCCCGCGCTACTGATAGGCCTAAAACCCATGCTGCTGCTAGGCTTTTCCCTAGTAGTGTATGCTTGTTATTCTACTGGGGGTTCTGCTGGCGGCTACTCTTGCCAGCCGGCTAGGAGGGTGATACTGGCATTGCCTTGCCGAAAGCGTCCAACACGACTTGGACCTTCATGGCGGAGTCGGCGCTAACGTACTTGTCCGCCGTGACCATGAGCGTCGCCATGGTTTTCGGCTCGGACCGCAGGAGCTTGTGCTTGAGCAGGGTGCCATCCCGACAGCTGTTCATGAAGTACTGGATGGCCTGGACCTCGTGGACCCTCTCGCAGCTGTTCCAGAGCTCGGTCCAGCTAGCGAGGTACTGGCGACTGGTCTCCTCCGGCCCCTGAATGCACATGGTGAGCTGGCTGGGCCGTCCCTGGCGCTTGTAGGTGCCGGTGAAGTTTAGTACAAACACCTTCTCCAAGTCGAGCCAGACGTTGATGCTGCCGGCTGGCAGGCTGTTGAGCCACGTCCAGGCTAAGCCTTGCAGCATGAGGGGCGCATAGCGGACGACTAGACGCCGGTTGCCGCCGGCGATGCCAACGACGGTGGAGTAGTCGGTGAGCCAGTCTTCAGTCTTGACGGTGTCGTTGAACTTGGGAGTGTTGCGAGGCAGCGTGAACCCCTTGGTGAAGGGCTCGTCGCGGATGCATGGGCCAAAACAAGCCAGACCAGCCGCGTTATCTTCCTGGAGCTGGAGGGAGAGAGCCAGCTTCTCGATGCGGTGGCGGGTGTCGGTGTTGTCGATGTCGCACGGACCCAACCGGGTTGCAGCTGGGCCTCGAAGAGCCGGATCGGCTGGAGCTGGCCACCCACGCCGGCCGGCGGGCAGAGGAAGGTCTTGCAGGCGACGGTCGTCAGGAGCCGACTCGTTGCCCAGGTTGTCGTCGATCACAGCTTGGCTTTGTCGGGGTCAAGCGCCCCGGGTTCTCCTGGACTGGGCCTCGCTGCCAGGTGGAGAAGACACCTGCTGGGTATCTCGGAGCGCGGTCGGGTCCTTGGGGTGGCATGATCCAGACATGGCAGGGTTGTCGAGGCGCTTCTGCTGCGCTTTGGCCGTGGCGAGGAGATCCCGAACACATTGCTATCGCTCAAGCAGCTCTTTGCTCTGCAGGAGCTTCAGGCCCTCTACGCCCGCCTCCATGGTGCGCATTTTCATGATGGGGGTGTTGTAATTGGGGGGGGGGGATCACGCCTAGAGCGCGCCCGAGGGCTCCTCCTCAGACACGTACTTCG
Organism: Triticum aestivum; assembly: GCF_018294505.1. Taxonomy (NCBI): domain Eukaryota; kingdom Viridiplantae; phylum Streptophyta; class Magnoliopsida; order Poales; family Poaceae; genus Triticum; species Triticum aestivum. Next base: position 650,281,437 of record NC_057807.1, on the reverse strand, counting down.
GCAACCCGGCTGGGTTCGGCTGTGGCCGGTGTAACGTTACGCAGCTTCACGCTCCCGCTGAGCGGACTCCAGCTGGCGCTGCATGGGAGCGAGCGACGTGCCCTGATCTAGCAGGCGCATGAAGGAAATATGCCCTAGAGGCAATAATAAAGTTCTTTTTTATATTTTCTTATATCATGATAAATGTTTATTATTCATGCTAGAATTGTATTAACCGGAAATTTAGTACATGTGGGAATACATAGACAAAACAATGTGTCCCTAGTATGTCTCTACTTGACTAGCTCGTTAATCAAAGATGGTTATGTTTCCTGACCATAGACATGTGTTGTCATTTGATGAACATGATCACATCATTAGGAGAATGATGTGATGGACAAGACCCATCCATTAGCTTAGCATTATGATCGTTCCAGTTTCATTGGTACTGCTTTCTTCATGACTTATACATGTTCCTCAGACTATGAGATTATGCAACTCCTGAATACTGGAGGAACACCTTGTGTGCTATCAAACGTCATAACGTAACTGGGTGATTATAAATATGCTCTACAGGTGTTTCCGAAGGTGTTTTTTGGGTTGGCATAGATCGAGATTAGGATTTGTCACTCCGTGTTTCGGAGAGGTATCTCTGGCCCCTCTCGGTAATGCTCATCAATATAAGCCTTGCAAGCAATGTGGCTAATGAGTTAGTTGCGGGATGAAGTATTACGGAACGAGTAAAGAGACTTGCCGGTAATGAGATTGAACTAGGTATGATGATACTGACGATCGAATCTCGGGCAAGTAACATACCGATGACAAAGGGAACAACGTATGTTGTTATGCGGTTTGAACGATAAAGATCTTTGTAGAATATGTAGCAGCCAATATGAGCATCCAGGTTCCGCTATTGGTTATTGATCGGAGATGTGTCTTGATCATGTCTACATAGTTCTCGAACCTGTAGGGTCCGCACGCTTAACGTTCGATGACGATTTGTATTATGAGTTAGGTGTTTTTGATGACCAAAGTTTGTTCGGAGTCTCGGATGAGATCACGGATGTGACAAGGAGTCTCGAAATGGTCGAGACATAAAGATTGATATATTGGAAGGCTATGTTTCGGCACCTGAAAGGTTTCGGAAGGGTTCGTGCATTTTTCGGAGTACTGGGAGGTTACCGGAACCCCCCGGGGGATTAATGGGCCTTATGGGCTTTAGTGGAAAAGGAGAGGAAGGCTGCAGGGTGGCCGTGTGCCCCCCTTGGCTGGTCTGAATTGGACTAGGAGAGGGCGCCCCCTTGTTCCTTCTCCCTCTCCACCTCTTTCCCTCTCTCCCTCTCTTGGAAAAGGAAGGGGACTCCAACTATGGTTGGGAATCCTAGTTGGACTCCCCCTATAGGCGCGCCCCTCCTTGGCCAGCCTCCTCCTCCTCTCTCCTTTATATACGGGGGGCAGGGGGCACCCCAAAGGATAACAGTTGTTCTCTCAGTCGTGTGCGGTGCCCCCCTCCACAATTTAACACCTCGGTCATATCGTCGTAGTGCTTAGGCGAAGCTCTGCACCGGTAACATCATCAACACCGTCGCCACGCCATTGTGCTGATGGAACTCTCCCTCGTCCTCAGTTGGATCAAGAGCTCGAGGGACGTCATTGTGCTGAACGTGTGCTGAACATGGAGGTGCCGTACGTTCGGTACTTGGATCGGTTGGATCGTGAAGACGTTCGACTACATCAACCGCGTTACTAAACGCTTCCACTTTCGGTCTACGAGGGTACATGGACACACTCTCCCCTCTCGTTGCTATGCATCTCCTAGATAGATCTTGCGTGATCGTAGGAAAATTTTGAATTACTATGTTCCCCAACAGTGGTATTAGAGCCAGGTCTACGCGTAGATGTTTTATGCACGAGTATAACACAAAGAGTTGTGGGCGATAATAGTCATACTGCTTACCACCAATGACTTACTTTGATTCTACGGTATTGTTGGATGAAGCTGCCCGGACCGACATTACATGACCGTGTTCATGAGACTGGTTCTACCGACGTGCTTTTGCACACAGGTGGCTGGCGGGTGTCTGTTTCTCCAGCTTTAGTTGAATCGAGTTTGACTACGGCCGATCCTTGTTGAAGGTTAAAACAACACACTTGACGAAAAATTGGTGTGGTTTTGATGCATAGGTAAGTACGGTTCTTGCTAGAAGCCCATAGCAACCACGTAAAACTTGCAACAACAAAGTAGAGGACGTCTAACTAGTTTTTGCAGGGCTTGTTGTGATGTGATATGGTCAATACATGATGAGATTTAAATTGTTGTATGAGATAATCATGTTTTGTAACAGAGTTATCGGCAACTGGTAGGAGCCATATGGTTGTCGTTTTATTGTATGAATTGCAATCGCCATGTAATTGCTTTACTTTATCACTACGCGGTAGCGATAGTCGTAGTAGAAATAGTTGGCAAGACGACAACGATGCTACGATGGTGATCAAGGTGTCAAGCCGGTGACGATGGATATCATGATGATGCTTCGGTGATGGAGATCATGAGCACAAGATGATGATGGCCATACCATGCCACATATTTTGATTGCATGTGATGTTTATGTTTTATGCTTCTTATTTTTCTTAGTATGGCGGTAGCATTATAAGATGATCCCTTACTAAAATTTCAAGGTATAAGTGTTCTCTCTGAGTATGCACCGTTGCGACAGTTCTTCGTGCTGAGACACCACGTGATGATCGGGTGTGATAGGCTCTACGTTCACATACAATGGGTGCAAGCCAGTTTTGCACATGCAGAATACTCGGGTTAAACTTGACGAGCCTAGCATATACAGATATGGCCTCGAAACACTGGAGACCGAAAGGTCGAGCGTGAATCATATAGTAGATATGATCAACATAGGGAGTTCACCATTCAAAACTACTCCATCTCACATGATGATTGGACATGGTTTAGTTGATATGGATCACGTGATCATTTAGATGACTAGAGGGATGTCTATCTAAGTGGGAGTTATTAAGTAATATTATGATTAATTGAACTTTAATTTATCATGAACTTAGTCCTTATGTTGTAGATCAATAGCTCGCGTTGTAGCTTCCCTATGTTTTTATATGTTCCTAGAGAAAACTAAGTTGAAAGATAATAGTAGCAATGGTGCAGACTGGGTCCGTGATCTGAGGTTTATCCTCATTGCTGCACAGAAGAATTATGTCCTTGATGCACCATTAGGTGACAGACCTATTGCAAGAGCAGACGCAGACGTTATGAACGTTTGGCTAGCTCAATATGATGACTACTTGATAGTTTAGTGCACCATACTTTACGACTTAGAAATGGGGCTTCAAAGACATTTTGAACGCCACAGAGCATATGAGATGTTCCAAGAGCTGAAATTGGTATTTCAGACTCATGCCCGTGTCAAGAGGTATGAGAACTCTGACAAGTACTTCGCCTAAAAGGATGGAGGAGAATTGCTCAGCTAGTGAGCATGTGCTCAGAATGTCTGGGTACTACAATCGCTTGAATCAAGTGGGAGTTAATCTTCTAGATAAGATAAGTGACTGATAGAGTTCTCTAGTCACCATCACCAAGTTACTGGAACTCCGTGATGAACTATAGTATGCAAGGGATGATGAAAACGATTCCCGAGCTCTTCGTAATGCTGAAATCGACGAAGGTAGAAATAAAGAAAAAGCATCAAGTGTTGATGATTAAACAAGATCACTAGTTTCAAGAAAAACGGCAAAGGGAAAGAAAGTGGAACTTCAAGAAGAATGGGAAGCAAGTTGTCACTCCCGTGAAGAATCCCAAAGTTAGACCTAAGCCTGAAACTGAGTGCTTCTACTTCAAAGGAAATGGTCACTGGAAGCGGAAGTACCCCAAATATTTGGTGGATAAGAGGGATGGCAAAGTGAACAAAGGTATATTTGATATACAAGTTATTGATGTGTACCTTTCTAGTGTTCATAGTAGCCCCTGAGTATTTGATACTTGTTCAGTTGCTAAGATTAGTAACTCGAAACAGGAGTTACAGAATAAAACAGAGACTAATTGAGGGTGAAGTGATGATATGTATTGGAAATGGTTCCAAGATTGATATGATCATCATCGCACACTCCTTATACTTCCGGGATTAGTGTTGAACCTAAATAAATGTTATTTGGTGTTTGCGTTGAGCATGAATATGATTAGATCATGTTTGTTGCAATACGGTTATTCATTTAAGACAAAGGTTAATTGTTATTCTGTTTACATGAATAAAACCTTCTATGGTCATACACACAATGCTGATGGTTTATTGAATCTCGATCGTAATGATACACATATTCATGATATTGATGCCAAAAGATGCAAAGTTGATAATGATAGTGCAACTTATTTGTGGCACAGCCGTTTGGGTCATATCGGTGTAAAGCGCATGAAGAAACTCCATAAAGGCGGACTTTTGGAATCACTTGATTATGAATCATTTGATACTTGCGAACCGTGCCTTATGGGCAAGATGACTAAAAAGCCGTTCTCCGGAACAATGGACAAGCTAATGACTTATTGGAAATAATACATACTGATGTATGCAGTCCGATGAATGGTGTGGCTCGTGGCATGTATCGTTATTTTCTGACCTTCACATATGATTTGAGCAGATATGGGTATATCTTCTTAATGAAACATAAGTCTAAAACATTTTAAAAGTTCAAAGAATTTCAGAGTGAAGTGGAAAATCATCGTAACAAGAAAATGAAGTTTCTATGATCTGATCATGGAGGAGAATATTTGAGTTACGAGTTTGGCCATCATTTAAAACAATGTGGAATAGTTTCATAGCTCACGCCACCTGGAACACCACAGCGTAATGGTGTGTCCGAACGTCGTAACTACTCTTTGTTGGATATGGTGCGATCTATGATGTCTCTTACCGGTTTACCACTATCATTTTGGGGTTATGCATTAGAGACAGCTGCATTCACTTTAAATAGGGCACCATCAAAATTTGTTGAGACGACGCCTTATGAACTCTGGTTTGGCAAGAAACCAAAGTTGCCGTTTATTAAAGTTTGGGGCTGTGATGCTTATGTGAAAAAGCATCAACCTGATAAGCTCGAACCCAAATCGGAGAAGTCTGTCTCCATAGGATACCCAAAGGAAACTGTTGGGTACACCTTCTATCACAGATCCGAAGGCAAGATATTTGTTGCTAAGAATGGATCCTTTCTAGAGAAGGAGTTTCTCTCGAAAGAAGTGAGTGGGAGGAAAGTAGAACTTGATGAGGTAATGGTACCTTCTCCTGAATTGGGAAGTAGTTCATCACAGAAATCAATTCCAGTGACTCCTACACCAATTAGTGAGGAAGCTAATGATGATGATCATGAAACTTCATATCAAGATACTACCGAACCTCGTAGGTCTTCCAGAGTATGGTCCACACCAGAGTGCTACGGTAATCCTATTCTGGAAGTCATGTTACTAGACCATGATGAACCTACGAACTATGAGGAAGCGATGATGAGCCTAGATTCTGCAAAATGGCTTGAGGCCATGAAATTTGAGATGAGATCTGTTGGGGAACATAGTAATTTCAAAATTTTCCTACGATCACGCAAGATCTACTAGGAGATGCATAGCAACAAGAGGGGAGAGTTTGTCCATGTACCCTCGTAGACCGAAAGCGGAAGCATTTAGTTAACGCGGTTGATGTACTCGAACGTCTTCGCGATCCAACCGATCCAAGCACCGAACGTACGGCACCTCCGCGTTCAGCACACGTTCAGCCCGACGACGTCCCTCGAGCTCTTTATCCAGTCGAGGATGAGGGAGAGTTCCGTTAGCATGATGGTGTGGTGACGGTGTTGATGATGTTACTGGCGTAGGGCTTCGCCTAAGCACTACGACGATATGACCGAGGTGTGTAACTGTGGAGGGGGGCACCGCACACGGTTAAGAGAACTTGATGTCCTTGGGTGCCCCCCTGCCCCCGTATATAAAGGAGGAGAGGGGGAGGCTGGCCGGCCCTAGCAGAGCGCGCCAGGAGAAGGGAGTCCTACTAGGACTCCAAGTCCTAGTAGGATTCCACCTGGTGGAAGAGGGGAAGGAAGGGAGAGGGAGAGCGAGAGGGAAAGGGGGGCCGTGCCCCCTTCCCTTGTCCTATTCGGACTCCCCATGGGGGAGTGTGCACCTCCCCTATGTGGGCTGTCCTCTCTCTCCCCTATGGCCCATGTTGGCGCATTGCTTCCCCGGGGGGTTCCGGTAACCCCTCTGGCACTCCATTTTTACCCAAAACCACTCGGAACTCTTCCGGTGTCCGAATAGTGTAGTCCAATATATCAATCTTTATGTCTCGACCATTTCGAGACTCCTCGTCATGTCCATGATCTCATCCGGGACTCCGAACAAACTTCGGTCATAAAAAACACATAACTCATAATACAAATCGTCATCGAACGTTAAGCGTGCGGACCCTACGGGTTCGAGAACTATGTAGACATGATCAAGACACATCTCTGATCAATAACCAATAGCAGAACCTAGATGCTCATATTGGCTCCTACATATTCTATGAAGATCTTTATCGGTCAAACCGCATAACAACATACGATGTTCCCTTTGTCATCGGTATGTTACTTGCTCGAGATTCGATCGTCGGTATCATCACACCTAGTTCAATCTTGTTACCGGCAAGTCTCTTTACTCATTCCGTAATACTTCATCCTGCAACTAACTCATTAGTCACATTTCTCACAAGGCTTATAGTGATGAGCATTACCGAGAGGGCCCAGAGATACCTCTCCGAAACTCAAAGTGACAAATCCTAATCTTGATCTATGCCAACCCAACAAACACCTTCGGAGACACCTGTAGAGCATATTTATAATCACCCATCTATATTGTGGTGTTTGATAGCACACAAGGTGTTCCTCCAGTATTCAGGAGTTGCATAATCTCATAGTCTGAGGAACATGTATAAGTCATGAAGAAAGCCGTAGCAAGGAAACTGTAACGATCATAATGCTTAGCTAATTGATGGATCTTGTCCATCACATCATTATCCTAACGATGTGATCCCGTGCATCAAATGACAACACATGTCTATGGTGAGGAAACATAACCATCTTTGATTAACGAGCTAGTCAACTAGAGGCATACTAGGGACACTATGTTTTGTCTATGTATTCACACATGTACTAAGTTTCCGGTTAATACAATTCTAGCATAAATAATAAACATTTATCATGATATAAGGAAATAATAATAACTTTATTATTGCCTCTAGGGCATATTTCCTTCAGGATCCATGTATGAGAACAAAGTGTGGACTTTGGTGGACTTGCCCGATGATCGACAAGCCATAGAAAATAAATGGATCTTCAAGAGGAAGACGAACGCTGATACTAGTGTTACTATCTACAAAGCTCGACTTGTCGCAAAAGGTTTTCGACAAGTTCATGTTGTTGACTACAATGCTATTTTCTCAACTGTAGCGATGCTTAAATCCGTCCGAATCATGTTAGTAATTGCTATGTTTTATGAAATCTGGCAAATGGATGTCAAAACCGCATTCCTTAAATGGATATTTCTTAAATAAGAGTTGTATTTGATGCAACCAGAAGGTTTTTTCAATCCTAAAGGTGCTAACAAAGTGTGCGAGCTCCAGCGATCCATCTGTGGACTGGTGCAAGCATCTCGGAGTTGCAATATATGCTTTGATAAGGTGATCAAAGTATATGGTTTTATACATACTTATGGAGAAGCATGGTTTTATACATACTTATGGAGTGCATGACATATTGTTGAGCGGAAATGATTTAGAATTTTCTGGAAAGCATAAAGGAAAGTTTGAAAGGAGATTTTCAAAGAAAGACCTCGGTGAAGCTGCTTACATATTGGGCATCAAGATCTACAGATATAGATCAAGATGCTTGATAAGATTTTTCAAAGAGTATATACCTTGACAAGTTTTTGAAAGAGTTCAAATGGATCAGGCAAAGAAAGAGTTCTTGTCTGTATTACAAGGTGTAATGTTGAGTAAGACTCAAAGCCCGACCATGGCAGAAGAAAGTGGGAGAAATTAGCTAGAGTAGCTTCATGTAGAGCATTGTAGACATAGAATATTTGCAAAATACATATGGCTCTGAATGTGACAGACCCATTGACTAAACTTCTCTCACGAGCAAAACATGATCACACCTTAGTACTATTTGGGTGTTAATCACATAGCGATGTGAACTAGATTTCTGACTCTAGTAAACCCTTTGGGTGTTGGTCACATGGCGATGTGAACTGTGGATGTTAATCACATACAGATGTGAACCATTGATGTTAAATCACATGGCGATGTGAACTAGATTATTGACTCTAGTGCAAGTGGGAGACTGAAGGAAATATGCCCTAGAGGCAATATAAAGTTGTTAGTTATATTTCCTTATGTCATGATAAATGTTTATTATTCATGCTAGAATTGTATTAACCGGAAACTTGGTACATGTGTGAATACATAGACAAACAAAATGTCCCTAGTATGCCTCTACTTGACTAGCTCGTTAATCATAGATGGTTATGTTTCCTGACCATAGACATGTGTTTTCATTTGATGAACGGGATCACATCATTAGGAGAATGATGTGATGGACAAGACCCATTCGTTACCTTAGCATCATGATCGTTGCAGATTCATTGCTACTGCTTTCTTCATGATTTATACATGTTCCTCAGACTATTAGATTATGCAACTCCCGAATACCGTAGGAACACCTTGTGTGCTATCAAACATCACAACGTAACTGGGTGATTATAAAGATGCTCTACAGGTGTCTCTAAAGGTGTTTGTTGGGTTGGCATAGATCACGACTAGGATTTGCCACACTGTGTTTCGGAGAGGTATCTCTGGGCCCTCTCGGTAATGCTCATCACTATAAGCCTTGCAAGCAATGTGACTAATTAGTTATTTTCCGGATGAAGTATTACAAAACGAGTAAAGAGACTTGCCGGTAACGATATTGAACTAGGTATGATGATACTGATGATCGAATCTCGGGAAAGTAACATACCGATGACAAAGGGAACAACGAATGTTGTTACGCGGTTTGACCGATAAAGATATTCATAGAATATGTAGGAGCCAATATGAGCATCCAGGTTCCGCTCTTGGTTATTGATTGGAGACGTGTCTCGATCATGTCTACATAGTTCTCGAACCCGTAAGGTCCGCACACTTAACGTTTGATGACGATTTGTATTATGAGTTATGTGTTTTTGATGATCGAAGTTTGTTTGCAGTCCCGGATGAGATCACGGACGTGACGAGGAGTCTCGAAATGGTCAAGACATCAAGATTGATATATTGGAAGGCTATGTTTGGACACCGGAAAGGTTTTGGAAGAGTTCTGGCATTTTTCGAAGTACCGGGAGGTTACCGGAACCCCTGGGGGATTAATGGGCCTGATGGGCTTTACTGGAAAAGGAGACGAGGGCTGCAGGGTGGCCGTGTGCCCCCTTGGTTGGTCCGAATTGGACTCGGAGGGGCGGCGCCCCCCCCCCTCTTTCCTTATCCCTCTCCACCTCTTTCCCTCTCTCCCTCTCTTGGAAAAGGAATGGGACTCCAACTAGGATTGGGAATCCTAGTTGGACCCCCCTATAGGCGCGCCCCTCCTTGGCCGGCCTCCTCCTCCTCCCTCCTTTATATACGGTGGTAGGGGGCACCCCAAAGGATAACAATTGTTCTCTCAGCCGTGTGCGGTGCCCCCCTCCAAAGTTTAACACCTCAGTCATATCGTCGTAGTGCTTAGGCGAAGCCCTGTGCCGGTAACATCATCAACACCGTCGCCACGCCGTTGTGCTGACAAAACTCTCCCTCATTCTCAACTGGATCAAGATCTCGAGGGACGTTATCATGCTGAACGAGTGCTGAACACGGAGGTGCCATACGTTCGGTACTTGGATCGGTTAGATCGTGAAGACGTTCGACTACCGCGTTACTAAATGCTTCCACTTTCGGTGTACGAGGGTACGTGGACACACTCTCCCCTCTCGTTGCTATTCATCTCCTAGATAGATCTTGCATGATCGTAGGAAAATTTTGAATTACTACATTCCCCAACAGCGCACATGCTCCTTGTCGAGCCGCGCCCTATCCTGGGTGTCGTTGGCGTCGGTGGCGATGGGGACGTTGTGATTCTACAGGATGGTGGGCAGCAGGTTATCCTTGGCCACGACAGCCTGGGCTGCGGTGGCTTTGGCAGCGACACTAGTGGAAGAAAAGGTGGAGCCTGTGGTGAGTACCTCAACGCAAATGCAGAGGTCCGCCATGTCACTGGGATCGACACAGTCAACGGGAAAAGGGGAGTCGGTGACGTCGAGCACCCCGCTGTGGTACTCGTCGGGCACCAACGCGATCGAGATGTGGAACACACCGAAGGAGTGTTGGGGAACGTAGCAGAAATCAAAAATTTTCTACGCATCACCAAGATCTATCTATGGAGAGACTAGCAACGAGGGGAAGGAGAGTGCGTCTACATACCCTTGTAGATCGCTAAGCGGAAGCGTTCAAGAGAACGGGGTTGAAGGAGTCGTACTCATCGTGATCCAAATCACCGGAGATCCTAGTGCCGAACGGACGGCACCTCCGCGTTCAACACACGTACAGCCCGGTGATGTCTCCCATGCCTTGATCCAGCAAGGAGAGAGGGAGAGGTTGAGGAAGACTCCATCCAGCAGCAGCACAACGGCGTGGTGGTGATGGAGGAGCGTGGCAATCCTGCAGGGCTTCGCCAAGCACCGCGAGAGAGGAGGAGGACTTGGGAGAGGGGGAGGGCTGCGCCAGGGGCAAGGGTGAAGCTCCCATGTGCCTCCCCACTATATATAGGGGTGGAGGGGGCTGGTTTCTTGCCCTCCAAGTCCATTGGGGCGTTGGCAAAGGTGGGAGGAAAGAAATCACATCATTTCCTTCCCCACCGATTATTATCCCCCCTTTTTAGGGATCTTGATCTTATCCCTTCGGGGTATGATCTTATTCCTTCTAAGGGGGGATCTTGGTGCGCCTTGACCAGGGGTGTGGGGCCTTGCCCCCACTACCCACGTTCATGTGGGTCCCCCCATGCAGGTGGGCCCCACTCCAGAACCTTCTAGAACCTTCCCGGTACAATACCGAAAAATCCCGAACATTTTCCGGTGGCCAAAATAGGACTCCCCATATATAAATCTTTACCCCCGGACCATTCCGGAACTCCTCGTGACGTCCGGGATCTCATCCAGGACTCCGAACAACATTCGGTAACCACATACAAACTTCCTTTATAACCCTAGCGTCATCGAACCTTAAGTGTGTAGACCCTACGGGTTCGGGAACCATGCAGACATGACCGAGACAACTCTCCGGCCAATAACCAACAGCGGGATCTGGATACCCATGTTGGCTCCCACATGTTCCACAATGATCTCATCGGATGAACCACAATGTCGAGGATTCAATCAATCCCGTATTCAATTCCCTTTGTCTAACGGTATTGTACTTGCCCGAGATTCGATCGTCGGTATACCGATACCTTGTTCAATCTCGTTACCGGCAAGTCTCTTTACTCGTTCCGTAACACATCATCCCGTGATCAACCCCTTGGTCACATTGTGCACATTATGATGATGTCCTACCGAGTGGGCCCAGAGATACCTCTCCGTTACACGGAGTGACAAATCCCAGTCTCGATTCGTGCCAACCCAACAGACACTTTCGGAGATACCCGTAGTGCACCTTTATAGCCACCCAGTTACGTTGTGACGTTTGGTACACCCAAAGCATTCCTACGGTATCCGGAAGTTGCACAATCTCATGGTCTAAGGAAAAGATACTTGACATTAGAAAAGCTTTAGCATACGAACTACACGATCTTTGTGCTAGGCTTAGGATTGGGTCTTGTCCATCACATCATTCTGCTAATGATGTGATCCCGTTATCAACGACATCCAATGTCCATGGTCAGGAAACCGTAACCATCTATTGATCAACGAGCTAGTCAACTAGAGGCTTACTAGGGACATGGTGTTGTCTATGTACCCACACATGTATCTGAGTTTCCTATCAATACAATTATAGCATGGATAATAAACGATTATCATGAACAAGGAAATATAATAATAACTAATTTATTATTGCCTCTAGGGCATATTTCCAACAGTCTCCCACTTGCACTAGAGTCAATAATCTAGTTCACATCGCCATGTGATTAACACTCACAGGTCACATCGCCATGTGACCAACATCCAAAGAGTTTACTAGTGTCACTAAACTAGTTCACATAGTCATGTGATTAAGACTCAATGAGTTCTGGGGTTTGATCATGTTTTGCTTGTAAGAGAGGTTTTAGTCAACGGGTCTGCAACATTCAGATCCGTATGTATTTTGCAATTCTCTATGTCATATTGTAAATGCTGCTTCCACGCTCCACTTGGAGCTATTCCAAATGGTTGCTCCACTATACGTATCCGGTTTGCTACTCAGAGTCATTCGGATAGGTGTTAAAGCTTGCATCGACGTAACCCTTTACGCCGAACTCTTTATCACCTCCATAATCGAGAAACATGTCCTTTATTTACTCCAAGGACAATTTTGACCGCTGTCCAATGATCCATTCCTGGATCATTCTTGTACCACTTGACTGACTCATGGCAAGGCACACTTCCGGTGTGGTACACAGCATAGCATACTATAGAGCCTACGTCTGAAGCATAGGGGACGGCCTTCGTCCTTTCTCTCTCTTCTACCGTGGTCGAGCTTTAACTCTTAACTTCATACCTTACAACTCAAGCAAGAACTCATTCTTTGACTGATCCATCTTGAACACCTTCAAGATCATGTCAAGGTATGTGCTCATTTGAAAGTACCATTAAGCGTTTTTGATCTATCCTCATAGATCTTGATGCTCAATGTTCAAGTAGCTTAATCCAGGTTTTCTATTGAAAAACACCTTTCAAATAACCCTATATGCTTTCCAGAAATTCTACATCATTTCTGATCAACAATATGTCAACAACATATACTCATCAGAAATTCTATAGTGCTCCCACTCACTTCTTTGGAAATACAAGTTTCTCATGAACTTTGTATAAACCCAAAATCTTTGATCATCTCATCAAAGCGCACATTCCAACTCCGAGATGCTTACTCCAGTCCTTAGAAGGATTGCTGGAGCCAGCATACCTTTTAGCGTCCTTAGGATCGACAAAAACTTTCTGATTGTATCACATACAACCTTTCCATACGAAGACTGGTAAGGAAACTCGTTTTGACATCCATCTGCCAGATTTCATAAAAGCAGCTAATGCTAACATGAATCCGACGGACTTAAGCATCGCTACGGATGAGAAAATCTCATCGTAGTCAACTCCTTGAACTTGTGAAAAACTCTTCGCCACAAGTCGAGCTTCATAGACGGTGACATTACCGTCCATGTCCGTCTTCTTCATAAAGATCCATTTATCTCAATGGCTTGCCGATCATTGGGCAAGTCCACCAAAGTCCATGCTTTGTTCCGATACATGGATCCTATCTCGGATTTCATGGCTTCTAACCATTTGTCGGAATTTGGGCCCCCCATCGCTTCTCCATAGCTCGTAGGTTCATTATTGTCTAGCAACATGACCTTCAAGACAGGATCACCGTACCACTCTGAAGCAGTACGCGTCCTTGTCGTCCTACGAGGTTCGGTAGTGACTTGATCCGAAGCTTCATGATCACTATCATAAGCTTCGACTTCAATTGGTGTAGGTGCCACAGGAACAACTTCCTGTGCCCTGCTACACACTGGTTGAAGTGATGGTTCAATAACCTCATCAAGTCTCCACCATCCTCCCACTCAATTCTTTCGAGAGAAACTTTTCCTCGAGAAAGGACCCGTTTCTAGAAACAATCACTTTTGCTTCCGGATCTGAATTAGAAGGTATACCCAACCATTTTGGGTATCCTATGAAGATGCATTTATCTGTTTTGGGTTCGAGCTTATCAACCTGAAACTTTTTCACATAAGCGTCGCAGCCCCAAACCTTTAAGAAATGACAGCTTAGGTTTCTCTAAACCAGAGTTCATACGGTGTCATCTCAACGGAATTACGTGGTGCCCTATTTAAAGTGAGTGCGGTTGTGTCTAATGCCTAACCCATGAATGATAGTGGTAATTTGATAAGAGACATCATGGTATGCACCATATCCAATAGGGTGCAGTTATGATGTTCGGACACACCATCACACTATGGTGTTCCAGACGGTATTGGTTGTGAAACAATCTCCACAATGTCTTAATTGTGTGCCAAACTCGTAACTCAGATACTCATCTCTATGATCATATCATAGACATTTTATCCTCTTGTCACAATGATCTTCAACTTCACTCTGAAATTACTTGAACCATTCAATAATTCAGACTTGTGTTTCATCAAGTAAATATACTCAACATCTACTCGAATCATCTGTGAAGTAAGAACATAACGATATTCACTGCATGCCTCAGCAGTAATTGGACTGCACACATCAAAATGTGTTACTTCCAACAAGTTGCTATCTTGTTCCATCTTACTGAAAACGAGGCTTTTTCAGTCATCTTGCCCATGTGGTATGATTTGCATATCTCAAGTGATTCAAAATCAAGTGAGTCCAAATGATCCATCTGCATGGAGTTTCTTCATGCATATACACCAATAGACATGGTTCGCATGTCTCAAACTATTCAAAACGAGTGAGTCCAAAGATCCATCAACATGGAGCTTCTTCATGCGTTTTATACCAATATGACTTACATGGCAGTGCCACAAGTAAGTGGTACTATCATTACTATCTTATATCTTTTGGCATGAAAATGTGTATCACTACGATCGAGATTCAATAAACCACTCCTTTAGGTGAAAAACCATTGAAGGTATTATTCAAATAAATAGAGTAACCATTATTCTCCTTAAATTAATAACCGTATTGCGATAGACATAATCCAATCATGTCTATGCTCAACGCAAACACCAAATGACAATTATTCAGGTTTAATACTAATCTTGATGGTAGAGGGAGCGTGCGATGTTTGATCACATCAAACTTGGAAACACTTCCAACACATATCATCAGCTCACCTTTAGCTAGTCTCCGTTTATTCCGCAGCTCTTTTATTTTGAGTTACTAACACTTAGCAACCGAATCGGTATCTTAATACCCTGGTGCTACTAGGAGTACTAGTAAAGTACACATTAACATAATGTATATCCAATATACTTCTATCGACCTTGCCAGCCTTCTCATCTACCAAGTATCTAGGGTAATTCTGCTCCAGTGGCTGTTCCCCTTATTACAGAAGCACTTAGTCTCGGGTATAGGTTCAACCTTGGGTTTCTTCATTAAAGCAGGAGCTGATTTGTTGTTTCATAAAGTATCCCTTCTTGCCCTTGCCCTTCTTGAAACTAGTGGTTTCACCAACCATCAACAATTGAAGCTCCTTTTTGATTCCTACTTTCGTGGTGTCAAACATCACGAATATCTCAAGGATCATCATATCTATCCCTGATTTGTTATAGTTCATCACGAAGCTCTAGCAGCTTGGTGGCAATGACTTTGAAGAAACATCACTATCTCTGGAAGATCAACTCCCACTCGATTCAAGTGATTGTTGCACTCAGACAATCTGAGCACAAGCTCAACGATTGAGCTTTTCTCCCTTAGTTTGCAAGCTAAGAAAATCGTCGGAGGTCTCATACCTCTTGACGTGGGCACGAGCCAGAAATCCCAATTTTAGCCCTCGAGACATCTCATATGTTTCGCGATGTTTCGAAAACGTCTTTGGTGCCTCTACTCTAAACCGTTTAACTGAACTATCACGTAGTTATCAAAACGTGTATGTCCGATGTTCGCAACATCCACAGACGATGTTTGGGGTTCAGCACACTGAGCGGTGCATTAAGGACATAAGCTTTCTTCTGTCCGCATAATTGCTACTGTCAACTTTCAACTATATTTTCTCTAGGAACATATCTAAACAGTGGAACTAAAGCGCGAGCTTACGACATAATTTGCAAAGATCTTTTGACTATGTTCAGGATAATTAACTTCATCTCATGAACTCCCACTCAGATAGACATCCCTCTAGTCATCTAAGTGATTACATGATCCGAGTCAACTAGGCCGTGTCCGATCATCACGTGAGACGGACTAGTCATCATTGGTGAACATCTTCATGTTGATCGTATCTACTATACGACTCATGCTCGACCTTTCGGTCTCTTGTGTTCCGAGGCCATGTCTGTACATGCTAGGCTCGTCAAGTTAACCTAAGTGTTTTGCGTGTGTAAATCTGGTTTACACCCGTTGTATGTGAACGTAAGAATCTATCACACCCGATCATCACGTGGTGCTTCGAAACGACGAACTTTCGCAACGGTGCACAGTTAGGGGGAACACTTTCTTGAAATTTTAATGAGGGATCATCTTATTTACTACCGTCGTTCTAAGCAAATAAGATGCACAAACATGATAAACATCACATGCAATCAAATAGTGACATGATATGGCCAATATCATTTTGCTCCTTTTGATCTCCATCTTTGGGGCTCCATGATCATCATTGTCACCGGCATGACACCATGATCTCCATCATCGTGTCTTCATGAAGTTGTCTCGCCAACTATTACTTCTACTACTATGGCTATCGGTTAGCAATAAAGTAAAGTAATTACATGGCGTTGTTTAATGACACATAGGTCATACAATAAATTAAGACAACTCCTATGGCTCCTGCCGGTTGTCATACTCATCGACATGCATGTCGTGATTCCTATTACAAGAACATGATCAATCTCATACATCACATATCATTCATCACATTCTTCTTGGCCATATCACATCACATAGCATACCCTGCAAAAACAAGTTAGACGTCCTCTAATTGTTGTTTGCATGTTTTACGTGGCTGCTATGGGTTTCTAGCAAGAACGTTTCTTACCTATGCAAAACCACAACGTGATATGCCAATTGCTATTTACCCTTCATAAGGACCCTTTTCATCGAATCTGTTCCGACTAAAGTGGGAGAGACTGGCACCCGCTAGCCACCTTATGCACCAAGTGCATGTCAGTCGGTGGAACCTATCTCACGTAAGAGTACGTGTAAGGTCGGTCCGGGCCGCTTCATCCCACAATACCATCGAAACAAGATTGGACTAGTAACGGTAAGCATATCGAACAAGATCAACGCCCACAACTACTTTGTGTTCTACTCGTGCACAGAATCCAGCAATAGACCTAGCTCATGATGCCACTGTTGGGGAACGTAGCAGAAATCAAAAAATTTCTACGCATCACCAAGATCTATCTATGGAGAGACTAGCAACGAGGGGAAGGAGAGTGCATCTACATACCCTTGTAGATCGCTAAGCGGAAGCGTTCAAGAGAACGGGGTTGAAGGAGTCATACTCATCGTGATCCAAATCACTGGAGATCCTAGTGCCGAACGGACGGCACCTCCGCGTTCAACACACGTACAGCCCGGTGACGTCTCCCATGCCTTGATCCAGCAAGGAGAGAGGGAGAGGTTGAGGAAGACTCCATCCAGCAGCAGCACAACGGCGTGGTGGTGATGGAGGAGCGTGGCAATCCTGCAGGGCTTCGCCAAGCACCGCGAGAGAGGAGGAGGACTTGGGAGAGGGGGAGGGCTGCGCCAGGGGCAAGGGTGAAGCTCCCATGCGCCTCCCCACTATATATAGGGGTGGAGGGGGCTGGTTTATTGCCCTCCAAGTCCATTGGCGCGTTGGCAAAGGTGGGAGGAAAGAAATCACATCATTTCCTTCCCCACCGATTGTTATCCCCCTTTTTAGGGATCTTGATCTTATCCCTTCGGGGTATGATCTTATTCCTTCTAAGGGGGGATCTTGGTGCACCTTGACCAGGGGTGTGGGGCCTTTCCCCCACTACCCATGTTCATGTGGGTCCCCCCATGCAGGTGGGCCCCACTCCAGAACCTTCTAGAACCTTCCCGGTACAATACCGAAAAATCCCGAACATTTTCCGGTGGCCAAAATAGGACTTCCCATATATAAATCTTTACCTCCGGACCATTCCGGAACTCCTCGTGACATCCGAGATCTCATCCGGGACTCCGAACAACATTCGGTAACCACATACAAACTTCCTTTATAACCCTAGCGTCATCGAACCTTAAGTGTGTAGACCCTACGGGTTCGGGAACCATGCAGACATGACCGAGACAACTCTCCGGCCAATAACCAACAGCAGGATCTGGATACCCATGTTGGCTCCCACATGTTCCACGATGATCTCATCGGATGAACCACGATGTCGAGGATTCAATCAATCCCGTATTCAGTTCCCTTTGTCTAACGGTATTGTACTTGCCCGAGATTCGATCGTTGGTATACCGATACCTTGTTCAATCTCGTTACCGGCAAGTCTCTTTACTCATTTCGTAACACATCATCCCATGATCAACCCCTTGGTCACATTGTGCACATTATGATGATGTCCTACCGAGTGGGCCCAGAGATACCTCTCCGTTTACACGGAGTGACAAATCCCAGTCTCGATTCGTGCCAACCCAACAGACACTTTCGGAGATACCCATAGTGCACCTTTATAGCCACCCAGTTACGTTGTGACGTTTGGTACACCCGAAGCATTCCTACGGTATCCGGGAGTTTCACAATCTCATGATCTAAGGAAAAGATACTTGACATTAGAAAATCTTTAGCATACAAACTACACGATCTTTGTGCTAGGCTTAGGATCGGGTCTTGTCCATCACGTCATTCTGCTAATGATGTGACCCCGTTATCAACGACATCCAATGTCCATGGTCAGGAAATTGTAACCATCTATTGATCAACGAGCTAGTCAACTAGAGGCTTACTAGGGACATGGTGTTGTCTATGTACCCACACATGTATCTGAGTTTCCTATCAATACAATTATAGCATGGATAATAAACGATTATCATGAACAAGGAAATATAATAATAACTAATTTATTATTGCCTCTAGGGCATATTTCCAACAAGGAGACATAGAGTCCGTGGCGACGCTGGCGGCACCCTGCCAGACGCGGGGACGACACCGTGCGTGATGTGCTCGCCTAAGAAAGCAAAGGGCCTCGTCTGGAACTTGACTCTGGCTGGCACCGTGAGCTGCCCCACGGTGGGCGCCAACTGTCGTGGTGATCTCACGGCAGATGCCATAGGATGGCTAAAGAGTAGGACAGACACAAAGGCACCGGTGGGTTCTAGAGGCAAGGTTGGCACGCGCAAGTGTGAGACACGAGACATACCTAGGTTTGGGGCTCTCCAGAGAGATAATACCCCTAGTCCTGCCGAGTGTGGTTTATATGAGGATGATACAAGCTTGCTCCTAGAGCTGTTTTGGGGAGGAAGGAAGATGAGCCCGTGCATATGCTGCTCCTTCTCTCTGTGGGTGGATGTGTGTGTATGTGTGGATTCTGCTGATGATTGCTTCATCCCTGTACATGGAGGAGCACTGGGCGGTCTTATAGGCCACCCCGGGGTTACAATGGTAATACTATATGGGCGCAGGGCCGGGTTTTCAGTGACTCGAAGCCGACGCTGACCCACCGAGTACCAGGGTGCGCCGGATTCTCCACGAATCACTGTGCCTCGGTTTGTCGTATGTCACGGAGTGGTTGAGCCGGGTCAGCTACAGTGCCAGGACGCCTAGTCACCGTCGGTCCTTGTCGATGGGACGGAGGCGCACTGTGGCTATCCCCGCATTGGTCAACGGAGTAGGTGGGCCGCTGTAGCCATGCTCGCCCCTTGTGGGGGCCTGCTTTGCCGTACGCCTGGAGGGGACAGGCGCTGACCCACCACTGGGTTGAGGGGCAGGCCATGGTTAGGCTTGTTTGTCTTCTTGGGGTTTGTCTTATTGGAACCAGCTGGCAATGCGCATGTCGGCTGGCCAGGTCACCACACTTGGTCGGGTTGTGCTGGGAAGCTGGTCAGAGTGAGCCGGGTTGAGGGGCGTTCCTGGCCCCGATGTTTTTGAAATGGTTCTGGGCTCCGTTGCCTGCCCAGGGGCCATCCCCCCGACACCGGTGCAGCGATGAACGGATCCTTCTCGGTGGACAAAGATTCATGGCACGCAAGGGCAAGGACACGTGGATTTTGGGCCACATGATTGCGCCCATGATCAGTAAAGTGGACCGGTCACATGGATGTGTTTAGACCCTTGCATGTATTTGAAGCTTAATCCCTTGTGAATTCCTGCATGAGATAGGCAGAGATAGAATGGTTCACCAACCACACCTCCCATGCCTTTTCTCTTGACTTCAAATTTTAATCCATCATATTTTTTGGGTCCAAAATCCAATTTGTATTTTGTTTGCACATTCACGCTAGTTGTAACGAGGGATTTGGAACAAGACCACTCTTGAACATGTTTGGAAAATGTTTGAAACTTCACCAAGTTTCAACTACTAAAACTTGATACGAACGAATGATAAATTAACCAAGTTTCAAAACTAAAACTTAAACACAAACCCTAAACCCTAAGTCTCTAAAACTAAAACTTAAAACTAAACTGTAAGCCCTAAGCTCTACACCCTAATCCCCAGATCCTAAACCTAGAACCCTAAAAGCGAATGAAACTTGGTGAAAACTTAATATAACGACTATCTGAATATTTAAACCTTGGATTTTTACAAGTTTTCAAAATGTATTCAAGGTCGGTCTTGTTCAAAAGTTCTCTTCACCACAAACGCAAATATGGAAATGAAACATAACTTGGACTTTGATTCAAAATATATAGTAGATTCAAATTTGAAGATGAAATGAAAAGGCATGTGAGGTGCGGTGGATGGCACATATAACTCTGGCATAAGCCACCAAAAGCATGCACGGATGGACCCCGCACTACAGTAATCAAAGGCCTTGAGACCAAACAAGTTTGTGAATATTAAAGCAATTTGACGGCTGCATGCGTGCATGCTCCTGTCCCTGCAAGTTTCTGCATTGTCCCAGCGTGCCCTTGCAAGTTTCTGACTTCTGGCAAACGGTTTCACACTCGGTGTGAGTCGGAATGGTTATTTTTTCAACATAAGGTAAATCACAGATTTGCATAGAAGATACACATAGTTGTATATTATTAATTTAAAATGATATCATCTTATGAAAATAAAAAACAAGGCCTACTACTGCAAAAGGGACTACCAGTGGCGAGCGCAAATTAGCTATCAGAGGCAGGCAGGATGGCTGCCACTAATAAGCTGCCACTGATAATACAGTTACTAGTGGCGAGCGTCCCCCACTGGTGAAAGACCCTAAAAGTGTTGAGCAAACATTCCCACCCGCCACTCAAATGCAAGGATTCGAGCACAACCAGATGTTGATGCTTTGCAGATAGTATGGGCTATGCATGTCGTAAACTTTGCGATATCGAGTCCACCTCGGGTATGAATTTCAATAAAAGTTTTTCAGTTATTTCTTTCTCTGAAGATGATATTGTTAATAAAGCTTCAAGAATTGGGGTATCTTTATTTAGTAATATTCATGAAGTTTCCTCTTAGGTGAATGAGTTGCTGAACTCAGAGACCGGCATTGTGTTGATGATGCTAAAAAAGGCTGCCAAAACACCCATTGACGATGATGATCCTAAAGGGCTTTCGATCCCCTATATTCAAAAGAATGTGTGAGTACATGAATGTTGAGGAGGTAAGTTTTTACTGGAAAATCATATGGTTATTCTGAAGACAAGGTTAAAATACCTCGCAAGCGCATGAAGAAGGTGTTTGATCTTTTTGCGGTGCAATGTATGACGAATTAGAGGATTTTTTTGGAATAGCAGAGGTCTTTGGGACCTGGCTAAACGACAATTTTTTCAGACTCTTCTTGGGAACATAATTTAGATTTCATTGCTCTTGTGGAGATATGGCTCCAAACTTTGCGGCACCATTCCTGTGTATGGGCCTAGATTTTGCTTGGTACTGCCTACCACTCAGGGTTAGGTTGGGCAGTATCTTGCTAGGTGTGAACAAATCCAAAGTTGAGGTTCTTAATATGAAGGTTGGTGTTCTTTCCGTAAAATTCCATGTGCACTCGAAAGGTGATGACTTCTCATGGGCACTAGTGGTTGTCTATGGGGCCGCACAACCGAAACTTAAGCCGGATTTTTGTAGAGTTGGTTAGGATCTGTGGGTCAGAGTCTTTACCCATGTGAGGTGGGGATATTAATATCATTCGGCGTAATGACGAGAAAAATAGTTGTAACTTTGGTGAAAAATGGTCGATTATGTTTAATGCAATCATTGAGAGCTTAGACATCAAAGAGATTGCTTTGTCTGGTGAAAAGGTCAATAGTTTACCTGGGCGAATAATCTTGAAGTTTCAGCATATGGAAGCTTGATCGCGGTTGATGAGTGTTGAGTGGGAGCAAAAGTTTGCTCTTACTGTTAGAGCCCTCTAGAGAATCATCTCTTATCATACCCCACTTATTTTGGACTCTGGTGAAGCTTCTCATTTGGGGAATAAAGTTGCCTTTTATTTAGAATTATCTTGGTTTGGTGGTTTAAAAATGGTTAGGAAAGGAGATGCAACTAATATTGATCGCTGTCAATTCAAAATCCGCCACCTTTGAAGAGGGGCGAAGAACTTGAGTGGCGCTTATAGAAAATAAAAAGAGCGTATTTTGGATATTGTCAACACTTTACATAACAAAGTCAAATCCTCACCCCTCTGCATGGCAGATTATGCACCCGAGCGGGAGGCAGATTAGTTTCTCGCAAAACTTATAAAATGGTCTCGACGTGTTAATGTTAAGTCTATTCGGGACGGGGACATTGATACTAAGTTTCTGCATTTTATGTGTAGGAAGAAGAGAATCTATCAACTGGAACAAGATGAAAGTACTATTGTTGGTCAGGACTTACTTAAGGCATTATTACCAACTATTACAAGCATCTTTTTGGGCACCCAGCCTCCAATTTCTTCATGATGGACAAGGAGGTGATTGATGATATACCTCGGCCCTCTCTTGAGGAAAATGCTATTTTGGCATTACCTTTTTCAGATATGGAAATCTTTGAAACCATTTCTCAAAGGGAAAGGAATATGGCTCTGGGACCGGATGAGTTCCCTATGGAGTTTTATCAGAACTGTTGGGGGATAATCAAGGGCGGCCTTTTACCAATGTTTGAGGATCTTTTCAATGATGATTTAGCGTTGTTTCGCTTCACTTTGGGATAATCAAGTTACTTCATATGAAGGAAGATGAAGTTCAAATTGAGCAGTTCAAACCTATATGTTTGCTGAATGTCAGCTTCAAAATTTTCACGAAAGTGGTTACTAATGGCTTATCCATTATTTCCCACTCTGCGGTTTGCCATAACCAAACTCCTTGCATGCCTGGATGGAATTTCTAGGAGGGGTGGCTGTCCTCCATGAAACTATTCATGAGCTTCACAAAAAGAAACTTGATGAAGTTATCTTTAAAGTGGACTTTGAAAAGGCGCATGATAAAGTTAAATGACCTTTTCTTCAACAAGCTCTACGTATGAAAGGTTTTCCCGCGAATTGGCGACATCAGGTTGAATCTTTTGTTCAGGGTGCGAGCGTTGGGGTCAAGTTAAATGATGGCATTGGTCATTATTTCCAGACCTTGAAAGGTTTGTGACAGGGTGATACTACGTCTCCCATCCTCTTCAATGTTTTCTTTGATATGTTGGCCATCCTTATAGCACATGCTAAGAAGGATGGCCAAGTCAGTCGACTCATCCAACACTTGGAGCATGGGGGTGTGTCTATCCTTCAGTATGCCAATGCTATAATCAGTGTTATGGAGAATGATTTACACAAGGCCAATAATATGAAAATGATCCTTTGACTTTTTGAACAACTATTTGTTCTAAAAATAAATTTCCATAAGAGTGAGCGGAAGAGGCAAAGAAATAGAAAGCCAATATAGACAACTCTCCGGGTGTGAGGTGTGCTCCCTCTCATTTACTTATCTCGGAATACCCATTCATCAGCGTAAGCTAACTAACCAAGAATGGAAAATTATTGAAGACCGACTCGAAAAAAGTTGGGTTGATGGATGGGTAAACTCATGTCATATGGGGCACGGTCAAATCTTATCAACGTGCTTCAAAAGACTAAATTTCTTCTGGCAATGTGATGAACACAAGCGGAAGTATAGACTGGCTAAATGGGATATCTTGTGTAGGCCTAAGGATCAAGTAAGGCCGGTTATAGAAAACCTGGAATTTAAATGAGGAAGGTGTCTGGCAAGAATTCCTTCATAAGAAATATCTTAATTCCAAAACCCTATCTCAAGTGGAAGCCAAACCTACATATTCTCTATTTTGAAGGGGCTTGATGAAGGTTAAGTCTCCCTTCTTTATCGGAGGCTCTTTTGTGGTTGGTGATGGCCGATCCATGAGTTTCTGGGAAGATACATGGCTGGGAGACAATACACTTGCAATTCAGTATCCATTGTTTTTCAATGTGGTGCGAAGAAAGGATGCCACCGTTCAATCCGTTCTTGGATCAACACCCCTGAACATCCAATTTAGGAGGGCCTTGATTGGCAATAACTGGACAGCTTGGCTCTATTTAGTTCACAGGTTGATGTCAGTCAACCTGACGCTTACGTCTGACGTTGTTAGATGGAGACTAACTAGAATGGGATATTTATCATTAAGTCTATGTGTGCGATCAATACGGGTCCCATGATTCATAGGAAATATATTTGGAAAATCAATGTACCATTAATGATTAAAGTTTTTATCCCGTTGGTTCAATGGTAGGTGATCCTTACCAAAGATAACTTATCTAAAAGAAACTAGCATGGATAAAAAAATGTTGTTCTGTGATCAAGAAATTTTTTTATACATCTTTTCATTTCCTGCCCTTTTTGTTTCTTTGATCTGGCTAACTACAACTTGTCATCCTCAGTAAGTATCCCAAATTTGTTTGGTAACTTGCGAGTTGGTACCAATCCAAATTTTAGGGTCATATATATATGGGTTTGTGCCTTACTTTGAGAAATTTTAAATTGCTGAAATGACTGCATTTTTAGCAGACCATGTTCTATAAATATTTTGCAGGTTATCATTCGAGTGGCATCATATATCTGTATGTGGTCACCACTTCAGCATGGGGACGCTCCGGAGCACATCTCCTTTGGGTGGAACCATCTAGCGATGGCTACTCGGGCAAATTCAACCTGTTTGGTTGGCATGTGACTATTAGATTATGTGGTTAAGTCATTTAATCTTATTTTCCGACCGGTTGTGGTCTTTCCACTTTGTATTTGAGCACTTTGAAATACTAGAACCACTTTTTAATAAATTTCGTGCATCATGATGATGTAGAGCCCACCACCTTTTCAAAAAAAAAGAAGTGCATAATATTTTTGCCTTTCCTCCAAGTTATCATGTTACCTCTTTTGTTATGTATGAAATAATTTTTGGGTTCTGATAACAGAACTGCATCTGTTTGCGTATCCGACCTCCAATTTCGCCATGATGGACGAGTAGGTGACTGATGATATACCTCGACTCTCTCTCTCTCTCTCTCTCTCTCTCTCTCTTGAGTAAAATGCTATTTTGATAGCACCTTTCTCATATACGGAGATCTTTGACGCCATTTCTCAAAGGCAAAGGAATAAGGCTCTGGGACCGAATGAGTTCCCCGAGGAGTTTTATCACAAGTGGTTGGGGATAATCAAGGGTGACCCTTTACCCATGTTTGAGGATCTGTTCAACGATGATTTATTGTTGTTCTACCTCACTTTGGGATAATCATGTTGCTTCATAAGAAGGAAGATGAATTCAAATTGAGCAGTTCAAAACTATATGTTTGTTGAATGTTAGCTTCAAAATATTCACTAAAGTGCGTGTTAATGGGCTATCCATTATTGCTCACTACATGGTTCGCCCTACACAAACTCCTTTCATGCCTGGATGAAATATCTAGGAGGGGTGATTGTCTTCCGTGAAACTATTCATGAGCTTCACAAAAAGAAACTTGATGAAGTTATCTTTAAAGTGAACTTCGAAAAGGCGTATGATAAGTTCAAATGACCATTTGTTCAACAAGATCGGCGTGTGCAAGGTTTTGCCATGAATTGGTGACATCAGGTTGAATCTTTCGTTCAGAGTGGGAGCATAGGGCTCAAGGTAAATGATGACATTGGTCATTATTTCCAGATGCTAAAAGATTTGCGAGAGGGTGATACTACATCTCCCATCCTTTTTAATTTTGTCGTTGATATCTTGGCCATCCTTATAGCATAGGCTAAGAAGGATGGCCAAGTCGTGGTCTCATTCAACACCTGGTGCATGGGGGTGTGTCTAACCTTCAATATTCCAATGATATAATCATTTTTATGGAGAATGATTTGCAGAAGGCCATTAATATGACGTTGATCCTTTGCCTTTTTGAACAACTATCTGGTCTCAAAATAAATTTCCATAAGAGCGAGTGATATACCCAAAGAAACATAAAGACAATATAGACAACTCTTCGGGTGTGAGGTGCTCTCCCTCCTATTTACTTATCTTGGAATACCCATTCATCACCGTATGCTAACCAACCAAGAATGAGAATTATTGAGGACCGGCTCAAAAAAAATTGGGTTGATGGATGGGTAAACTCATGTCATAAGGGGCACTGTTAAATCTTGTCAACGCGGTTCTCACAAGTTTACCCGTGTTTATGTTGTCCTTTTTTGAAATATCCAAGGGGTTTTGAAAATACTAAATTTCTTCTGGCATTGTGATGAACACAAACGGAAGTATAGAATGGCTAAATGGGATATCTTCTGTAGGCCTAAGGACCAAGTCAGGCTGGGTATAGAAAACTTTGAATTTAAAAATTAGTTATTGCTTAGTAAATGGCTATTAAGTTACAAAATGAGAAATGTTTCTTGCAAGAACTCCTTCATAATAAATATCTTCATTCCCAAACGCTATCTCAAGTGGACGCCAAACCTACATATTCTCAGTTTTGAAAGGGCTTGATGAAGGTCAAGTCTCCCTTCTTTATGCAAGGCTCTTTTGTGGTTGGTGATGGCCGATCCATGGGTTTCTGGGAAGATACATGGCTGGGAGAGAATCCACTTGCGGCCTAGTATCCATCGTTATTCAATGTGGCACGAAGGGAAGGATGCCACCATTCAATCTGTTTCTGGATCAACACCCCTGAACATCCAGTTTAGGAGGGCCTTGATTGGCGATAAATGGACGGCTTAGCTCCATTTAGTTCGCAGGTTGATGTCGGTCAACCTGACGCTTACGCCTCACATTGTTAGATGGAGACTAAACTATAACAGATATTTACTACCAAGTCTATGTATGCGATGAATACGGGCCCGGTGTTTCATAGGAAACATATTCAGAAAATCAATGTACCATTAAAGATTAATTTTTATCTTGTTTGTTCAATGGTAGGTGGTCCTTACCAAAGATAATTTGGCTGAAAGAAACTGGAATGGATGTAAAAAATGTTGTTTTGTGATCAAGAGAAAATAATTATACATCTTTTCATTTCCAGCCCTTTCTGTTGCTTTGATCTGGTCGTACTACAACTTTTCAGTCCTAATAAGTATCCCAAATTTGTTTGGCAACTTGTGAGTTGGTATCAATCCAAAGTTTAGGGTCATATCTATATAGGGGTTTGTGCCTTACTTTGAGCAATTTGAAATTGCCGGAATGACTACGTTTTTAATAGGCCATGTTCTATAAACTTTTTGCAGGTTACAATCCGGGCCACATCATATATCCGTATCTGGTCATCACTTCAGCGTGGGATGCTCCGGAGCACATGGCATTTGGGTGCAATCGGCTGGCGATGGTTGCTCATGTGTTATTTAACTTGTTTGGTTGGTGTGCCACTTATAGATTTTGTGGTTAAGTCATGTAATCTTCTTAGCACTTTGAAATAATAGAACCTCTTCTAATAAATTTGGCGTGTGCATCATGATGATGTAGAGCCCCCCTGTTTTCGAAAAGAAGTGCATAATAATTATTTATTTCCTTCAAGTTATTATGTTACCTTCTGTTATGTATGAAATAAATTTTGGTTTGTGACAACATTACTGCATTTTCCTTAGATAATAAGTTATTGGTATATCATGGATTGTATTCTGGTTCATTGGTCTATTCAATGGCAAGATGACATTATTAACAAATATAAGGAGAAAAGAAAACTCATGGACACTGACAAACACAAAATGGGGCAGCAAAGCACACTTTCCTTCTAACTTATGATATACCCAATAATAATTATGAGAAAATGGGTGCATGGACGGGGCATGGAAGAGGGAGAGATGGAGATATATGCCCAACAAGTCCAAGTGACGGAAAAGACACAAGACCAGGATATGTGAGGAATCAAACAAGTTTATCCCAAACACCTATCCACCAGGACCTACCGACGACGAGTGCATGACTGTTTGGGAGAGCAGGTCCCCGAAACTCCACCCTTTGTGATCCTGCGTGGGAAGAAGAGTGATAAGGTTACTGGGGAATGTCTCGGCGCGGCGCGACTACTCGCTATTGTTTGCCTACGTCCACGACTTCAACTACTTCCCCGGCCTCCCCACCGACGATATGGGTGACAACAATATCAACATCTCAAACAAGAAGGCTGTTGAAGCCTCTGCCGCCATAGTTTTGTACTTTCGAACTAGAGGGTATGATCTATACATCCCTCTCTTATCCGTTCATGTGTTAGCCATACTTTTTTTTGGTGGTGATGTGTTAGCCATACTTGTTGTTATCATAGATGTTTCTTTTTCTATGCTTATTACGTGCTCACATGTTTAGCTCTCAGTATGCGATTAATATTCTTAGCAATGTCATCATGCTTTATATGCGAATCAAAATTAATCAATAAAATATAATATGTGAAATAATAGTTATGAGAAAATAGGTGCATGCACCGGACGTGGAAGATGGAGAATTGGAGATGTATGCCTAAAGGATCCAAGCCAGGGAAAGGCCAAGCCAAGCCAGGAGTCAGACGGGTTTATCCCAAACACATATCCACCAGGATAACAATTGATAGATGACGCAGAAAATTGGCATCGAACATCTATATATGGAGTTGCTTGCAGCTTTGGGCAGACACAACCACAACAAAACCATCATTCAACGAGTAGATCGACAGGACTGGGAAGAGATTTGCTCCACAAGTTCAGGACCAACCAACGATGAAGAACAGCACGCTTGTGGCGATCCTGGTCGTCCTCCAGGCCATCATGGTCATAGGAATCCTTTCACACGCCGCCGATGGTATGTACGTTCCACTTATCTGTCCCGGCTGCAACAACATCTGCTTGGTTTGATTGCATGCGTTCGTGCAGACAATTTCCCCAAGTGCTGCGACCACTGCAACTCCTGGTCGGGGTACCAATTCTGTGACGACGTCGGCCCCAGGTGCCGCGACGGCTGCGTCAACTGCCACGTGGTGGAAACGAGCCCCGTGAAGACGTTCCGGTGTGGAGATGGACGCCCCGTCCTCGGCGGGCAAGGCACGCCCACGCCCTGCCCACCACCGTGCAAAAAGCATTGATCGCTAGAGCTCAGACAGTGAGATCGATGTTGCGCCTAAAACATAAAATAAAAAGGCTCCGATGAGATGAGCAGAGCCACTCCCAGCGTTCTCTTTCCTTTGAGAGATAATATAGTTGATGTTGCTTTAAATAAATAAACACGGGTATCAGTTTGTATATACGTCTCTGCTTAATCAAATAAAAAACAGTTTATTTGTGCGATGTATTTGTGCTGTCCAGTGCGCTGTGGTGAACGGAACCTTTTCGGTGCTCAAGCATATATCTAGGGTTGTCACACTCGGTGCGAGTTGAATGGATTATTTTTTCCCAGTTAAGGATAAACTCCAGCATTGCATCGAAAGATACACCGCTGACGTTTGTACTGTCTAGTGCAGCGATGAACTGATCCTTCTCGGTGGACGACGATTCGCGGCACGCAAGGGTGGGCCACATTATTGCGTCGTGATCCGTAAAGTGGATTGGTCACATGCATGTGTTTAGACCCCCTGCATGTGTTTGAAGCTTAATCCCCTTCGAATTCCTGCATGAGACATGTTTTGGCAGAGATAGCACGGTTCACCCACATGATTGGGTGGATTGGTCACATGAATGTGGACCCCTGCATGTGTTTGAAGCTTAATCCCCTTCGAATTCCCCCATGCTTTTTCTCTTGACTTCAAATTTTAACCCATTGTATTTTTTGGATCCAAAATCCAATTAGTATTTCGTTTGCAAATTAGTGTTAGTTGTGACGAGGGATTTGGAACAAGACCACTCTTGAGCATGTTTAGACAAGTGTTTGAAACTTCACCAAGTTTCAACTACTGAAACTTGACAAGAACGGATAATAAATTCACCAAGTTTCAAAACTAAAACTAAAACTAAAACTAAAACCCTAAACCCTAAGTTTCTAAAACTAAAACTTAAAACTGATTCGTAGCCCTAAGCCCTAAACCCTAAGCCCCAAATCCTAAACCTAGAACCCTAAAAGCAAATGAAACTTGGTAAAAACTTATATAACGACTATCTGAATATGTAAACCTTGGATTTTTTCAAGAAGTTTTCAAAATGTATTCAAGATCGGTCTTGTTCGAAAGTTCTCGTCGCAATGAACACAAATATGCAAACAAAACTTAACTTGGACTTTTGATTGAAAAGATATAGTAGATTCAAATTTGAAGATGAAATGAAAAGGCATGGGAGGTGGGGTGGATGGGGCATGTAACTCTAGCAAAAGCCACCAAAAGCATGCATGGATGGACCCCGCACTTCGGCAATCAAAGGCCTTAAGACCAAACAAGTTTGTGAATATTAAAGCAATTTGACGACTACATGCATGTGTGCTCCTGTCCCGAGAGTTTCTACCTTGTCTCTGTATGCCCTTGTGAGTTTCTACTTCTCGCTGACTGTTATCACACTCGGTGTGAGTCGGAGTGGTTATTTTTCAACATAGGGTAAATCCCGAATTTGCATAGAAAGATACACACAGTTGTATATTATTAAATTAAAACAATGTCATCCTAAAAAATAAAAAATAAGACCTACTACTGTAAAACGGACTACAAGTGGTGAGCACAAAATAGCTATCAGTGGCAGGGAGGACACCCGCCATTAATAACCTGCCACTGATAATATGGTTACTAGTGGCGAGCAATCGCCACTGGTGAAAGACCCTAGAAGTGTTGAGCAAACATTCCCACCCGCCACTCAAGTCCAAGGATTCAAGCACAACCAGATGATGATGCTTTGTAGATAGGATGGGCCATGCATGTCACCAAACTTCGTGATATACAGTCCACCTCGGGTATGAATTTCTATAAAAGTGTTTGAATAAACTTCTGAAGATGATATTATTCAGAAAGCTTCAAGAATTGGGGTATCTTTGGGCAGCAACTGTCACGGAGTTTCCTCTTCGGTGAATGAGTTGTTGAACTCAGAGACCGACATAGTGTTGGTGATGCTAAAAAAAGGCTGCCAAAACACCCATGAGGATCATGATCCTCAATGGCTTTCGATCCCCTATATTCAGAGTATGTGTGAGGACATGAACGCAGAGGAGGTATGTTTTTACCGAAAAATCATATGTTTACTTCGGAGACAAGGTTAAAATACCTTGCAAGCGCAGAAAAAATTGTGTTTGATCTTTTTGTGGTGCGGCCTAGTTCACGTGTAAAGTTTAGAAAGAAATTTCATATGAATGGGAGGGATTTTTTAGAGTAGCAGAGATCTTTAGGACTTGGCTAAACGACAATTTTTTCAGACACTTTCAGGGAACAAAATTTAGATTTCATTGCTCTAGTAGAGACAGAGCGCCCAAACTTCGCGGCACCATTCCAGAGCTTCCTGTGTAGGGGCCTAGATTTTTCTTGGTATTGCCTACCACCGAGGGCTAGGTCGGGCGGTATCTTGCTTGGTCTAAACATATTGATAGTGGAGGTTCATAATGTGAAGGTTGATGGTTTTCTCCATCAAATTCCATGTGCACTCAAAAGGTGATGACTTCTCATGGGCACTAGTTGTTGTTTGTGGGGTCGCACAGCCGAAACTTAAGCCTGATTCTGGTAGAGCTGGTCGATTTCTGTGGGTCGGAGTCTTTACCCATATTGTCAGGTGGAGATATTAATATCATTCGGTGTAACAACAAGGAAGATAACAGTAACTTTGATGCAAAATGGCCGTTTATGTTTAATACAATCATTGGGAGCTTAGACATAGAGAGATTGCTCTGTCAGGTGGAAAGGTTGATACTTCACCTTGGCGCATAATCTTGAAGTTCCAACATATGGAAGCTTGATTGCATGTTGATGAGTGTTGAGTGGGAGCAAAAGTTCACTCTTACTGTTAGAGCCCTCCAAAGAAGCATCTTTGATCATACCCCACTTCTTTTGGACTACGGTAAAATTCTCATTTAGGGAATAAAGCCGCCATCTCTTTCGAAAAATCTTGGTTTGGTGTCTCACAAATGGTTAGGAAATGAGATGTAACTAGTATTGAGTGCTGTCAATTCAAAATCCGCTATCTTTGGGGATGGGTGAAAAGCTTGAATGGTGTTTATAGAAAAGAAAAGGAGTGTATTTTGGATATTGTCAACAATTTAGATATCAAAGTCAAATCCTCACCCCTTTGCATGGAAGAATATGTAGCCAATCAGGAGGCAGATGATTTTTTCGCAAAACTTATGCAGGAGAAAAGAGTTAAAATGGTCTCGACGCGCTAAAGTTAAGTTTATTTGGGAAGGGGACGCTAATACTATGTTTTTCCATTTGATTCCAAATGGAAAGTGTAGGAAAAAGAGAATCTATCAACTTGAACAAGATGAAAGTACTATTGTTGGTCAGGACTTACTTAAGGCATATATTACCAACTATTACAAGCATATTTTTGGGCATCCAACCTCCAATTTCGTCATGATGGACGAGGAGGTGACTGATGATATACGTCGGCTGACATCACCTTTTTAGATAACGAGATCTTTGGTGCCATTTCTCAAGGGGAAAGGAATAAGGCTCCACGACCGGATGAGTTCCCTGCGGAATTTTATCAAAAGTGTTGCGGAATAATCAAGGGTGGACTTTTACACATGTTTGAGGACCTTTTCAACGATGATTTAGTATTGTTCTACCTCACTTTGGATAATCAGGTTGCTTCATAAGAAGGAATATGCAATTCAAATTGAACAGTTCAAAGCTATATGTTTGTTGAATGCCAGCTTCAAGATATTCACGAAAATTGGTACTAATGGGCTATCTGTTACTGCTCACCCCATGGTTTGCCCTATGCAAACTCCTTTCATGCCTGGATGAAATATCTAGGAGGGGTGGTTGTTCTCCATGAAACTATTCATGATCTTTACAAATAGAAACTAGATGAAGTTATCTTTAAAGTGGACTCCGAAAAGGCGTATGATAAAGTTAAATGACCTTTTCTTCAACAAGATCTACGTATGAAAGGTTTTGCCGCGAACAGGCGACATCAGGTTGAATATTTTCAGGGTGGCATCATAGGGATTAAGGTATTCCAGGCCGTGAAAGGTTTGCGACAGGGTGATACTATGTCTCCCATCCTCTTAAACATTGTCGGTGGTATGTTAGCCATCCTTTATAGCACAGACTAAGAAGGATGGCCAAGTCGGTGGACTCATTCAATACCTGGTGCATGGGGGTTTGTCTATCCTTCAGTATGCCAATGATATAATCATTTTATGGAGAATGGTTTGCAGAAGGCCAATAATATGAAATTGATACTTTGCCTTTTTGAACAACTGTCTGGTCTAAAAATAAATTTCCATAAGAGTGAGCGATAGAGCCAAAGAAATAAAAAGGCAACATAGACAACTCTTTGGGTGTGAGGTGTGTACTCCCTCCCATTTACTTATCTTGGAATACCCATTCATCACCGTAAGCTAACCACCCAAGAATGGAAAATTACTGAGGAATGACTCAAAGGAAAGATGGGTTCATGGATGGGTAAACTCATGTCATATGGGGCATGTTAAATCTTATCAACGCGGTTTTCACAAGTTTAGTCGTGTTTATGTTGTCCTTTTTTTAAATACCCAAATGGGTTTTGAAAATACTAAATTTCTTCTGGAAATGTGATCAACACAAATGGAAGCATAGACTGGCTAAATGGGATATCTTGTCTAGGCCTAAGGACCAAGTTAGGCTGGGTAAAGAAAACTTGGAATTTAAAATTTGGCTCTTGCTCGGTAAATAGCTATTCAAGTAAGAGAATGAGGAAGGTGTCTGGCAAGAACTCCTTCATAATAAATATATTAATTCCAAAATCCTATCTCAAGTGGAAACAAAACATACATATTCTCCGTTTTGGAAGGGCTTGTGAAGGTCAAGTCTCCCTTCTTTATGCGACGCTCTTTTGTTTTTGATGATGGCCGATCCACTAGCGATTCAGTATCCGTCGTTATTTAATGTGGCGCGAAGGAAGGGTGCCATTGTTTAATCTGTTTTTGGATTAACACCCCTACGCATCCAATTTAGGAGGGCCTTGATTGGCGATAACTGGATGGCTTGGCTCCATTTAGTTCGCAAGTTGATGTTGGTCAACCTGACGCTTACGCCTGACGTTGTTAGATGGAGACTAAACTAGAACGGGATATTACTATCAAGTCTATGTATGCGATCAATATGGGCCCGATGTTTCATAGGAAACATATTTGGAAAATCAATGTGCGTACCATTAAAGATTAAAGTTTTTATCTGGTTTGTTCAACGGTAGGTTCCTTTCCAAGGATAATTTGGCTAAAAGAAACTAGCATGGATATTAAAAAAATGTTGTTTTCGTGATCAAGAGAAAAAAATTATACATATTTTCATTTCCTTAATCAAGAGAAAACAATTGTACATATTTCATTTCCTGCCCTTTTTGTTGCTTTGATCTAGCACACTACAACTTGTCACCCCCAATAAGGAACCCAAATTTGTTTCGTAACTTGGGAGTTGGTATCAATCCAAAGTTTAGGCTCATATATATAGGGGTCTGCGATTTACTTTGAGCATTTTGAAATTGCCAAATGACTGCGTTTTTAACGGACCATGTTCTATAAACTTTTTGGAGGTTATCATCCAGGCGACATCATATATCTATATGTGGACATTACTTCAGCGTGGGGGCACTCCGAAGCACATAACCTTTGGGTGCTACCGTCTGGCGATCGCTGCTCAGGCGTATCCAACCTGTTTGGTTGGTGTGTCATTATTATATTATGTGGTTAAGTTATGTAATCTTCCTTTCTAGCCGGTTGTGGTCTTTCCACTTTGTATTTTAGCACTTTGAAATAATCGAACCACTTTTAATAAATTTGGTCGTGTGCATCATGAGGATGAAGAGCCCACCCCCTTTTCGAAAAAGAAGTGCATACCAAATTTTTTATTTACTTCAAGTTATTATGTTACCTCTTTTGTTATGTATGAAATAAATTCTGATTTGTGACAACATAACTGCATTTTCCTTAGATAGTAAGTTATTGGTATATCATGGATTGTATTTTCGTTCATTGGTCAATTAAGTGGCAAGCTGACATTATTAACAAATATAACAAGAAAAGAAAACTCATGCACACTTACCAAAATAAAAATAGCACGACAAAGCATGATTTCCTTTTAATTTATGATATACCAAATAATAATTATGAGAAATTAGGTGCATGCACGGGGCATGAAAGATGGAGAACTGGAGATGTATGCCTAACAAGTCCAAGTCAGGGAAAAGAC
This sequence comes from Triticum aestivum, assembly GCF_018294505.1. Lineage (NCBI taxonomy): Eukaryota > Viridiplantae > Streptophyta > Magnoliopsida > Poales > Poaceae > Triticum > Triticum aestivum. The sequence goes on along the minus strand of NC_057807.1, from coordinate 650,245,694 downwards.
ACAAGACCAAGGTATGCGAGGAATCAAACAAGTTTATCCCAAACACCTATCCACCAGGACCGCATCCGGCCGACTCCATCCCAACGACGCGTGCATGACTGCATGGGAGAGCAGGTGTCCGAAACCCCGCCCTTTGTGATCCTGCGTGAGAAGAAGAGCGATAAGGTTTCTAGGGAGCGTCTTGGCGCGACTACTCGCTACTGTTTGTCTACGTCCACGACTTCGACTACTTCCTTGACCTCCCCACTGAAGACACGGGTGACCACATCAAGATCTCAAACAAGAAGCCTGCTGAACCCTATGCCGCCACAACTTTGTCCTTTTCAACTAGAGGGTATGGTATGATCTATTCATCCCTCTCTTATCCGTTCATGTGTTAGCCATACTTGTTATCATAAATGTTCATGTTCTATGCTTAGTACATGCTCACATGTATAGCTCTTAGTGTGAGATTAATATTCTTAGCGATGTCATCATGATTTATTTGTGAATTAAATTAATAAAACATAAATATATATTAAATACTAGTAATTGTGAGAAAATAGGTGCATGCACTGGACGTGGAAGATGGAGAATTGGAGATGTATGCCTAACAGGTCCAAGCCAGGGAAAGGCCAAGCTAAGCCAGGAGTCAAACGGGTTTATCCCAAACACATATCCACGAGGATAACAATTGATATATGACGCAGAAAATCGGCATGATACATCGATTCTATATATAAAGACTGCTTGTAGCTTCGGCCAGACACAACCACAACAAAACCATCACTCCACGAGCAGACAGGACTGGGAAGAGCTTTGCTCGACAAGTTCAGGAGTTAGGACCAACCAACGATGAAGAGCAGCACGCTGGTGGCGATCCTAGTCCTCCAGGCCGTCATGGTCATGGGAATCCTCTCACACTCACTGGCCGCCGACGGTACGTACGTTGCTGATCCTCATCGTCCGTCCTTGTAGTTAATTTATCTATCTCGGCCGCAACAAGGTCTGACTGCATCTTTGTGATGGCGTTAAGACAATTTCCCGAAGTGCTGCGACAACTGCAACTCCTGGTCGGGGGCCCAATTCTGTGACGACGTGGGCCCCAAGTGCCGCGACGGCTGCGTGAACTGCCACGTGGTGCAGACGAGGCCCGTGAAGACGTTCCGGTGTGGCGATGGACGCGCCGCCCTCCCAGAGAATCCCTGCCCGCCGCCGTGCAAAAAGAACTGATCGCTCGCTCGAGCTCACCACACAGGGAGATCGACGTTGCGCCGAAAATAAATAAGAAAGCTCCGACGAGATGAGCAGAAACGGCCGGTGTGGTGTACATGCACGTGGCCCACGCCCAGCAACACTTGAGAGATAGTTGATGTTGCTCCGTAAATAAACACGTGTATCAGTGTATACATATGCGTCACAGCTCAATCAAATAAAAAGTCAGTTTGTTTGTGCGATACATTTGTACTGTCCAGTTCACCGGTGAACGGATCCTTCTCGATGCTTAAGCATATGTATGGTTGTCACACGCGGTGCGAGTCGAAATAGTTTTTTCTTTCTTTTTTTCCAACATAGGGTAAACCCCGGCTTTGAATCAAAAGATACACACAACTCTGTATATTTTTCAAATATATTTTTAATTCAAAAATAATCATCTTAAAGAAAAAAGATCCACTACTGCAAAACAGGCTACGAGGCGTAGGCGCAAAACATCTATCAGTAACCCGCCATTGATAATATAGTTACCAACTCCGGGTGACCGCCACTAGTGAAAGACCCCGGCACTGGCAAGCAAGCTGTCGCTCAGTTAGAAAAAATAACGATGCATTTGCGTTTAGCTACCATGGCAGCGTTTTCTTTTGTTGCCGTGGCAGCAACTATATATAGCTAGTGTTTAAGAAACTAGTTTAACAGTGATATATATTATGTCTCAAAAAAGTACTGTAAAGTATAATACAACACTGGTACCGGTAGAAGCTATTGATGAACTTTTGGATAGCTACATGAAGTCCACTGGCAATTTTCAGAGATATACAACAGAGGAGATATTGAAGGGGGAGATGCCAGCCCACGAAGAATGTAAGGTTTCGGAGGAAAAGTCTCTGTGTCGGCTGCACGTTGGCCTCCATCGCCTGTGCACCATGCCACTTTATCTATTGACGGCTCATTCCTAGAATTGGATGGATCGGTGGCTCCAGGTATGATACTCATGAGAAATGATGGGAGTGTTATGTTTGCCATCGGTTTATATTCAACTGCAGAGATGCTTTGGAAGCGGAGACACATGCTCTTATGCAAGGGGTGACGTTGGCTATTCAACATACGAACCTCCTGATTCTTGTCCAACCGGATTCCTCGGAGGCAACATTTGTGTTTCAGGTGATGGACTTGCTCGCTTAGCTTATGGGCATCTTGTCATGGAGATTAGAGCTTTGAGGAATGGCGAGTTTATTCCACAGAAGATTCCACAGGAACAACCCAGAGTTGCAAATCGACTGGCAAACTATAGTCGAACTTTGCCTACACACAAGGCCCCCCATGTATCGAGAAGCTTTTGCCTCTTTGACTATAACACTATAATTATGGAATAAAACTTCTATTTACAAAAAATGGGATTGAGATAGTATATAGTGATAAACCCGTTGGAAGGTAGACCTGCATCTTCCGTGCGTGTTAACTTTTTTTTTCATTGAAAACTGGATTCGCTAGATGAGGGCTGCAACTGAAAATCTTTCAAACTAGCCGGAAGGAGGGAAATGAGTGGTCCTATTTGGGGCATAGGGATGTGCGGGGCGCACCAACGCACACCCCCGCGGTTTGGGATGACCCAAAGCGGCAGGAGGGGGCATTTTTTTTTGTTATTCTTTTCCTTGCTTCCTTTTAATTTTTTGCTTTAATGAAATTGAAAACTGCTCATGATATTTAAAAATATTCACAAATACAATACAAATCATGAATTATAAAGGGATGGTGAATTTAAAAATTTCATGGATTTCATAAAATATTCCCAATTCCAAAATTTTCATAGATTGGAATTTTTTTCTGAACTTAAGAAAACTGGATTTGAAATAGTGATCATGAATTCACCGTATTTTAATCATTTTTACAAATTATAAAAAAATGTTCACAAATTTGGAAATTGTTCGCATATTAAAAAATATTCATGAATTTCGAAACAAATTCATGACTTTAAAATTATTCCCGAATTTTCAAAAATGTTCATGACTTCAAAACAGTTCCCGAATTCAGAAAAATCATGAAGTAAAAAAATATCATGACTTCAATATTGTTCACAAATTAAAAAAAAAATCATGACTTCAAAATTTTGTTCCTGAATTTACAAACAAATTCATGACTTCAAAATTGTTCCCGAGTTCAGAAAAAAAATCAGGAATTAAAAATGCTCATGACTTGAAAAATTTATTCCCAAATTTACAAAAAAGTTTATGACTACAAAATTGTTCCTGAATTTAGAAAACAAATCATGAATTAAAAAATATCATGACTTCAAAATTGTTCAGGAATTTTAAAAAAATGATCATGACTTCAAAAAATTGTCCCCGAATTTTAGAAAATCTTCATGAATAAAAAAATGTTCAGGATTTAAAAAATTCGAAATTTAAAAATGTACATAAATTATAGGAAATGTTGAAATTACAAAATCTTTGAAATTTCAGAAAACAAGAATTTTCAAATATTCTCAATTTGTTTAAATTAACGATTTTTTTAGAAAGGTAGAAAACCGAATAAAACTAACAGAAAAAATCCATGAAAGAAAGACGCAGCCGATCCCGTAAATGTCTAGTTGAAAGTGGGCCGAGCCGAGAATACTGGTTGATGGGTTGGGCTTTATGTGGGTGGTTTCCAGTTATGCTTCCGATGGCATGAGTGAGTGAGAAAATTATCCATTTCTCAAAAAAAAAAGAGTGAGAAAATTATCCTCAAAAATATCCTAAAAAAGAGTGACTGAGAAAATTACGGACCCGAAAAACAAAATGGCGAGTGGGAAAATTGCAGTAATTAACGAAAAAGAAGTGGCTTTCAGATTGACGATAACGAAAATTTGGCATAGGATGATTTGAGCTTTTGAAGTCCTTTTACGTGTAGTAGGATTCTAAGCAACCCCTGTGAGTGACGGAATGGGGCGAGACGACCGTGACAGACAAACCAAGGCCAAGAGAGATCCTACCTGTGAAACTCGACCGGTGATGTTTCTTTCTTGAAAGAAAATTCGACAGATGATTTACCTAGCATGGGATACAGTCTCTGAATAAAATGAGTAAAGACCCATGTAGTGGACACATCCACGAAAGGGAGCTGAAGGCGCTGCACGACGACACATTCCCCAGAGGCAGAGCTGTCGATAGAAAGGAGGTGAAGCCTATTTCGAATCGAAAAGGAAAAAAGGAATAATAAAGATAGACTGCCGATGAGCCGATAGCTGCCTGATAACTAGTGTTGTTGACCAGAAGTAACTAGTGTTGTTGGCCGGCTAGCTTTTCCACCAAAAGCGACGCAGGATTTTTCCAGTGCGTGCTGCCGAAAACTCCCAATGGGCCGGTTGACCTCTAACAATCTTAACCTCTCTCATACCATGGCCAACTTTCGGTGCGCATGAACTGTACTTAGAAAGTGTGTACACCACCTCTGCCCTAAAACAGCAGACCGCTGTCGTGCAAAAGCCGTGACAACTCCAATCTGAAAAGAATGGCATCTTTCATTTCAACCACGCGCGCGCACACTGTTCCGCTTGGGCGGGTCTGATCATACAAATTGTTTCTCCCTTTCTCCCTTCCTGCCTTCTCTTTTGGCCTAAACCAGGAACGGTCGCTGTCTCAGCCTCGCACAGGGGCGCGGCGCCCGAGGCCTAATTGCTTACTACATGGTCGATGGACAAATTATTCTGAATCCCCCGCGGGACAAGTGCCCGTAACTGTGGCGTGCCTGCCTCTACAGTCTCAGCCCAGGCTTTCCTTTCAGCGGAAGCATGTAGCATTTCGCTCTGTCGCGTGCAGTGGGCATCAGTCACCATACTGTTCGTCGCCACAGTGCTAGTAGGATGCATGCACACGGTCCAGGGGCACTACTACAAGATTTTTGGGCGGGCCCCTGATTTTTTTTTCCTGTGGAAATAATTTAGCTCATCAACATTACATCGTAGAATAACCTAGTTGATCTACGCATGCACCACGGTTAGCTTTCTCTAATCTTGCCAAAAAGCATAAGATTAACTACTTCTTGTTCCATCCCATCGCCTCTCCTATCGAGCAATATTAAGAAAAGGTGGTGCTCGATCGTGGCGCTGATCATCTGGGTGGGAAAGTAACTTTCGGGTCGATCGAACATGGTTTTCACTCCTGACACTCACATGCACGCAGCGCTCCGTGCGAGTGCGCGCGCGCGTGTCCGTCCGCTCCGCCCGAGTCTCTTCTTTTGAGTAACCACGCATGCATGCACGGCGACTACCCCGTTGGTGAACGAGCGAGAGTGACCGAGTGACTTCTCACGATCCGAGGAACAACTCAAACCACCTTTACCTTTTTTTCACCATTGCACGCAGTGGCCAGGACAGGAGACACCCAAACATGTCACGCCAGTAGAGTAGGGCACGAAGGCTGTCGACGATCGTCTATCTCTCCATTCATTTCGTCGATCGACCATGGCTCCAAAGGTCTTTTTGCATTGGCCGCCTCCTCGTCTTTTAGCGCCTCGCCTCGCGGTTAATCATGGACTCTCGAGCGCGCATGTCAAAAGCTACCGATCATACCCCTTTCCATCTTGAGCGTGGTACATTACCGTGCCGGCTATAGCGAGAGCTAGGCGCCGTGGTTTGACCTGCGCATTAGTGATTACGACTTGGAGATCCAAAAGGCAGTAATAACTTTCCCAAGGGGAGAGCTAGCTAGATAGCCGTAGCTAGCCAGGAGATGATGGATGTATGGATGAGACTCGGGGCCAGCTTGGTTCCTAGCTGATGCTCGCCACATTGTACCTTTGGTTCTTTTCGGTAGATTGGGTAATTACGTTATTCATCTGTGTCTGTTCGTAATTGCTTTGATGGAACTAGCTAGGTTCTTCCACCTTCTTGTCAATTCGTGGTCCACACAAGAGTCGGAACTCTTTTTGTTGGGTAAGCGAGAGAGTGTGACCTCTGGCTAGCCTTTGCGTGTTTTACAAGTGTAGCAATTATGAATTCAACCTTGGTAAAAAAAGGAACATACCAATTGCTACTAACTAATTGGTCATTCTTTTTCTGGAAAAAACTTCCGCTCTATTCATCTCCAATCATGGCAGTACAACGAACACTAAAAAATTAAAATTACATCAAGATCCGTAGAACACCTAGCAATGACTACACAATCACTGAAGCGAGCCAAAGACGCGCTGTCGTCATCGCCTCACCCCCGCTGGAGCTGGGCAAAATTTGTTGTAGTAGACAATCAGAAAGTAGTTGTGCTAGGGCCCCATAGGACTAGCACACTAGAACAGAAACCGCCAACGATGAAGAGATGCGTACACCGATAGGATCCAACCCGAAGACGCACGAATGAGACGAATAAAGACAGGATCTGAGTAGATCCACCAAAGACAACCAACGGCCGAATCCTGCAAGATCCGTGGAAGGTACACCGGGGCTAGGTGGGGAGAACATTATTCCATCTTCAGGGAGCCGCCACTGTCTCGTCTTCCTGAGTACGACACAAACCCTAACAAAATCAAGAAAGCATCTAAAAACGAAGCCCTCCCACCTGCAAGAGCCGGGATCCACCACGCCCCCATGGCCCTAATGCAATGGAAGACGAGGCGGAAGACCTTTTACTGGAGAGGAGGCGGCGGCTACGTGAGGGCCAACCCTGGAGACGGTTAACTAATTGGTCGTTGGTTGTATGTTATTTCTCTTTCTGCCAAAAATTGCGCCAAATTTTGGTACGTAGAATATGCCAATATGGTTTCATCCTACAAATCGAGAGAATGGTAGTTTTGCTAATCATAAGTTGCACAAAAAAAAAGGTTGTGGGCCTTTTCGCCAAAAAAGCATGATGCTTTAGGTTCTATTTAGACATAAAGAAAAATCTCAGTCGACGTGTCGATGGACCCCACTAAATCAGTTTATGGGACTAGAAAAGCGTGGCATGCTAATGGCGGGGTTCTAAGCACATGTCTAACGTGTGCACAACAGCTGTCAAACCAACTTGGGAATTGGATTAGCGAAAGGCAGAGCCCTTTGCCTAGCTACACGGGCAACGCAACAAAGCTTGGCTTGTGTAGGTAGGTGTGAAATGAAAAGGAGAAACATACATAGGCAAAAGGAATGGAAGGAGCCGACTAGCCGGCCGAGATAGAAAGGACCAAAGAAAGAGAGAAAGGCGATGTTTGTATAAAGTGGTTAAGGCCGGGCACGCAGACGCGGTGATGATTAGCAGTGATTAGTTAGAGGAATGAAAAGGTGGCAACCATGATTAGCAATTGATAGGGAGAGTGGCGAGGTGGAGACGGGCGCGGGGCCTTTGAGCATGACGGCATGATCGTCACGTGCGAGGAGAGAGGAGAGGGATTGAAGAAAGGGACAGAGCGTTTGGTTGGTTGCATTGCATGTATGGGACCGGCAAAGGGAATGATGATTGCCGCTGACACAACTCGCAGCACGCGTGCCCCGGATCCTCTACGCCCTCCTCTCCACACCCTCTCTCTGTGCCGCCTCTCTCTCTCTCTCTCTCTCTCCTTCTCATACTCTGGTTAATTATGAAAACGTACTCGTGGTCAGTACTACAAGCCTGCTCGTTCATTCATGGCCAGTACTTTAGCCCCACATAAGGAAGCAATTAAGGATACACACATGCATGTATGATGTATATACAGTAGTACTCCCTACTTGTACATACGTACGTGTCACATATACATACGTGATGATCGAGACCGATGCAGTGAAGCTCTAGCTTGTACTAGCATACTCCTACATTCCGTGCGACAGGGGGCACATGAAATGAAGGCCGCGTGCGCGCGTAGCTAGCTAGCTGTAGTACCGTAGGTATCACGTACCGAACTGCACATGAGAGCAGCATGCAGCTCTGCTTAATTATAGAGGGAGAACGGACGAGAGAGACGTGCCTGTGTGTGTGTGTGTGTGTGAAAATTAAGGATGGTCCCGGGGCTACCGATCGACTCGTACACGAGGGTGAGGCGGACCCAACCCTGTAGTGGTACTTGCGCTCGATCCCCTTGCGTGCGGGCACGCTTCCTTTGTACCCACGCGACGGACAAGTACCCGCCGTCACCACGCCCAGCTACTTGCGCCGGTGGGGTGGCCGTCCATCTCTCTCCGCGGCTACCACGTACGTACGTGCCTACGTGCTCTGGGTCCATCCATCCACAGCACCACAACCACCGCCGTACGTACGCATTTGATGGAGCTCTAGTATCTTTTTTGATGGGGCTGGATCTTGGATGGACCTGGGGCGGTAGAGTCAGACCGACCCGTCTACGTACACAGTGGACGTGACATGCTTGATAGTACCACCGTCGATCGGCCTTGCTAAAGGTGGATGCATGATAGCTTCCCGCTCCCGTGCCAGACACGATGACAACAATTATGGGTGTTGATTCCCTCTTGAGGGCGTCGCAGTAGGTCCTCTTACGGTACCAGGGCTCCGGGGTGAGAACTTTTGTACATCCTTTCGGGCTCGACGACGGTGGCCTTGTGCCTCGTCTTCCTCTTGAGGGCACCGCCACGGAGCCCCAGTGCCCCTCGGTTGCCACTCTGTGTTTGCCTTGTCACCGACATGTAGCGTCCTCCACCCGCAAAAAAAAAAGACATGTAGCGTCCTCAACTCTAGCTTAGGGTGGTCTCGGTCTTCTGCTACCTTATAAACGTGTCCTTGTAGTCTCCATTCTTAGTCCTTACCATCTCCTGACAGGAGCGGCGCTTCATGACCCGAAGCGAGGGGGCTGTCTAAGTGGCAAGCCGCCCCTTTTCGGAGATAGTTCGGTGTCTTCGGTACCACGATGCCTGGTGATTTTCTCCAATCGACATGACTATGGTCCTATTTCAGTAGTTTTGGATGTCTCTTGATAGGTGTGTAGTCTGTTTCAAGCTTAAAGATGGACGTAGAGAAGCATGGTTTAACATTTTGGAAATGAATATATTTTCATCCCTCACTGAAATCAATGAAAATTTTGATCATTTCGAACTTAGTTATATAATATCTCGAATGAATTTAATCAATATTTGAACCTATTTTTTTATTTTAGTGCAACATTTTGAGAGAGAAAAGAATATTTTGGTACACACCAAAATTGCCGACAAAAGTTTCAACCCTAGCCGGGGAAATGGTGGCAAGTCGAGTACACGAGTAGGAAACAAAAGGCGCTGGCTCGATGACGAGGAGAAGAATTCAACTTTTTTGAAATACAAACAAATATTTCATGACAATGTCAAACATTTCATGAAAGTATGATGGATTTTGACCATTATTTCAGTTAGCTTTGAATCTAGCTCAAGAATAAATCGGCACATGCTGAAATAACCCAATTTTTTCTCGCTCTTTCATTAAAGAAACTGGCTTGTATGAAATTCGCGTGAAACTACCCATTTGGAAAAGCTTCCAAAGATAACGAATACTGTGAAGAACTCATGGTTTTGCTGCCATTCGGCGGTCGCACGGCACTGCTTTGTTGGGAGAGGGACGTACGGCGGTCGCTGTTACAAGAGAGGGGACACTTAATTGGCCCTCGTCCCTGGAAAATCAGCACGAGGATTTGGTTCTAGGGTTCATGAAGTCACATCGGCACTTGGGATTTTCCTTTTCCATTCATCTTTCAAATTGGAATATAATTAAATACGTACACACGTGTACTCCACAAGATATGCTTCGGTCGTGACGAACTCGTATTTGCCCTCTGGTTATTGTCACTGTGCAGGGCGGCTGATTTAGAGCCTTACGTACGTGCACAGCGACACATGCACATTCTCTACACACAAGGATACATGTTCAATACACATTCCCACTGGTTCGTCGTGTTGTCACTTTCGTGTACATGCACGTGTCCGTCTTGCGGCCATTTTATTTCGCTCATCGTCTGCAATCTGGAAGACGACTGGACGAGCGGCGGCCAGCCAGCTAGCGGCGCCAGTCTATCTATCTTCTCGTCTTTCTCGCGCGCGTGTGGCCTGTGGCATCACCGATGGAGCCAGCAGATGGCGGCACGGCCACGAGAGCATCTCTAGCAGACCATATATAATGCCAACCCGCATAACGCGTTTACAATTTAAGAAAGATCTGTTTTGTAAAGTGAAATCGTGCACTGCAGAATAAACCCCATATATGAAACTGTATAATTCAAAAAAAGCTTTCGCGGGAGGAATTACAACCACATTGACATTCATAGTTCATCACAACATAGTGTACATACTACATTCTACTATGGGGGGGGGGGGGGGGGGGATCCGCGGTCTCGCGGCGGTTACCAAAATGGCCGACCTCGCGGCGGCAAGGCCGACGCGGTGGAGGAGCTTAGTCCTCCTCGTCGGAGCCGACGAGGTCGATGTACATCTTTTGCTCCTTTGGCTCCCGCTTGACGGCGACGAGCTCGCCCTCCTCCGGCTCCCTCTTCACGGGAGAAGTGCCGCACCAGAGGTGAGCCACGCGGCAGAGGAAGAGCCCGCGGCCGAGGAGAGCGTCCTCCCGTGCCGGCGGTCGCACTCCTTCGTCTCGCGACGGAGGAGCGACGCCAGCGACTGTAGGCCTTGGTTGGTCCACTTCTTGGCCGCACGTTTCCTTGCGCCGTCCGCGCGCACACACCGCTCGCGCTCGGGGGCGTCGCCCCGGTCGGAGCTGCGATCGGAGCTCCACATACCGCCCCACATGGCGGCTGGAGGCGGAACTGGGCTCACCGGCGGCGAGAAATGCGATAGAGGGAATGGGGAATCGCGGGGAAACGCGGTGGCGGGGGATAAGGTTTCGACCCGTATCTGCCCCGCAAACCCGTAGTTATACGGCCTCGGGGGTAAGTTTTGCGGGCCGTGGTAAAAAGAATTACGGGCCGGGCGAGTATACCGGCTCTGATCTGGCCAGAAAGTTGGGCCAAGTCTGTATACTCACCGGAATTATGCGGGTTCATGCGTTATACGGGGTCTACTAGATATGCTCTAAAAGGAAGAGGCAGCCTGTCTCGCTAGCACTGGACAAGGACAAGAGCAAATTTAGTTAAACATGATTTGTTTTTAATGTCTTCATGGACCGGAATATAATTAATTTTCAGTCAGTCTTATAAATTTATTCATACGTTTTCTTACTCTTACAAAATTTGCTCATGTATATCCACCTTTTTTTTACTCGACTATAAAAAAATGAAATCTGATCTCGGCAGTTGTCAATTTGGCTAATCCTTAGTTGATTTACAAATTTGTTCATGATCTCGGTGGTAATAATTTGATCGTGTGTAGTGCAAAAATAGTAGGATTTTTTCTCAAAGTTCAATTTGTTTTTAATAAAATCTTGCACAGTTCTTCAACAATACCCGGTACCAATTGAGGACTAAGAAAATTCCAGCTGAAAATTAGCAAAACCATAAGTAAACACATGTTACTGTTTCGGAGGCAAAACACCATGGTGCATTTGAACACTCCAAGATAAGCTTTTTCGAGGAAACAAACACTTTGTTCCTTTTGCTCGCTCCTCGCACATTGTCCATTGCACCTCGATCAACTGTAAGGGCTTTCTGGGATTGCAGGTAAATAAAAAACGTAGGAACATGAAAAACGTGTGGAATAGGGGGCATAGGAATGGATTCCATATGAATTTTACAGTCTCAATCCTATGATCCAAATTGCCTTCATAGGGAAAAAAATCATTGGGATTCAGATCATATGAACATCTTACAATCCAAATAATCCCTAAATAGAGTGTTTGCGCTATAAAGTCAGGCCAAAGGAGAAGTGTAAAGTTTTTTCTTGCATTTTAATAGATAATTGTTCTTGTTTTTGTATTCGCAAAAAAATTGTTCTTGTTCTTCACTCTAGCCCTTGATTTTTTTGAGAACACTTAAGAGATTTGCATGTCTATATATTTGGTCCACTCAAAATTGGGAACCAGATCCAGAATTGAACACCTCAATTGAACAAAAACTATGAACCAAATTTAAAATGATCTCAATCAAAATTGTTGACCCAGTCAAAATCCTGAACCAAATCCGATATTGGACACCTAAATTAAATGAGAGAGCTCCAAAATTAAGGAGCATAGTGTATTTATAGATAGATTGCTGGTGATGACTGCGATCTGTAGCCCTTGATTTTTGTAGAGCGTCACATATGTTTAAACACTCATAATCACTAAAAATTTGCACATAATAGTGTATTTTGAACCGAATAATATATCATTTTTAAACAGATTTTTTTCATATATAATTTGTAACTTAATGAAATTCAAATATGAAGTTCTAACCTAGGTGGTCACGGATGGTGTCATATATTTTCTCCGTTCGGGGTTATAGGGCCGCACTTATGGAAAGACATTTCTCCATTATTTTGTTTGATAAAATATTAGTTATATACCATGAAAAATATATTATTCGATTCACATTAAAAATAGTTTCCAATGCGTTATGCTGAATAACTTATACTCCCTACATTCCTAAATATATGTCTTTTTAGATATTCCAATGCGGACTACATATGAAGCAAAATGAGTGAATTTACACTGTGAAAAATATCTATATGCATCTGTATGTAGTCTTTATTGAAATCTCTAAAAAAGACTTATATTTAGGAACGGAGGGAGTATTTCCATGATGATTCTATGGTTATTTTTTTATAAAATACATGCTTAAATCATGAAAACAATGCATACCCGTACGCATCATAACCCTGAACAATTAATATTGCATTGTCTCTGCTGGGAGCTCGGATCAGAACTTCTGCCATGCCCTGCTAGCTACCATCTAGCCCGGCCCTGCCCTGACATACATATGTATATATACAGTCGTACAGACACACGGCATTCTTTTCTTATCTCGATGTAGAAAACATGTGATTCCTGCAGCTGGCTCTCGTCTGATAAAAAGATTGGAACTAGCAACGACATACTAGTACTGTGCCGCAGAGACACAGCCTTACGTACACATATGCATGTGATCTTCTGAAAGTCTGTCCTCCTTAATGATGTATTAGTAGTATTGGTAAAACAATGATGGAAACTATGATGAAATAATTACATAAATCTGTGCCCACACCAGTAATTGTATTGCACTCCATGACACCATGTGTCTTTTGGCCTCTCTCTTAGCTTTCAATGATTCAAATGAATTTGTTCTTTTAAGAGTTCAAATCCTTGGAATTTTTGTTGAGTAATGAATCTTTGGAAAAAAATATGTGGAACTTTGCTCTCAGTTTTAAAGGAATTTTTTGACGGAATCTAACTTCTTGGAAAAATTCTCAATAGGTTCCTATTTTCCTCTCCTTGTCGAATTCAAACACATTATTTGGTGTTGATTATGAATTGACACATGGAATATGCTTATCTCTTTTAAAGGGATATTTCGTTCACTCAAAACATCACACCAAGATATCAAAAATGATGTCCAGTGGGTAAGATAGAACCCACCCGGGTGAGATAGGATTGGAACCCTAGGTAATCAACATGGATGCACCACTATGAACCTACCACTAGGCAGAAACCCAGACCCCACTTGAAATGAAGTCTTATCCGGTCTCTGCATAACAACGTGCCCTATCTATTTTGAATCCTATGAATCAAAGTTCTTATGTATGTTGTAACTCGATGTCTCACTATTTTCAAGTATATTGCAATATGGACATTGATGACAATTCATGTTTTCAGAAAGAAGACAGTGATTGGTTTAGTTGATTATTGCTTGCGTACATGAAATGCCTGATTTTTTCCATTTCAACTTGGCATGCCCATGGATTACTTACCATATACACAGTGTCACAATAACAAAACCAATCACATTTACTTCCACGCCCTAGATTCAAGTGTTTAGGTATGTGTATTCATGTGACCTACTTCTGCGTGCCAACTGCCAAGCTATCCAGCAAAGTAGCCATGCCATTGCCAGCCCCAGCAAGTAGCTAGTGTGGGCAGAAAGCACATCACAGCAATGGCTTGATTACAAGTTTACATTTTTACACACACCCATGTCTTCCTTTTGTCCCCACAAAAGAGCATGCACATAGACACAGTGGGTGGCCTGACATGGAGATCTCTGCCCCTCCCTCCTCCCTCTAAAAAAGCCATAGAGGAGCAAGATTACAAAAGGAAACCAGCAAGAAACAAAAGCTCATCCACCTTCCCCCCTTTCCCAGACCAGACAGGGCATGCAGCAGCAGGCATCAGCATGCATGTAGTACCAGTACTAGCAAACTAGTCCATGCATGCACTCATGTGTAGTCATGAGGGCTAGCTGCTCTCACTGCTGCATGCCACACTGGCTAGCCATACTTCTGTGCACTGCAGCATGCACCAACACAAGCAATCATTGATTGGTTCCCCTTTCCTCTCCTCCATATTCAAACAATCAAACTGGCATATGCATGCCTAGATCATTCAATATGTCCAAGCCCCAAACATTCATTCATTCACAAGACCAGACAGACAGGAAGCATGCTGCTACATTGCTATGCAATGCGTTGGAACAAACATCTTTGTTTTGATCTCAGGACTTGCCATGCATTGCTACATGTATGCATGCAAACATCTTCGTTTGATCCGAAGACTTGTCTTACATGCATGCATGCATATATGGCTAGCTAGCTGCATGGCCTGACATAATCAAAAATGGACTTGTGTGGGATCTTGTAAACAGAAATGCTTCCAGAGTTATCCAATGTATATGTAGCATATGGCAATCAAGTCTGGAACTTTGCATTGTGCATATATTCTGACATGAACTGTTATTTTAGGGGCTGGGTTTGCCATGGCTTTGAAGCAACATTTGATTAAAGCTCAAGCAAACCCTAATGGTAAATTAAAAGAGTGGTAATATATATCCCTAATTATACATGGCATATTGGCATCACCAAGGAGAGTTAGCTAGCCATATAGTGGTATATATGGAGAATTGGAAGTAATTAACCATCACACAAAACTAGTTAACTTTGAAAGCAAATTAACACGCTGTATAGTAGTAGTACCATTACCATGGCATGCATGAGATCGATCGCCATATGCAACCGTATCAGATACTATGAGCTATGGCCGCCGGCCGGCCAACTAGCTGATTGATTAAGCCGCCGCTTGCATGTTCATGTCAGCGACGCGTCTCCTCTTGGGCCGGTCGCCCGCGGCAGCCCCCTGCCTCTCCACGAGGGCCCTCAGAGCCTCCTTGAGGAAGTCGGCGCCGCCGTCCTCGGAGGATGAGGAGTAGTCGTCGTCAGCGTGTTCTCCGGCGTCGCGCGCGAGGACGAGCACGTTGCGGACGCGGCCGCCGAGGGTGGCCATCTCGGCGCGGAGCGTGCGGAGGCGGAGCGCGCGCAGCGTGTCGATGAGCCCCGGGAGGAGGTCGGAGCGGTCGTCGCAGCAGAGGGAGGCCTCGAACACAGCCGCCGCGCCGCCGGCACCGCCGCCTGAAGCGAGCACCACGATCTCGTCGTGCTCCGTGGGGAACAGGTGGCTCGCCGGCGCGGCCGCCTCGCCGACGACGCCGGCCATGCGCTGCTTCAGCTCCCGCACTCTCTCTACCGCCTTGGCCAGCAGCGTTGCCTTGTCTATCTGTAAACACACATGTAGAAGATCAGTTCATGAGCTAAAGTTCATCAAGAAACCTTGTTTGCACAATCAATCTCTCAAATGACGAACCCTAGAGCTTATGATTGATCAGAAATGAAAAAGGGTAGAGAGGAGAATGTGAAAAATTATGCAAAATTGTAGACATGGTACTAGGCACAAAAGAAGCAAATCATGAAGAGGAACAAGCCAAGAGACGAGGGGCAGCCCTAACCTGACCTAGCTAGTCAGTGTCATTCATAGGATGATAGCAGCTAGTAGTTAGGAGAGGCTCCATTCTAGTGCTACTTGCACACACAAAATCCAGCTTTAATCACAAGGATTAGCTGAGCTGAGAACCGTAGCAGCTAGCTACTCATGGGGATAGCATCTACCCACTGCAATCCACGGTAGAATTCCAGATGGATGACAGGCAATCCAGTTCTTCAATAAAAGATTTCGCTTGATCGATCTCGCATCGATCGAGCATGTTGCGCAGAAACTAAATTAGGGGGAAATCACGAGGGCACAGGACTTAGATGTGTAATGAAATTGCCTTGGGATCGCAGGCGAGGACGGCGCGGAGGCGGTCGAGGTGCGACTTGATCCGCTCGCGGCGGCGCTTCTCGGCCTCACGGTGGTTCCGCGTCGCCACCACCGCGCGGTCGTGCGCCGCCTCGGCAGCCGCAGCGGCGGCTACCTCGTCTTCCTCGGACAAGGCAGCCGCGACGCCGCCGCCCGGCGCCGACTGCCACATGGAGCCCACGAAGAAGGGCGGCAGCATGGCCGCCTCGGCGCCGGCGAACGACGCCTCCGCCGGAAACATGCCCGCCAGAGCTACCTAGAGCTTCTCGCCCAGGTTCTGCCTCGATCACACCTCGTCAAGCTGCTAGCTAACTAACTAACTAATTGCCGCGGTGGTGTTGTGCCGTGAACTAACTACTGTTCCTCGGACATGGACTGGAATCGAAGAGAGGAGAGAAGAGAGAGACGGATGGGATGGGGGAACGAGGAGAGGCGAGAATAAATAAACGGGGCTTCGAGGAGAGAGGGAGAGCGCATGTGGGTGGATAGAGATAGAGAGAGAGGGGGGAATGTTAGAGAGAGACGGGGCGACGTGAGGTGAGTGAGTGGCCGGTGGGCCCGCTTGTTGACCCGTCAGAGATAGAGGGCTGTGCCTGTACGAGCCCTGTGAGCTAGGGATGACGGGATGATGGCCGATGGCCTAGAGTGGTAGAGATGTCCCGGCGGGGGCGGTTGGACGGCTGCGATGGTGCCGACCTTGCGCCGGCCGTCGCGCTCCGACGGGATACGGCCGTGGCGGTGATGGCGATCCGTCCGGATCGACCGTTTGACTCCGGTGCAACAGCGTACGCTAGCTCACACTCCGGGGGAATGTTTGCCTTGTCTTGCCGCGTTGTTGCACTACCACTTCAACTAGCCAGTTGGATGAAAGTGAAACCCAAGTAGTTCTCTGTCTATGGAGAAGAGAAAAGTGCGTCCCGGGTTTTCCTTGCGTGACCAGTCGCCAGATCATGCTTGTATTAACAAGTTTAGTTGAAATCCAAATTAAGGATTGGTATTAATACCAGGGTATTTGGTTTACACTGGTTGATTTATTTTCTTTTTGAGAAAATACCACACTGGTTGATGATGGCAGGCCCCTGGGTGTACTCGTAGGCCGGCAGTCGGCTCATTGGGCCACAGGGCGGCCCAAGCCCACAACCTGACCAATGGCGCACACAGGGACTGATCATCAACTTCGTGTAAGCCAGTCGCGGAGCGTCAAGCATATTGAAGGACGGGCCGGTTACTTGCTCACTAGGCCATCGGTGGTTCTTGGGAAATTTTTGTAACAAGTCTAGAGAGAAAGCCAGAGACAAGGACAGGCCATGGCCCGGTTTGGTCCCCATGACACTCCGCCGCCGGTGTAAAGCCCCTCAAAATTCAACTTGGTGCACAAGAGTATCACGGCCGAGATCTAGCTAGGAGTATCCCACGAGATTAGGCTAGATTGCACCGACCAGGGAGTCATGTAAACCCTAGCTCTGCCCCCCTATCAAAGGCATGGCTAGGGTCTTCTCTCGATAAATCATCTCATGCCTACATGATCCTTGTGATCTCACCATTGTACACAAAACCCTAGTTCTCATACGAGGCTAGTCCACCATTATTACATCAAAGAAAGAGTAGGGTTTTACCTCGACGGTGAGGGCCTGAATCTGGTAAACTGCCTTGTGGGAATCCCATCTAGGCAACCAGCTACGTGCACAATCCTATGATGATTACTGTTGGATCATGAACCGATGCTGGTAATCGTGATTGTCAACCGCCCTTGTTTTTTTTTGCGAAAAGGAACAAACACAAAAGAGGGAACAAACCTCACAAGTTCCCCGATGAATCGTATTTAGTTGGCTTCAACAGACGGGAATGGAGTTGGAGAACAAAAACATGCGGCAACATCATCCGCTCTGTGATAACCCACAAGTATAGGGGATCGCAACAGTTTTCGGGGGTAGAGTATTCAACCCAAATTTATTGATTCAACACAAGGGGAGCCAAAGAAATTCTCAAGTATTAGCAGTTGAGTTATCAATTTAACCACACCTGAAAGACTTAATATCTGCAGCAAAGTATTTAGTAGCAAAGTAATATGGAAGTAACGGTAACGGTAGCAAAAGTAATAGTAGCAGTTTTGTAGTAATTATAACAGTGGCAACGGTAAAGTAACTAAGCAAAGATCAATATGTGAAGAGCTCATAGGCATTGGATCAGTGACGGATAATTATGTCGGATGCGTTTCCTCATGCAATAGTTATAACATAGGGTGACACAGAACTAGCTCCAATTCATCAATGCAATGTAGGCATGTATTCCGAATATAGTCATACGTGCTTATGGAAAAGAACTTGCATGACATCTTTTGTCCTATCCTCCCGTGGCAGCGGGGTCCTCTTGGAAACTAAGGGATATTAAGGCCTCCTTTTAATAGAGTACCGGACCAAAGCATTAACACTTAGTGAATACATGAACTCCTCAAACTATGGTCATCACCGGGAGTGGTCCCGATTATTGTCACTTCGGGGTTGCCGGATCATAACACATAGTAGGTGACTATTGACTTGCAAGATAGGATCAAGAACCCACATATATTCATGAAAACATAATAGGTTCAGATCTGAAATCATGGCACTCAGGCCTTAGTGACAAGCATTAAGCATGGCAAAGTCATAGCAACATCAATCTTAGAACATAATGGATACTAGGGATCAAACCCTAACAAAACTAACTCGATTACATGGTAAATCTCATCCAACCCATCACTATCCAGCAAGCCTACGATGGAATTACTCACGCACGGTGGTGAGCATCATGAAATTAGTGATGGAGGATGGTTGATGATGACAACGGCGACGGATTCCCCTCTCCGGAGCCCCGAACGGACTCCAGATCAGCCCTCCCGAGAGAGATTAGGTCTTGGCGGCGGCTCCGTATCGTAAAATGCGATGAATCCTTATCCTTGATTTTTTTTCTCCCCGAACGTGAATATATAGAGTTGGAGTTGAGGTCGGTGGAGCCTCAGGGGGCCCACGAGGCAGGGGGCGCGCCCAGGGGGGTAGGGCGCGCCCCCACCCTCATGGACAGGGTGTGGCCCCCCTGGTCTTGATTCTTTCGCCAGTATTTTTTATTAATTCCAAAAATATTCTCCATGAAGTTTCAGGCCATTCCGAGAACTTTTATTTCTACACAAAAATAACACCATGGCAATTCTACTGAAAACATCGTCAGTCCGGGTTAGTTCCATTCAAATCATGCAAGTTAGAGTCCAAAACAAGGGCAAAAGTGTTTGGAAAAATAGATACGA
Source organism: Triticum aestivum (assembly GCF_018294505.1). Classification (NCBI taxonomy): domain Eukaryota; kingdom Viridiplantae; phylum Streptophyta; class Magnoliopsida; order Poales; family Poaceae; genus Triticum; species Triticum aestivum. The sequence continues at coordinate 650,226,128 of NC_057807.1, read as the reverse complement.
TGGAGATGTATCACTCTGCATGTCGTCACCAGAGATAAATGCTAATCACGCCAGACCGAGTGCTCGGCGATTGACACCCATCTCCGACTCATCAACGCCACTCCTAGGAAGGCCAATGACATACGAAAAGCCGATGAACCACTATTCACATTGTTGCCACTGCCCCAACTTCAGCAGCGACGAAAAAACTCAATTGCCCGACAAGACACAGACCAGACACATAGATCTGAGGTTCCCCCATCCTCTCGCTACTGTGGCGGCTGGTGAAAGGCAGAGGGACTTGTGGCAGTGCCGATAAGTCGGTGAGAAAAGTTGGCCGCCTCCTTGTTGCCTTATGTCTTTCAAACCCTAGAACGCATACATATCAACGTAGTTGTTTGCCTATTTGTCCCTAACCTCCCTTGATGGATGGGATTACATGAAAAATAGTATGGGGGCACAAGTTTGTAAACGGTAGGGATGCGTGGTGAATCTCACTGAGTACAACGAACCAAACCATTGAGCTAATTAAGTTGCATTGAGTGTATGTTACATGGTTCGTGGAATCGTGGTATTTGTCGAAGTTAATCTGGACAAAAAATCATTTGAATTTTTTGCATGGCCATTGTTTGATGTATTCTGCTGATCGTGGAACTGTAGATCTTAGTCCCTTTTGATAGAAAAAGATGTCAATTATAAAACAAAAACTTTGATTAATATGAGGTGTATAATATATATTTTAGATTATTGGAGAGGGGCTTAAGCTCCTTCCATTGTTTCCCTCCATTTTTGTCATCGTCGAACGGACATGGAACCCAATTGGTAGCGAAGCATTTCAAACATAGTCAAAGGTGTAAGCATGCTCGGTCGCTAAATGCAGGAACCCTTACCAGTGACAGGGCCCAATTTACTGCCTAAAAAAGCTAGGGCTCTCATGTACTTCAATTTCTCTTTCAGTTGGCAATTGTAAGCACCCCAGAGGTTTTTCTCCAAAAAGTAGATAGAAGAATTCTTATAAGCAATAAATGAATTAGTGTTCCTTATGAACATTAGATGTGGACAAAACAAAGAGATGTGAAAGGAAGAGTGTTTTGTATCGACATGGGTAAGATGGCTGCTATAGCCGTTTCTGCAGTAATGAGTTGAATAAAACATTGACAGGTGACATTACCATTGTATTATATCTACTCTAGCCCTCGCCAAAAAGAAGTGAGGGTCATGCTACTAGAGGAGAACCCCTTCGTTGTCCGGTGCCGATCCCTCTCGCCTCTTCTCCCGTGACCCTTTGTCTTTAGTGTAAATTTATATCTCTAATTTCAATTATTAATTTCTACTCCCTCGCTCGGAATGGAGGGAGTAGATTGGTCCCCTGTTCTTCTATGTTGAGTTCTTCATCTGGGTATTTTTGTCCTTGGCTGATTTTATGATAGTTCTGACATCCTGGAAACCGACATCCATGGCTAGTCTTGCTGCAAGCAAATTTTCCCTTATATATTTTCATGCGATAATGAATAACACAACCAATATGGGGAGAAAAGAGAGATCTTTGACGGTGAACTTCATTCCCAGTGTCACCATCGATGACAGTGAATACACGATTTGCAAGGTAAGGAGTTGACGACATGGATGGATTATGATACGTCTTACTCTCACACCCATCCACATGTGGATTTGATGATATCATGCTACATTCACCTAAATTTACTATCTAACCGAAAAAGTATCTAATCTCACCATTGCTGGAAAGAAGTGGACATTATGCTACTAGTGGACAATCCCTCAATTGTTCGGTGTCGGTCCCTCCTGCCTCTTCTCGAGCGTTCTCATTGTTCTTTAGTAGGCAAGGAGCCTTTATTTTTAGTGTAATTTTAGATCTCTAATTTCATCCTTTTTAGATTTTTTGTTCTTCTCTTATGCGTTCTCCGCCGGGGTATTTTTATCCTTGGCTAATTTTATCATATATCACCAACTTCCTAGAAACCAACATCCGTTGCAAGTTGGCTGCAAACAAATTTTCTCTTATATTTTTATTTTGACCTTTTCTCTTGTATATTTTTATATTGTAGCGAACAATACTACCAATATTGGGAGAGAAGAGGGATCTTTGATGGTCCACTTCATTCCCGGTGTCACCATCGATGAAAATGAATACACGGTTTGCACAGTAAGGAGTGGACGAGATGGACGGAGGATGATACGTCTTACTCTCACTTCCATCCACCCCATGGATTTGACGGTATCATGATGTGTCCAGCTAAATTTATTTGTCTAACCAAAAAGGTATCTACTCCAGCCCTCGCTAAAAAGAAGTGGGGATTATGCTATACTAGAGGACAACCCCTCCGTCGTCTGGTGCCAGCCCTCTCGCCCCTTCTTTAGCATTGCCATTGTTGTTGAGTGAGCAAGGAGCCTTTATCTTTAGTTTAAATTAGATCTCTAATGTAAAAAAATAGATATTTTGTTCTTCTTTGATGAGTTCTCCATCCAGGTATTTTTATCCTTGGTCGATTTTATCATATGCCACCAACTTCCTATAAACCGACATCCATGGCGATTTGGCTGCAAACGAATTTTCTCTTACATATAGTTTATTTTCGAATTTTCCTCTTATATATTTTTATGTCATAACGAACAATACAACCGATATTGGGAGAAAAGGGGGATCTTTGACGGCGGTCTACATCATTCCAGGTGTCACCGTCGATGACAATGAATACACGATTTGCAAGGTAAGAAGTTGACGACATGAATGAATGATGACACGTCTTACCCCCGAATCCACCCACCCGTGGAACCGATGATATCATGCTATGGTCACCTCAATTTACTGCCTACCCCCTCAAAAAAAAACTACGGCCCTCATTTGCTTCAGTCGCTCTTTCCGTTGGCAGTTGTAATGAAATCAGAGGAATTTTCTACTGATGTGGACAAAGCAGGGAGATGTTCCACAGCAAGAAAAGAAAAAAGAGAATTAGTGTTCATTTACGAACATTAGACGTGGACAAAACAAGGAGAGATGTGAAGGAAGAGTGTGTGCACTCCACTGATGTGTATTGTGCATATGTGGGCAACACATTGCATCATCATAATGGCATATAGGGGGCGAGAAGAGGGTAATGATTGTGCAAGGCACGAGTGCCCCGTGCGAACCGCAATTATGCTGGCTGCTCAGCAGCTCAATGAGGGTGCCGCCTCCCGCTTTGCGGCCTTCGCCCATCAAAGCGCCCTGCAAACACACCGTCTTATTCCACGACGCCATCATTCATCACATATTGTTAGTGCAGATCCATCCATCCATCAGCACAAAAATGATGTACCCAATCCGGCGCATTTCACATGCGTGGCGATTTGCGTAGAGAAAACAAACAAAAAAAAAGGTATTCCGTCGCCGGGACTTGAACCCGGGTCTCTCGGGTGAGAGCCGAGTATCCTAACCACCTAGACTACGACGGATCATGTTGAGGCTTGCTACAGCTGCGCTAATATTGTAGGCTGGCTTTAGTTTCAGTCAGGTTAGAATGGTCTAGCCACGCCCGTTGATCAAAACATGGCCAAAGTTAATACAACCATATGCATTCCTCTGTCCAAATAGATAAATTTACTGTATTTACTTGAACAGCGGCAATAGGCAGTAAAATATTATGAATCAACAACTTTTTCTTCTGAATTACGATGCATACCTCCCAGTTTCATTTATCATGACAAACCGGTAACATAGGGCGACCCACTAGTCCCCCCAAAAGGGTTTGGTCAGGACATTAGGGAACCAGAAAGGTTAAAAAGAAACTTTACAGCGCAAAACAGAACAATCTGGCCATAGCACTGAAGTTCTAAGCACTGGAACACAGCCCCAAAATGAAGCCAAAACACACCCTAGCACTGTATTCACAATTTAAATCAACAATTTTGTGTATCCATAATATTTCTCTAGCATTGTATTTACAAGTTACAACAAAACAATATTCTCATAAATACATGAAAGGAGATTGATATACAAAAGTCTGGACTAGTCCATCTGCAGAAAAGCATTGTTGATTTAAATAGAATGAAACAGGACGAATAGCCCGTTGATCATGCCCAACAGTTGCTCAGCTGCCGATTTCTAAGCAGTGTACAATCTCCAGTGAATGTCACGGTGTTCAAGAAATGAACAACAGTTCCCTGATTAAAATAACAGGAGCGATATAGCTTAAGGACGAATGCCTAACATAATCCGCCTCCATAGTTTAGCCCTTGGAATTCTTCAAATGTGGGCGGCTGTATACCACTACCACCTCACCATCACGGACGCTTCGACCTTTCTCGTATTTGCAAAAAATGATGAGGCGAATCCAACTCGTGACAGAAACATGCCATTGAAAACTCTGCTTGCAATTGGACGATGATGGTGCTCCAGGCATTTCGTGACAAGAATTATATTTCTTGACTCATCTCAAATGCACGCTGCTGTTGGAATGATGGCACCTTAATCCGCCGGAATGGGGCGCAGCGGTCTTTCTTCAGGTGAATCAGCTTCCCAGAAAACAGACTGCCTATGATCCAGCTTGCTGGCTGCACGAGAGAGATACAGGAGAATTAGAGGCACTGGAGATGATAAACACCAGCTTGGAAGAAAAATAGGATAAAGCGTAGGGAAACATTTGAATGGTAAATACAGCGATACGGCCATGTATAATGTGAATCAAGTAAACATGTCTTATTGGCAGCAGGGCAGCAAGCCGTTCGGATCCTAATCAGTTGACTTTTATAGAAGGTCTAGATGAAACAACATGACTGATTTACGAGAGGTAGACAATGGATTAAGATATGTTGTGACAAGTTACTTCTCTGTACTGACTTATAGAGCTACTAGTATTCAAGCATTGAAAGACAGTCTACTCTATCTGAGCAGTTGCTGCTTATATTCAGTCATTTCCTATATCCGGAATGGAAGTTTCTACATTCAAAATTCAACTAACCGCTGTTTTTATGTCATGCTCCAGACCACAATGGCTTAGATGGCGTGATGCGCTCGCCTCATTTGCAACAAGAATGATTCCACGCGAACAACTTTTATCCTTCAAGCTTTGGATTAATCCTTGAAGAGATACAAAAACTTGCCCACCTCCATGCTGTGGAACACAAATCTAATGTAAGGGCCACATCGTGTAGACAAGGAAACTAGTCATGTATATATCTGACACAATCAGTAGTAAAACATCAGATAAATCAAATTAAGAGTGAACTAAGGCAATGCCTCTTAACTATGACAATAGTATATGATGTATTACAGTTCACTAAAAAATATTGCTTGATTAGTAGGTCATCCATCATGTTTTCTCACCAGGCTTGCAACATACCTTGATAATATTCGAAAATTTTGAACAGAAGCTGATTTTGCCGTGGATCAAGAATCCTACTCCATGAAATACCAATTTATTATTTCTTACGTAAACTGATTGGCCCAATGTTGAAATCTCCACTGTATGCCTTTGTCGAATTAAATACCTAGCAAATGGGTATATCAAAAATTGAGCATCAAGAACAAAGTATTTTAACCTAATCCATATGGACAACAGAGCAAATGTTCCTCGCTGAATTTTTAGTTGCTGAAAATAAAGCTAGGATAAACAATCTTCACAGCAAAGTGCCTTGAGTATGTTTGACACCCGAATCAATCGGCTCGGATTCTTACAAAGCAACCTCATCTTAGATGGACTAATATACTTACCTAAAAGCATCTACATCGACTTTCCATGTGTTGTATGAGAAATATTCAGAATTACAGTATGAACAATTAAGCTAATTAATCGTGTCAGTGTTAAGATAACCATTTAAAAGGATAGTTCTTAGGTACACTATGTTGCTTGAGTTTAAGTTCGGATAATTTAGCCCATAAAATGAAATATCTTTCATTTCTTAGAAGAGCTTGGCATCGAATTGAGAAAGCTTCATGTGGGCTTTTGACAGATCTCAAAATGCATATACACTTTTAAGGTGTTCGGTAATTTTCCCTCGACTACTTCAGGAAAGATATGAAAACTGAAGCTTTCACGAACAAAGATGTGATAAAATTTAAAATTCCACTTTCACAGGGTAGGTGTGCTGCAAGGTGTCATTGCTTACTTTCCAGGTTGCAACAGTAAACCAGCTTGAAGAGAATCAAGAAGCCAATTGGAATTCAAAATCCAGGAATCGGTAGCACAGCCATATAAGAACTTAGCTGTCGAGACCTGTTGCAACAAACACCTATCAGACACAGTGCAATTTGGCACAGTAAAGAAAATGGATGTGCAATTTTAAATGAGAGCCTACAGCCCTACACCAATTTCTCCTACAGGCTACATCATATACTAAACTATAATAGGATACATGATGAACGAGAGATGGTACCAAGAAACAAAAGGGAAATGGTGTAACAAACCTTTTTAGGGGAAAGAACTACAGGAGGCTTCCACCTCACAAGCTCTGCAAGCTTGCTTTTTTTATCAAATGGACAGGGTGGCACTTTTGAAAGAACACAACCTCCAAATTTCCGTATTACAGACACAATCTCTTTCTCCTTATGACTTTGAAATCCAGTCACCAAAAACTCTAGTCCATGAAATAGAGCTTCTTTTTTGCCAGTGCATTCCCTGGGCTCCTGCATGTCAGCAACTCTGCTTTCAGACCCTGCAAAGATACAAGAGTGAGGATCACCAAAAGTATGTACTTACCGTGCACATATTTACTCAAGATATATAGTACATATCTAGCATAAGAGATCATAAACCAGAACGTACAACTGAATCGAGATTTAACCCTTCTGCTCTTGGTTTGTCTAGTACTAAGTTTAGCATTCAACAATTGGGGTCCTTTTCTTTTAAGGCCTCGTTTACCAACGCTCAAATATGTTGTGGGTTGAGGCAAAACTTCTGATGGGATATATTGCTCTTTGCTGTGATGCTCATTATCATCGTGAGCATCAGATGACTTCTTCTGAACCAAAGAAAATTCGTTCAAGCTTCCAGCTTCAGCATTGTTTTCTATGAACTGATTAGAGGCTCGGATACGCTGTATCTTCTTATTTAAGAGTATCGTTGTGCCTCTCTCCTTCTGACGAGCTGCCACATTAACATCATTATGAGCCAGACTACTTCCCGAGATGTTTGATATAGGTCCTAGCATGCTAAAAGGCCTGAGGGAACTGTGTATTCTTCGCCTCCATGGATTAGATTCTGGTGTCTTATCTAACGGCACAGAAGATGGACCGGCTTCTACATCTAGGTCATTCTTCAGAGATTCCCTGCGATATACCGGTTCACTGTTCTCCTCATTCCTCTGTTTGCATTCAGGAGATTGACTAGTGGGTACTTCATTGCAAGATATGCTACATGGAACAAATGAACAGAGAGGATCCTCAGGTGATAAGCTTGAACATACTACTTGATGGCACGACTCTGCACTTTGATCCTCTCCATGGAAACCTTCATTCTTTTGGAGAAAAGATGCTCTTGAAGAGGCAACCATTTCTGTCGATATCGCTCTAGGTGCAGGAGAGCACTCATTCATGCTATCCATTGACTCAGAAATGAAGCTAGTCCTTATATGCTTCCTTGCACGACCACCAAACTTCGTCTCTTCAACAATTCTTCCAGCTTCCTGGAAATATATTTTACATTGTAATTACATAGATGAAGAGTGCTAATGAGATAGGCATAGGATTGATTAAGTTTGTTATAACAGAATGTTCATGGGCAACAAATTTACCTTCGTGATATTTTCACCTCTTACTGGATTCCTCAAGTTTTCAGTAAAAGCATGGTTGTTTTGAGTCAACTTCTGGAAAACAGCTTCCTCATTTCTCGAGCAAGAGATTGCTTTATCTCGAGCTGGTTGCTTTACAGAAACACATCCTGGACTTGATTCTTTTACTAGCGTACCAGCAGAAATGTTCTCTGCCAAAGAATCAGGTACATGGTCACTGGTACAATCATCTTGGCTGCGCCATTCTTTATTTTGCTCCTCGGAAGAACAAATGTCTACATCATGTGGGGCACAGCTAGGCTGAGAGATGCTCTGTTTCATGTTAGTTGTGTTGTGGCCTTGAGATGAACAAGCAGTTTGAACAGTACACAGGCCAACATCTTCAAATACATCAAGCATTTCGATCTCATCCAATTCTGCAAGCCAATCGCTCTCATCCAGACCATTTTGAAAGGATCCACTATCATGTTCTGTTTCCTCAAGAAAACACTGTTTCCGAGCTTCCTTTACACGCAGAGCAGCTTCAAGGGCAGCTGCAGTCAACTTATCAGGCTGGCAATCATCAAGTATCATTTCTGCAATAACCATAGCCTCAGAGGCAGCAATAGATAGCTCAACCGCATCATTAGCATCTGCCTTACGGAGCTTCTGAACATCAACTTTTCCACCAGATGGTTGATGTTTTCTTGCACCAAGTGGTTTAGTGACATCCTTGCTAGAAACTCTACGGACTCCTTGTTGTGTATCATCCTTAAGGCCTTTAGCCTCTTGCGCAGCTTTGATCTCTTGTGCCTGACCATCAACATAAGAGTCCTTTAATGGTCCTTTGCATGTACCAGAATTTATAATCTGTGGGCTAACATTGGCTTGAACTGAGGAGATATCCTTGCTAGCCACTCTGCGGACTTCTAGTTGTTTATCATCCTTAAGGCTTTTAGCCTCTTGTACAGCTTTGATCTCTTGTACTTGACCATCAACATAAGAGCCCTTCAACGGTCCTTTGCATGCACCAGAGTTTAGAATCTGAGGGCTAACATTGGCTTGAACTGAGGAGAGTTGTGCTGCACTTTCTGAAGAAAGGTGCAGAGAGAAAGGCAGTACCTGGAGGGAAAATACTCAACCTATGTTATAACAGCACACGACAAGAAGAAGATTATGTTTGTGCAGCAGAGGAAAGAGCCAATTATTTTGGCTGTTTCAAGCCTATGTTTGCTACTGTACTAACTTGTTTGCTCATAATGCAATCCATCAAGGTGATTGAAAATGAAAACACATGCACAAAGTTAGAAGCCCATTAAAACCATAACAATAGGCAAGATGAAAATGGCATACTGAACCTACAATTTTATTCTTTCCACATTCAATGGAAGATTACTGAAGGAACAAAAGTAAGTACACTGTACAAGTGTGCATCCCTGGAACAAATAATGTAACTCGGAGCAAAGAAGAAACCCACAGAGTCATAACTCTTATGCAGGATTGAATCATTAAAGGCTACAGGTACATGTACTACCATCCTCTGATTTATTTGATCCAACAGAATGACAAAAACCTAAGTTGTGATCAAACTTCAGTGATTAGTATCAAGAATCTTAGCCTACCTCTCTGCCTGTTGGAGTACTTGCAGCAGGTGTATCCTCGTCTCCCGACAAATGCAGACGGAACCCGCCGTAACTGCCAGCGTTTACCGTGGCATTCCGACAACTCCGTTGCTCTTGTGCAGGGTCCAGAATAAACACACAGTTCTGCAGTTCAGTGAAGAGAACACATCGCATCAGATCAGAACAGACAGTGCACCGAGAAACATATATGGATAAATATGCACAAACACACCAGATGCATCCAGATCCAATTCAATCTTATGCCATTTCCTACGAATGACCAATCTCCAGTTTCAGTTGTTGTCGATAAGGTGGAATGGTCAGGCAAAAAAATAAAATTGAACCGGGCTTTCCCCCCTTTCCGCAACACGCTCGACTGAATATAGCAAGGCTCTTGCAAGCATTTGAGAAATCAAAGGACAGACACTCGGAGCCTACAGGGACAGGGTTACCACCAAATAGAAAATCACCTCACAAGGCGGCGACGACACGCCGGCGCTGTCTCTTGGGTGCTCGCCGGCCGTCGGCTGCCGATGCGGCTGAAGCCACTGCGGGAGCCACGCATTATCCTGAAGAACTCGAAGAAGCGCAAAAGGGCGTCAGAAGAGGGAGGGCGCATCCCCGCAGTTCACATCTCCCCACCTCCCAAGTCCCAACCGAGAGAGAGAGAGAGAGAGAGAGAGAGGAGGGGGGGGGGGGGGGGTTACCTCAGAGAAGCACGGCGAGTGGTAGGCGCAGGTCGACATGGCGGCGGGGCAGTCGCCGGCTGCGGCTGGGCCTGGGCGCCGCCACGAGGGGGGGGGGGGTCCTCTGGTTTTCTCTCTACTAAATCTGGCTTGCTTGATAAGCCTCTCTCTCCTCCGTCTCCCGCCACCGGTCACCGCAGCGGTTCGCGCCATAATGTGGCAGCAAAGGTCTTTTCTTCCCGCCGCACCGTCTGACAGGTGGGCCCGGCCTGGTGCCCCCGAGGTATGGGCCTGGGCCGTCATCTTCTGATGGATCTATTTTAGGGTGCCTTTTGTTGGAATTTTTTTTTGACCACAGCCTTTTGTTGGAAATTTGTTACTCTTATTAACGTTGCGTAAAAAAAATGTTACTGTTGTCAACCACGCTCTGCCAAAGGTAACAATTTCCTTCCCACACTTACTTTTTCCTTTAATTTACCTAAAAAAACTTATTTTTGCTTTTAAAAAGGAAATATTATTCCGTGATACTCAACAGCATCAATTTTTTTTGGGTAAACGCATCAAACATCAAAAAAAATTTAAACGCATCATATGTTTCGACCGTGCCGTCACCGGTGGTAATTTTCTTTGCATAATTTTATAAAGAATATCAGTTAGTATGCTTTACAAAACTGAAGAAATATTATTTAGTGACACCCAACAGCAGCGCATTTCTGCCTCGAAAATTAACAGCAATAGATTTACAGGGCCAATTATCGAAGAGCCAGTGGGAGAATTCCGACATTTACAGAAAGTTATGCTCGGACTTCAGCTCTGCTGGTGCTGGTAAAAGAGAAAGAAAGAAGACGAGAAAACCTACACAAAATTGGGTCATAAGAGCTGAAACGCACGTCCCAAAAAGGTTACAGAAACAACGAAGGACAGCTGCACAAATTTATCATCAGACGGTACAAACAATGGTTGGGCGGGTGCTGATCGATGCTCCGAGATCGCTCTCTAGCTCTTCAAATCCGCCAGCGCGGTCTTGGTGGCGGCCGAAATCACGGCGTCCGAAGCGTTTGGCAGGTAGTAGTATTTCCCTGGCACAGCAAGGAAAGAAGCTGTGTTCATGGAAGGTTGCGCAGATAACTAATTTACGGTATGTCGGTGTTTATAATTAGTGATGAAGATGGCAGGTCTATCTTTTTAAGTGGTGACAAGGTTCCTCGGACTCCACTCATATTACCTCATACCATGAAAATGCATTAAAAAAATCGAAACAAGAACAGGCATGGTTTCCTACAGGTTTCAGATGGAGAGTAGTGTAATTGAAGTGTTGAGAATACCTTGGGCAACCCTTGCGATTTCCTTGGCGAATCCCGTAGATACAAACTTGTTCTCGGTATCGATGACGAGAAGCGACATTCCTGCCTTGAATATTTTTGCAGACACATCAAGTATCTCATCCTTGCAAAGAGGAAACAAGTTCTTCAGTGCCTTTTGAACACAGCAGGAAACTTCAAAATGATGGCCCAAGGATACATTGTTTGGTGTTAGGACAAGAGTGGTACCTTCAATTCTTGAGTAGATGGTCTTGGTGCGTCTGAAGCAGCGGCAGCTTCTGGGTCATTGGATTTCTTCAGTGATACATTAGCTCTTCCATCGGTGATTGCAACGATCATGATACGCCCAACGTCGCCACTCTTTTCAGCGTTCAATCCCACTCTGACAGCCTTGAAGTAGAATCCATAATGTTATCCAGATTATAGATGTCCTGGCACTACAGAAGAATTCAACGCAGTTCTTGGTTCTTACTGTACTCAGGCCATGAGCTAAAGGAGAACCGCCACCACATGGTAGCTTTTCAAGACGCTTGCGAGCCATTGCAATGGATCTTGATGGTGGAAGCAGAACCTCAGCATAGTCTCCACGGAAGGGAATAATTGCAACCTGAGGGATGCCAAAATGGAAGCTAAAGTTAGTGCACAAACTGTCCATATAACGATGATTACCCAAAGGGGGAGCACAAATGAAGGTGGCTTACAAGGTATGCAACAAGTAACAAATGCTAACCACTAAAAAAGGATAGTAACAAATTCTAATGCTAAACTTTTACATTTCAATAGTACCTGATCTCTGCTTGTGTAACTTTCTGCAAGCAACTTCAATGCTGCACCTTTGGCATTCTGCATGCGGTTCAGAGCCATGCTGCCACTAGCATCCACAACAAATATGACCTGTCATGAAATAAGTACAAACAGAGTTGTGAAGTCTCGCGGTAAGAAAAATCAGGTTTGCCACATACATAAAACATGGCTGGCTTAATATACAGATTCCCATGAAATTGCACAAGCAAATGTGGAGAGAGAGAGACAGAGACAGAGACATAGAGACAGAGACAGAGACAGAGAGACAGACAGACCAGAGCACCGGCTTTTCGAGCCATTCTCTTGGCTCTCATGTCAGTCTTTTCAACAAAAACTTTTCTTGTCTTGTCAAGACTTTTCTCTCTCCGCAGTTTTTGGTATGGTGCAGCTGCTCGAAGTGTCGCGTCAACAGCTAACCTCCTGACTGGACCCTACATCAGAATGAACTGTTTAGATGAGCCAATTTGGTGAGAAAGGGTACCCAAGCAATAACGTAGGAGTGATATACAAAGGAAGGTATCTGCTATATCAGTAAAATTAATGGAAAAGACCGGAAGGCATTGGAGGCATTCAAAAAGCAATAAAACAGACCTAGATAAGGAGAAGTGCCAAAGCATTATTTCAATAAAGAAACAAACATGAGCATGGATTCAGGAATGTTTGAACAATCAAGTGTTCTAAGTTGCAGCGTTGACGAGGTAAAACTTAAGACCTTTGGAAGCATAGGCTTTATGTATCGGCCCCTGTCTTCTGAGAATATGACATTTTTTGCTCGTCCAGCCTTTCCTTTTTTTCTTTGTGCTTGCTGAGCAAAGAAAAGGAGCTTATCATCTACTAGTCCACCTTCAGCATCAAAAATGAACTCCTCGGGTATCTGGTCATCTTGTTTTTCGTTTTCTTCATCATCATCCTGTCAGAAAACAACAACTAATGAGCTCTAAGAAACAAATGAATAGGCATCAAGTACGGGTTGCTCAATCATAAAATTCAACCTCCTTTTCCTCCTCATCCTTCTCCTCATCTTCTTCCTTCTCATCTTGATCTTCTGCGTTATCTTGATTTTGTGGAGGCGGTGGAGGTGGGGGTGGAGGCGGTTGGTTTTGCTGCTCTTGTGGGTTATCAGATATGATCGAACGAGGTAGAATAACTAGCTCTACCTGCAAGAAGATGCCATGCGTGTCAAATATTAAGTAGAACACACTTCAAATTTTTGACACAGATGCAAACAGAAATAGCATAGCAAAAGAAAGAAAAAAAATGAGTTATGCCAGCACTAACATTTCCATGCTACTTTATAGTTTATTTTTAACAACCAGACACAATAAACTTCATTTGGAAGTTGGAACAGTCAAGTTAAGAGATGAAGAAAACAATTAACTGAAATTCCATGGGGTTTGTTGCTTCATTACTTAATGAAGAATCCGCAAGCATAAAAATACTTAACAGCTTTCTTAAGGTCCTCCGCGAAAACTTTTTCACGTCCTTCCATAGCAGCAAGACATTTTGCCACTCGAGCAGCATACAGCTCAGCCCGGTGCCCCTGCAACAAGTTTCAAGACTCAGAAATGAATATATAAATATGAAAACACATTCATTTTAACTTTCCAACTCAGCACTAACCACAATAAATAAGCATAACTGTCTCAACAAGCAATACGTTGGTGTGATGGACATCAAACAGGTATAGCTGTGTAAGTGTGTAGTATCTAGATTAGGGATGACAATGGTGCGGAATCTTTCCACCAGTTCCGCAGAAAAACGGAAACGTAGGGAAAATATGGAAACAGAAACAAACACAGAATGACGTTTCCTGGCGGAGCACATACGGAGACGGAATTTTCGTATCCAAAGGCGCTGAATGTTCCGTTTACATTTTTCATATATCTAGCCCATTCCAACAGGCAAAAGCCCATATACCTTTGGCCTGGCCCAACCCAGCCCTAATCTTAACACACCTAAACTTAATCTCACAATCGTTCTTCCCTACTCACTGCCTCATTGGGTCATACGCCGCTGCCTCCTCGCACGCACTTGCACCCGGGCAACCAAAGCGGGCTTCATCGCTGGCACGACACGATGGTGTCGGCAGTGTCCTCCAGCCATCTATTGGTCATCCACCGCCCGTTCCCCGCACGTTACTGTTGTATTTTTATTTTCAATGTGTTACTCGCTTATATTGAGAACTTGTCACGATGAATTGATGATAAACCATGGTATATCATAATATTATAGTCATCTTAGTAACTGAACAAGTTTGTTCATTTGTTTGTGTTTTTCTGCATGATTCAAGGGGTCTCTTAGATTTTTTTTCTTTTGCATCGAAGGTGTCTCTTGAAGGGGAGCCTTGGCGCAGCGGTAAAGCTTTTGCCTTGTGACCATCAGGTCACGGGTTCGAGCCCTGGAAACAGCCTCTTGCAGAAATGCGGGGAAAGGCTGTGTACAAAAGACCCAAAGTGGTCGGACCCTGCGCAAGAGGGAGCTACGTGCACCGGGCTGCCCCCTTTATCGAAGGTGTCTCTTAGTTCCAGCAAACACACTTTCATATCCTTGTCCGCGCCGTATTCATTTCCAGCAATATGTATTTCCGTATTTGTTTCTGAGGTTCCTGTTTTCGCCCCCCCCCCCCCACCCACCCACCCACCCACCCACACAAAACAAAAATAAAAGCGTAGGAGTAGAAGTAGAATGACATCACCGTTTACGACGTACAACAAGTTGATCACACGAGGTTATAACATACCAAACGGGCACAATGAAATAGCCCAGGTGGCATGTTGCAACTGGAGGTAACAACAGGAAATGGGGTCGACTTTACTGAGACAAGGTTAAAAAAATCAGTAACCTTGGCTTTGTTGCCAAAAGCTCAAATAGTTTGGAGCACTTGAAAATGGGTTGATTAGTCTATCCAGTTACATTTGATGTACATATATAGAGAAAAGATTCACCGAAGACCTTGAATAATGATGTCAAACTATAGAAGGTATCCATGTTTCCAATTATGCCAATCATGGCTAAATATGTTGACTGTTATCTGCAGCTGGTAGTACTGCGCATAATACAAAACAACATTGATTCTACAAACAGTTGGCTCAATGCCTCAAAGGAAGCTCATTGGCTGGACGAAGACCAAGCTTCAACAAGTCAACTAACCTGACAACCACCCCGTATAGCTTCCATGACAAGATATTTGAGCTGCTCTGTGCTGATAGCAACATCCTTCAGATATTCTCTTGCCAAAATTATCTGAGTGACCATGTATAATCATTGTGAGACGCGCAGTACATAACACAGATTTTAACTCAAATACTACCTTGTCACTACATATAAGCTAGCTGTTTTTTTTTTACCCTTTTAGTCTTGACTTGAGATTTTGCATACTTCAAAACAAATGATAAAAGTTGTATATAGTGGAAGTCATGTGGTCAATCTACGTGCTCATGTCTAATATTATTCATAATTTGTGTTTCCTGTCTATATTTGCCAACTGGATGAGCGACATGCATCCTTTGTGTTTCCTGTCTAATATATGCCTACCTTGTTTACTCAATAATATGCAGTTAAAAGAGAGATCTGTCCCTTGATTTCACAACTGAAGACAATTTGAGTTTCCAATTTTTTCACATATAAACCATGCCTCCTTTTGAGGACAAAGTTCTCACATTCACTCCATCAATGCCCTTTACTTAGTTGCAAGATCATGCAAAACATTAATATTGTCTCATGCATCAACACATCTTAAAATGGTAATTTTATAAAATTCATTATTTCACACAAACTAAATTGATTTATATAAAATGAAGGAATATACGTTAAGTTTTTGCATGTGTTGCACTTGTGCCGGATGTAATTTCTTGTTTTTCATATGAGCACTGTTTTCTCCTTTGTAATCATGAGTGTTTGATAGCTACATAATTGTGGACCCTATACATTTTGTAACTGAATGATTTAATGTATACAATGCTCTTGGAAGGTGTTTTGTATCCAACAAAAAGGAAAACGAAAACCGAAACTAAATGGAATTTGCACCCTACACTGGTTTGATAAAGCAAGTACAGTGCAGCTTTGTTAATTAATGATCTCAGTAACTCGGTCATTCAATAGTACCTGAGTTTTTGCGACCTCAGTTTCCTCTTCCACCATCTTAAAAACATCTTTGCTAGACTCCTGAAATTGGGTTGCAATATTGACGGCTGCCACGCGGTCATCAAAACTTAATGGAAGGTCAGCACTGCGAAATGAAACATTATGACAATGAACAAACCATGAATTTGGTAATAAAAGTAAATAAGAAAGCAATCTTTCAAGTCTAAAGTACCTTAAATTAATTGCAATACGATCAAGTAAGTGTTCACGTACGGATCCTTCCTCCGGGTTGTACGTAGCAATTAGAAGTGGTTTGCATGGATGACGGAAGCTAATTCCCTCTCTTTCCACAATATTAACTCCTTCCGTCAAGACATTCAGAAGCAGATTGCTTATGCCGTCGTCCAATAGATTTATCTCATCAACATAAAGGACACCTCTGTGAGCTTCAGCAAGAAGACCAGGTTGAAACACAGTAGTCCCTGATCTCACTGATTGTTCAACATCAACAGACCCAATGAGCCTGTCCTCTGTGACACCAAGTGGAATCTGTCATGGGAAAACCTGCGGCATTATTAAACTAACAACGATCTGGGAAGATACCATGACACTAAATCGGTGTGCCTTACCTGCACAAAAGGTGCTTTGACAATCTCAGATTTGACATTACCATCAGCATCATATTGCACTTGGTCAGCCAAATGGTCCTCCCATCTACCATAAGAGGAGCTTAATCAAGTAAGCTGATGAAACGTTTAAGAAACAAGAAGAAGCTGAACATCAGGTGACGAAATGATCAAAGCATTTTCAGATATGGCATTGTGAAGTCGGTACTCTTCTGGAATGTTGGGGTCAGCGTTTGCGATTGAGCCAACAACCACTTCGATTGGCGGAAGCATAGCGTGCAAGCCGCGGGCCATCACCGTCTTTGCCGTCCCACGCTTCCCGGAGATGGCAATGCCTCCAACCTCACGGTCAATCGCCCCAAGCAGCAGAGAAGTTTTAATTGCATCCTGGGTAGCCACATGAAATTATACACAGATTACAACAAAGTAGAGTTCACACAGCAATGCAGGAAACCATGGGAGGAAAACTACAGCTTGCAGGCGATTGATTGGCTACCGCATTTTCCAGCTCCAGAAAGCCTTACTGAGATTAAATCATAACAAATTGCATGCCATTTTCCACGAACAACTCTAAATCATGTAATTTGCGCGTGTTGGCTTCTGCTACTTCTACATTGTGGTTGAAATGGCATAAGTTCTCGACCAGAACGACCTAATGCGGCTAACCAGCTCGGGGAAATGCTGCGACCAATCCCACCACCCAATCAGTCAATCAGCGGCGCCCAGGGCAGCAATAATCGGCCGAAGGAAATCTTCTCACCTGCCCGACGACGGCGGCCAGCGGGAAGTACTCCCGGCCGTACTGCTGCTGCCCCGACGGCGCGGGGCTCGTGGGCGCGGGAACGGCGCCGTTGGTGGAGTCGAGGACCTCGGAGGCCGAGGCGACGGCCGCGAGGCGAGGAGGAGCCTCTCGACGCCGGATGCCGCGGGGGGCGAGGGATACCGCGGCGGCGGGAGACGAGGGGAGGCGGCGGGGCGGGAGGTGCGGGAGGGAGGCGGAGAGGGCGGTGGCCATGGCAGCCATGGGGACTGGGGAGTGTGGGCGTGGGAGCGCTTATCGTTTATTATCTGGTTTTCCCGGGGATCCGCATCGCACGCATCTCGGGCGCGTGGTTCTCGCTCGGAGATGCACAGCCGTCCGATCGGAAACGGCAGGATGTAATAGCTTGCAGAACACCATTTACCTACCTTTTATGTGCTCTGGTCAACCACCGTGGGTTTTTCCAGCTCATTTCCGCTCCTCGGATAGATCCTGGTTTTGGAGACAAATGATCCTCTTCTTGTCGAGCTCGAGGTGATGTCGTGGTCTATGTGCAATGATTTCAAGACACATATAGCAAGAAACAAGACAGGTCAATCCGTGTAGCCTTGGAGACAATTATCTGACAAAAAAAAAAACCGTCACGACCTAAGAGCGATAACCACCGAGAGAAGCCAACGAAACATGACAGCGGGAAACACGTTACATCAAGGAGCGCCATCGGTGTAATCGAATGTTATTGGTCCACCGAAACAAACCGTGATGTTGTGTATTGTCAACGTGATCAAAAGATGGTGCACATCTGAGATGCACTATGCTGTGGCATCACCTGTGTTGTGGGGTGCATTCAAAAGGGCGGCTTGGCCGAGATGATGTCACGGTCCAGTGCTCTACGCGGGGGTGCAACAGAACAACCTGAGGGTCGGCAAGCCACTCGAGCAGGCCAGGCGGAATGGCTCACATGCACGAACAACGAACAACCAAGGCGCGTACGGCACCAGTCCCAATCGGCATCTTTTACCTGCATCGACATGAGCCATGATGTCTTCACCACACACACAACAAACTTCATGCCACTGTGACCATCTACACGGAGTCAACTTGCATGGTCCCCTCAACATCCATTGTACGAGCACACCCAAAAAAATCATCATCTAGCACATCTATGAGAGACGTCACCGACATGCAACATCCGCACGACATGCCGATGTTGAAAGGATGCAATTCTTCACTCCACTCCATTTTTTCTTTTCTTTTCCCTCAATAAATAGTAGTCTTGAAAGAAGGTGCCAACTTATTGTTCTTGGAATGCTAATTTACATGGATTTCTTGTTCACATATCCCTATGACTTGATGACTTATCACGGCATGGGCATTGACACTCTGTCGAGATACATAGTAGAAAACAAAAAAATCGCTTTACGATCACGCAGGAACAATATGAAAATGAAACGGTTTGGATTCGATCGTTACCGACTCCGAGTTACAACGAAAGAAGACGAGTCGGTATAGATCGTACTTGGAGTCCCTCAAACCGTAAACGAACAATCCCGTGAATCGCCCATGAACAGTCCCTCAAATGGAAGACCGAAAACACGGCCTCTCTATGAGTTGCAGGTGTACAATCTTCACGATCCGACAACGCTTCGTTCTACAGAGCTAATCGTCGCTGGAGAATTAGAGGGAGGATACTAGAACCACAATGGGCTTCTAATTATGAGGATTAGAGGATCTAGATCAAACTCTAATTGATCAACTAGGACCAATTAGAACTAGAACTAGAGAACTAGAGGAGGCTTAGAAACTTGTATATTCAAAAGTGCCAAAAGCCTCTAGTATATATAGGTTGGAGGAGGAGAAGGGAGCGCCACAAGGGGATGGGAAGTCTCACTCCCTTGGTTGGCCAAGAGGAGGGGGATTTGCCCTCCAATTCGGCCTCCCTCTCCCCTTACCATGGGGGAGAAGGGGGCGCCACCACTATTGGGCCTTTGTGGCCCAATACTCCTTCCACTTGGCCTTTTAAGGTCCGTTGATATTAAATTAAATATAAAAGCCTCCTAACAATTGCTAGAGCCTTTTATTATTAATTTCACATCACCACAAATATTTTTCACCTATATATTATTTATCAAAAATATCCGGTATTGCCCAATAAACTTCGAAAACCCTTCTGGTGACCTCGAAATGCTTCCAGCTCCTCTTGAAACTATTTTGAATATTAGTGAAACTATTTCACAAATATATTCTTAATATTCTCGTCCTGCTAACACTCAACAAATCATGATTACCTTAAACTTGTGACCCTACAAATTCGGTAAAACATAGACGTGAACAAAACTGTTTCGTTCAATTACCGATAGCGGAACCTTGGACGTTCATATTGATCCCTATGAGTACATGAATGACATTCAAGTGAACCTTTGGTTATCATGTGTTATTCCCTTTTATTCGCGATACTTCACAAAACCCGAGGTGAGATGTATCGGTAACCTCTTGAGTCATACACATGCGATTTTGTTCTTCTTTCTCGTTGACATGTTCCGGCATCCCCGTGGCATAGTCACCTATGTCTGGCCAGACGATGATGGATGTCCTAACATCGAGAGGGCCCTAAGAATATCTCTCCATAGTCGGAGGAGCAAATTCCACTCTCGAGCTATCTAGTCCCTTGTCAAACTTTCTGATGAACCTGTAAGTTGTCGTTATGATCACCGTGTTACAAAATGACGTTTGAGCAACTCCAAAGCTCATCATACAGTAAGAAGTGACTACAATACTCTCATGGTCTAAGGAACTAAATGCACGTTAACACTCAGTGTTATGATAATTGATTTTAGACGATATTATCTCAGAGTATAACAAACAAGTTTGGGTCAATTCAATATGATTGTTCTTCTAACTTCATACTCTCAATGTTATTTTGATATTAACTTTACACATGATGATATCTCAAGATCTGGAAAACATGATCACAAACAAAACTTGAGCTAGTCTTAGAGGCAAGACTAGGAACCTAACTTTATTGTTTATTATCCCACACATGCATATGAGTTATCCACTGAATCATATATTCCAGGATCATAGCAGTTATATCATAGAATATAAACTCTTAATTATGAATACAAAAATACAACAATACAATATTATTGCCTCTAGGGCATACTTCCAACACACCCATCACTGCAAGGGACACTTTGAAGTGGTGCATCATCGTCTACACGTTTGCCGCTATGCCATCATAGACACTCATCGCAAGGGTCTTCATCGACATATTTGTCAACACTCGCTACCTCAACAAGATGAACACCTTTAGCATCCTCTATAGACATATTTGCAAGATGCGACATCAATGACGACAAGATCGTGTCACACCGACGAAATCGGCCACGTCATCTACAACAACACGATTGCATCTACAAGACATCACTCTAGCGATGACCCCACACGGCCACACGGTTCTAACAAAATTGATGTGTGCTTGATGGGTTTCCTTCGATCCTAGAAAAACGGGTGGCCTCGTTGGCGATGACATTCTTTGACATCCAAAGTTTTCAGAAGCATATAAATGCATAGGGACCGATAGGTTGTAGATCGAAGCATATAACGGCGGACTGATAGGGGTAGATCGGGTGTGAAAATTATATGTAGTAGATCAAAAACATATAAAGGCATAAGGACCAATGGGCAGTAGATCGGAGCACCAAGGAGGCACACGGCAGGCCCACACACATCCCTAGCGCGTGGGAGTGGCACGCAACCCCATGGCCTATGTTGGTTACCCCTGGAAGCTTCTAGACTTAAAAGTTAAGATGATTTTTCTCTGGATTTTTTGGGGTCTAGTAAAATTGATTTTCCTAAAAAGTCCAAAAACAACACAAAACAACAATTGTTCTTGGCATTGGGCACTGAATTAATAGGTTACTCTAGAATAATAATATAAAATGATGCCAAAACTATGCCAAAATGATATAAATATAGCATGAATAAATAAAAATTATAGATACGTTCGAGACATATCAGACAACTTTTGCTGGTTTAGGGCTCTGCCCATGTTGCTTCATGGGAGCGACGCGGGGACATTTCATGGGAGCTCTGCCCGTATTTTACCATTAGCTAGTTAGATCCCACTACTCAGGATTGCCCCTAGTTTTTGAAAATGCTCTGTTTTCACCCTTATCCATTCGGTGCCCTTACAAAAAGAGAAAATTCCCGTTAAAATTTGTATTGACCAATGTGAGTTCTTTATAGTTGGAGGAAATTGCCATGTTCATAATAAGCATGAAAAACGAAGGCCGAACCAGCCTTTATCCCTTCTCTTGCAACCCGATGCTCTCTACCCCTTCTCCTCCCCTTTCTCCTCAACCGCAGCGGTGAACCCTGGCGGCAGCGGCGGCTTAGGGCTATGGACGGCGGCAGTGTTGCGTGTCGGCGTTCTAGGAACTAGGGTACCCAGACTTGCTTGCCTGCGGCCCACGACGTGGCTCCATCAACGGCCTGATACGACACATCTACAACACCAACAAGACAAGACCTTCATGAGGGGCCAAGCCTCGCGAGGCGGGCGACGTCAAGTGATGAAAATATGCCCTAGAGTCAATAATAAAGTTGTTATTTTATATTTCCTTATATCATGATAAATCTTTATTATTCATGCTAGAATTGTATTAACCAGAAACTTGATACATGTGTGAATACATAGACAAAAGACCGTGTCCCTAGTATGCCTCTACTTGACTAGCTCGTTATTCAAAGATGGTTAAGTTTCCTAACCATAGACATATGTTGTCATTTGATGAATGGGATCACATTATTAGGAGAATGATGTGATGGACAAGACCCATCCGTTAGCTTAGCATAATGATCGTTCAGTTTTATTGCTACTACTTTCTTCATGTCAAATATATATTCCTCCGACTATGAGATTATGCAACTCCCGGACACCGGAGGAATGCCTTGTGTGCTATCAAATGTCACAACGTAACTGGGTGGTTATAAATATGCTCTATAGGTATCTCCGAAGGTGTTTGTTGTGTTGGCATAGATCGAGATTAGGATTTGTGAAAGTGCAACTAATCCCTGGGTGGTTTTGGTAATTCTTAACAACATATAGCTCATTGAATTAATGATCTTTCAAGATAATCATTTCAGAAAGTTCAATGTTTGACATGGCATGGACTAGAGATGTGGACCCCTCAAAATGCAAAGGATACATATTGGCAACAAGCTCAAGACTCTACATTTTTATTTAAGTGATCCAAGATCACATTGAGTCTATAGGAAAGCCAATACTATTAAAAGGGGATGAGGTGTTTCTTAATGGGTTGCTTGCTCAAAATGCTTAGTGATATGCTCCAAAACCCTCAAACACTCTCCCCTTTCCACATTTGTTCTAAACCTAAAAGTCAAACTCGGCCCCACTGATTTGATCTATCCGGCGCCACCGAGTTCATTTGACATAGCCACTGCCACAAACCCTAGTCACTTCGGTCTCACCGATAGGGTTCTCGGTCTCACCGAGATGGGATTGCAAACTCTCATTTCCCTTTGTAACATTTCGCACCGAAATGACCGACCAATCCCACCGAGTTCGCAATGCAAACTTTCTGTTTCCTTTTCGTAACGCTTCGGTCTCACTGAAACAAGCGGATCGGTCCCACCAAGTTTGCCTGACCAACTCTCTGTTTGACTATTACTGAAATCGGTCCCACCTAGTTCATGTGATCGGTCACACCGAGATTACGTTATGCCCTAACCCTAGCGCATCGGTTCCACCGAGTTAACTGTATCGGTCCCACCGAAAATCCTAACATTCATATTTTGACCTGAATCGGTCTGACCGAGTTTCATGATTCGGTCCCACCGAGTTTGGGAATCTGTGTGTAATGGTTAGATTTTGTGTGGAGGCTATATATACCCCTCCACCCATTCTTCATTCGTGAGGAAAGCCATCAGAACATACCTACACTTCCACTACTCATTTTCTGATAGAGAACCACCTACTCATGTGTTGAGACGAAGACATTCCAATCCAACCATATGAATCTTGATCTCTAGCCTTCCCCAAGTTGCGTTCCAGTCAAATCATCTTTCCACCATAGCCAAATCTGTGAGAGAGAATTGAATGTTGGGGATACTATCATTTGAAGCACAAGAGCAATGAGTTCATCATCAACACACCATCTATTACCTTTTGGAGAGTGGTATCTCCTAGATTGGTTAGGTGTCGCTTGGGAGCCTCCGTCAAGATTGTGGAGTTGAACCAAGAAGTTTGTAAGGGCAAGGAGATCGCCTACTTCGTGAAGATCTACCCAAGTGAGGCAAGTCCTTCATGGACGATAGCCATGGTGGGATAGACAAGGTTGCTTCTTCGTGGACCCTTCATGGGTGGAGCCCACTGTGGACTTGCGCAGCTGTTACCCTTCATGGCTTGAAGTCTCCATCAACATGGATGTACGATAGCACCACCTATCGGAACCACGCCAAAAATCTCCGTGTCTACAATTGCGTTTGCTCCCTCCAAACTCCTCCATTTACCTTCATATGCAATGATTTATATTCCGCTGCTATACTCTTTGAATTGTATGTGTTAGGTTGATTGCTTGACTAGTGCTAAGTTGCTAAAATCCGCCAAGAATTAAAATTGGGAAAAGGTTAAGCTTTTATTTGGTCAAGTAGTCTAATCACCCCCCTCTAGACATACTTTTGATCCTACAATTTGTTACTCTGAATATCGGAGAGGTATCTCTGGGCCCTCTCGGTAATGCACATTGATGTCTACTACACAACCTTCTTATTGTAGACGTTGTTGGGCCTCCAAGTGCTGAGGTTTGTAGGACAGTAGCAAATTTCCCTCAAGTGGATGACCTAAGGTTTATCAATCCGTGGGAGGCGTAGGATGAAGATGGTATCTCTCAAACAACCCTGCAACCAAATTACAAAGAGTCTCTTGTGTCCCCAACACACCCAATACAATGGCAAATTGTATAGGTGCACTAGTTCGGCAAAGAGATGTTGATACAAATGTAATATGGATGGTAGATATAGGTTTTTGTAATCTGAAAAATATAAAAACAGCAAGGTAACTAATGATAAAAGTGAGCATAAACGGTATTGCAATGCTAGGAAACAAGGCCTAGGGTTCATACTTTCACTAGTGCAAGTTCTCTCAACAATAATAACATAATTGGATCATATAACTATCCCTCAACATGCAACAAAGAGTCACTCCAAAGTCACTAATAGCGGAGAACAAACAAAGAGATTATTGTAGGGTACGAAACCACATCAAAGTTATTCTTTCCGATCAATCCATTGGGCTATTCCTATAAGTGTCACAAATAGCCCTAGAGTTCATAGTAAAATAACACATTAAGACACAAATCAACCAAAACCCTAATGTCACCTAGATACTCCAATGTCACCTCAAGTATCCGCGGGTATGATTATACGATATGCATCACACAATCTTAGATTCATCTATTCAACCAACACAAAGAACTTCAAAGAGTGCCCCAAAGTTTCTACCGGAGAGTTAAGACGAAAACGTGTGGCAACCCCTATGCATAGATTCCCAAGGTCATGGAACCCGCAAGTTGATCACCAAAACATACATCAAGTAGATCACGTGAATATCCCATTGTCACCACAGATAAGCACATGCAAGACACACATCAAGTGTTCTCAAATCCTTAAAGACTCAATCCGATAAGATAACTTCAAAGGGAAAACTCAATCCATTACAAGAGAGTAGAGGGGGAGAAACATCATAAGATCCAACTATAATAGCAAAGCTCATGATACATCAAGATCGTGCCAAATCAAGAACACGAGAGAGAGAGAGAGATCAAACACATAGCTACTGGTACATACCCTCAGCCCCGAGGGTGAACTACTCCCTCCTCATCATGGAGAGCGCTGGGATGATGAAGATGGCCACCAATGATGGATCCCTCCTCCGGCAGGGTGCCAGAACAGGGTCCCCTTGGTTTTTGGTGGCTACAGAGGCTTGCGGCGGTGGAACTCCCGATTTAGGTTATTTTTTGGAGGTTTCTGTATTTATAGAAATTTTTGGCGTAGGTCTCACGTCAGGGGGGGGGTCTTCGAGCCGTCCATGAGATAGGGGGCGCGCCCAGGGGGCTGGGCGCCCCCCACCCTCGTGGGAAGCCCGAGACTCTTCTGGCCCAACTCTTTTACTCTGGGGGCTTCTTTTGGTCCAAAAAATCATCAAAAATTGGCACGTCAATTGGACTCCATTTGGTATTCCTTTTCTGTAAAACTCAAAAACAAGGAAAAAACAGAAACTGGCACTGGGCTCTAGGTTAATAGGTTAGTCCCAAAAAATCATATAAAATAGCATATAAATTCATATAAAACATCCAAGATGGATAATATAATAGCATGAATACTTCATAAATTATAGATACGTTGGAGACGTATCACACATCATATGAAGCCTTGCAAGCAATGTGACTAATGAGTTAGTTGCGGGATGATGCATTACGGAATGAGTAAAGAGACTTGCCGATAACGAGATTGAACTAGGTATGGAGATACCGACGATCGAATCTCGGGAAAGTAACATACTGATGACAAAGGGAATAACGTATGTTGACATAGCGGTTCGACCGGTAAAGATCTTCGTAGAATATGTGGGAACCAATATAAAAAACCAGGTTCCGCTATTGGTTATTGACCAGAGAGGTGTCTCGGTCATGTCTACATAGTTCTCGAACCCATGGGGTCCGCACGCTTAACGTTTGTTGATGATATGTATTATATGAGTTATGTGTTTTGGTGACCAAAGGTTGTTCGGAGTCATGAATGAGATCACAGACATGATGAGGAGTCTTGAAATGGTCAAGAGGTAAAGATTGATATATTGTAAGGTAGTATTCGGACACCGGAAGGGTTCCGGAGTGTATCAGGTACATACCGGAGTACCGGGGGGGGGGGGGTTACCGGAAACCCCCGGGGAAAGATATGGGCCATATGGGCCATAGGAGGGAGGCTAACAAGCCCACAAGGGGCTGGTGCGCCCCCCACAAGGGAGGAGGTTGAATTGCACTACGGAAGGGGACGCCACCCTCCCTTTCCTTCTCGTACTCCCTCTCCTTCCCTCTTTCCCCCTCCGTTGGAAAGGAAAGGGGGAGCCGACTACGACTAGGAGTCCTAGTAGGACTCCCCCCACTTGGTGCGCCCCCTAGGGCCAGCCGCTTCCCCTCTCCTCCTTTATATATGGGGGCAGGGGGCACCCCAAAGCACAATAGCTGTTTCTTAGCCGTGTGCGGTGCCCCCCTCCATCGTTTACTCCTCCGGTCATATTGTCGTAGTTCTTAGGCGAAGCCTTGCGCGGATCACATCACCAACACCGTCACCACGCCATCATGCTAACGAAACTCATCGACTCCTTTGTACCTCTACTGGATCAAGAGTTTGAGGGACGTCGTCGAGCTGAACGTGTGCAGAACTCGGAGGTGTCGTACGTTTGGTACTTGATCGGTTGATTTGAGAAGGCGTTCGACTACATCAACCGCATTAAGTTAACGCTTTCGCTTTCGGTTTACAAGGGTATGTGGACACACTCTCCCCCTCTCGTTGCTATGCATCTCCTAGATAGATCTTGCATGAGTGTAGGATTTTTTTTGAAATTGCATGCTACGTTTCCCGACAGTGGTATCAGAGCCAGGTCTGTGCGTAGATGATATGCACGAGTAGAACACAAAGAGTTGTGGGCGGTGATCGTCATACTGCTTACCACCAACGTCTTATTTTGATTTGGCGATATTGTTGGATGAAGCGGACCGGACCAACCTTACATGACCGCGTTCATGAGACCGGTTCCACCGATAGACATGCAACTAGTTTTGCATAAAGGTGGCTGGCGGGTGTCTGTTTCTCCAACTTTAGTTGAATCGAATTTGACTACGGCCGGTCCTTGTGAAGGTTAAAACAACAAACTTGATAAATCACCGTTGTGGTTTTTGTGTCGTAGGTATGTACGGTTCATGCTAGAAGCCCGTAGCAGCCATGTAAAACTTGCAACAAACAAAGTAGAGGACGTCTAACTTGTTTTTGCAGGGCATGTTGTGATGTGATATGGTCAAGACATGATGTGATATAAGATGTTGTATGAGATGATCATGTTTTGTAAAAGTTATCGGCAATTGGTAGGAGCCATATGGTTGTCGCTTTATTGTATGAAATACACATGCCATGTAATTACTTTACTTTATCACTAAGTGGTAGCGATAGTCGTAGAAGCAATAGTTGGCGAGACGACCACGACGCTTCGATGGAGATCAAGGTGTCAAGCCGGTGACGATGGAGATCATGACATTGCTTTGGTGATGGAGATCAAAAGCACAAGATGATGATGGCCATATAATGTCACATATTTTGATTGCATGTGATGTTTATCTTTTATGCATCTTATTTTTCTTAGTACGGCGGAAGCATTATAAGATGATCCCTTACTAAAATTTCAAGCTATAAGTGTTCTCCCCGAGTATGCACCATTGTGAAAGTTCTTCGTGCTGAGACACCACATGATGATCGGGTGTGATAAGCTCTACGTTCAAATACAATGGGTGCAAGCCAGTTATGAACATGCAGAATACTCGAGTTAAACTTGACGAGCCTAGCATATACAGATATGGCCTCGAAACACTAGAGACCGAAAGGTCGAACGTGAATCATATAGTAGATATGATCAACATAGAGATGTTCACCATTGATGACTACTCCATCTCACGTGATGATCAGACATGGTTTAGTTGATTTGGATCACGTATCATTTAGATGACTTGAGGGATGTCTATCAGTGGGAGTTCTTAACTAATATGATTAATTGAACTTTAATTTATCATGAACTTAGTCCTGATAGTATTTGCAAATTATGTTGTAGATCAATAGCTCATGTTGTTTCTTCCCTATGTTTTTTGATATGTTCCTAGAGAAAACTAAGTTGAAAGATGATAGTAGCAAAGATGCGGACTGGGTCCATGATCTGAGGTTTATCCTCATTGATGCACAGAAGAATTATGTCCTTGATGCACCGTTAGGTGACAGACCTATTGCAGGAGCAGATGCAGACATTATGAATGTCTGGCTAGCTCAATATGATGACTACCTGATAGTTTAGTGCACCATGCTTTAGGGCTTAAAACCGGGACTTCAAAAACGTTTTAAAGCCACAGAGCATATGAGATGTTCCAAGAGCTGAAATTGGAATTTTAGACTCATGCCCGTGTCGAGAGGTATGAGACCTCTGACAAGTACTTCGCCTAAAAGATGGAGGAGAATAGCTCAGCTAGTGAGCATGTGCTCAGAATGTCTGAGTACTACAATCACTTGAATCAAGTGGGAGTTAATCTTCCAGATAAGATAGTGATTGACAGAGTTCTCAAGTCACCATCACCAAGTTACCGGAACTTCGTGATGAACTATAATATGCAAGGGGTGACGAAAGCGATTCCCAAGCTCTTCGTGATGCTAAAATTGACAAAGGTAGAAATCAAGAAAAAAACATCAAGTGCTAATGATTAAACAAGACCACTAGTTTCAAGAAAAAGGGCAAAGGGAAAGAAAGGGAACTTCAAGAAGAATGGCAAACAAGTTGTCACTCCCGTGAAGAATCCCAAAGCTGGACCTAAGCCTGAAACTGAGTGCTTCTACTGCAAAGGAAATGGTCACTTGAAATGGAACCACCCCAAATATTTGGTGGATAAGAAGGATAGCAAAGGGAACAAAGGTGTATTTGATATACATGTTATTGATGTATACTTTACTATTGTTTATAGTAACCCCTGGGTATTTGATACATGTTCTGTTGCTAAGATTAGTAACTCGAAATAGGAGTTGCATAATAAATGGAGACTAGTTGAGGGTGAAGTGATGATGTATGTTGGAAGTGGTTCCAAGATTGATATGATCAGCATTGCACACTCCCTATACTTTCGGGATTAGTGTTGAACCTAAATAAATGGTATTTGGTGTTTGCGTTGAGCATGAACAAGATTGGATTGTGTTTTTTGCAATACGGTTACTCATTTAAGACGGAGAATAATTGTTATTCTGTTTACATGAATAAAACCTTCTATGGTCATACACCCAATGTGGATGGTTTATTGAATCTCGATCGTAGTGATACACATATTGATAATATTAATGCCAAAAGATGCAAAGTTGATAATGATAGTGCAACATACTTGTGGCACTGCCATTTAGGTCATATTGGTGTAAAGCGCATGAAGAATCTCCATGTTGATGGGATTTTGGAATCACTTGATACTTGCGAACCATGCCTCATGGGCAAGATGACTAAAACCCCATTCTCCGGAACAATGGAGCGAGCCAATGACTTATTGGAAATAATACATACCGAGGTATGCGATCCAATGAGTGTTGAGGCACGCGGTGGGTATCGTTATTTTCTAACCTTCACATATGATTTAAGCAGATATGGGTATATCTACTTAATGAAACACAAGTCTGAAACATTTGAAAAGTTCAAAGAATTTCAGAGTGAAGTGGAGAATCATCGTAACAAGAAAATAAAGTTTCTACGATCTGATCGTGGAGGTGAATATTTGAGTTACGAGTTTGGCTTTCGTTTAAAACAATGTGGAATAGTTTCACAACTCACACCACCTGGAACACCACAGCGTAATGGTGTGTACGAACGTCGTAATCACACTTTATTAGATATAGTACGATCTATGATGTCTCTTACCGATTTACCACTATCGTTTTGGGGTTATGCATTAGAGACAACTGCATTCACGTTAAATAGGGCACCGTCAAAATCTGTTGAGATGACATCGTATGAACTGTGGTTTGGAAATAAACCTAAGCTATCGTTTCTTAAAGTTTGGGGATGTGATGCTTATGTCAAAAGGCTTCAACCTGATATGCTCGAACCCAAATCAGAGAAGTGCGTTTTCATAGGATACCCTAAGGAAACAATTGGGTACACCTTCTACCATAGATCCGAAGGCAAGATCTTTGTTGCTAAGAACGGGACCTTTCTAGAGAAGTAGTTTCTCTCGAAAGAAGTGAGTGGGAGGAAAGTAGAACTTGATGAGGCAATTGTACCTTCTCTCAATTTGGAAAGTAGCTCATTCGATAAACCCGTTCCCGTGATGCCTACACCAACTGGAGAGGAAGCTAATGATAATGATCATGAAACTTCAGATCAAGTTGCTACAGAACCTCGTAGGTCAACCAGAGCACGATCCGCACCAGAGTGGTACGGTAATCCTGTTCTGGAAGTCATGTTACTTGACCATGACGAACGTATGAACTATGAAGAGCCCAGATTCCAATAAATGACTTGAGGCCATGAAATCTGAGATAGGATCCATGTATGAGAACAAAGTGTGGACTTTGGTTGACTTGCTCGATGATTGGCAAGCCATAGAAAACAAATGGATCTTCAAGAGGAAGACGGATGATGATGGTAGTGTTACTATCTACAAAGCTTGAATTATCGCAAAAGGTCTTCAACAAGTTCAAGGAGTTGACTACGATGATAATTTCTCACCCTTAGCGATCTTAAGTCTGTCCGAAGCATGTTAGCAATTGCTGCATTTTATGAAATCTTATCAAAACTGCATTCTTTAATGAATTTCTTTAAGAAGTGTTGTATATGATGCAACCAGAAGGTTTTGTCAATCCTAAATGTGCTAACAAAATGTGCAAACTCCAGCGATCCATCTACGGACTGGTGCAAGCATCTCGGAGTTGGAATATACGCTTTGATGAGTTGATCAAATCATGTAGTTTTATACAGACTTGTGGTGAAGCCTGTATTTACAAGAAAGTGAGTGGGAGCACTACATTTTTACTGATAAGTGTATGTGAATGACATATTGTTGATTGGAAATGATGTAGAATTTTCTGGAAAGCATAAAGGAGAGTTTGAAAGGAGTTTTTCAAAGAAAGGCCTCGGTGAAGCTGCTTACATATTGGGCGTCAAGATCTATAGAGATAGATCAAGACACTTGATAAGATTTTCAATGAGTACATACCTTGACAAAATTTTGAAGTAGTTCAAAATGGAACAGTCAAAGAAGGAGTTCTTGCTTGTGTTGCAAGGTGTAAGGTTGAGTAAGACTCAGAACCTGACCACGACAGAAAATAGAAA
Source organism: Triticum aestivum (assembly GCF_018294505.1). Classification (NCBI taxonomy): domain Eukaryota; kingdom Viridiplantae; phylum Streptophyta; class Magnoliopsida; order Poales; family Poaceae; genus Triticum; species Triticum aestivum. Next base: position 650,194,399 of record NC_057807.1, on the reverse strand, counting down.
GAGAATGAAAGTCATTCCCTATGCCTCAGCCATAGCATCTATAAAGTATGCTATGCTGTATTCCAGACCTATTGTGTACCCTATCATGAGTTTGGCAAGGGGGTATGATAGTGATCCAAGAGTGGATCCCTGGACAGCGGCCAAAGTTATCCTTAGTTACCTAAGAGGACTAAGGAAATATTTCTCGGTTATGGAGGTAATAAAGAGTTCGTCGTAAAGAGTTATGTCGATGCAAGCTTTTACAACGATCCGGATGACTCTAAGTCTCGTTGTGGATACATATTGAAAGTGGGAGAAATTAGCTAGAGTAGCTCCATGCAGAGTATATTGTAGACATAGGAAATTGCAAAATACATACGGCTCTAAATGTGGCAGACTCGTTGACTAAACTTCTCTCATGAGCAAAACATGATCACACCTTAGTACTTGATACGTCTCCAATGTATCTATAATTTTTGATTGTTCCGTGCTGTTATATTATCATTCTTGGATGTTTTACAATCATTTTATATCATTTTTTGGTACTAACCTATTGACATAGTGCTTAGTGCCAGTTGCTGTTTTCTGCATTTTTTTACATTGCAGGAAATCAATACCAAACGGAGTCCAAACACAGCGAAACTTTTTGTGGATTTTTTGGGCCAGAATACATCCAGTGGGCCAGGAAAGCACCTGGGGGGGTGCTCCGAGAGGAGCACAACCCAACAGGGTGCGCCTGGAGGCCCAGGCGCGCCCTGGTGGGTTGTGCCCACCTCTGGTGGCCCCTGAACCACCTTTTTGCTCTATAAATACCCCAATATTCCAAAAACCCTAGGGGAGTCGACAAAAATCAATTCCAGGCGCCGCAGAGTCCAGAAACACCAGATCCAATCTAGACATCATCTCGGAGGGGTGCATCATGTCCATTGGTGCCTCTCCGATGATGCGTGAGTAGTTCTTCTAGACCTACGGGTCCGTAGTTAGTAGCTAGATGGCTTCCTCTCTCTCTTGATTATCAATACAATGGTCTCTTGGATCCCTATGATGCAAGTCTTTTTGCGGTGTGTTTGTTGGGAACCGATGAACTTTGAGTTTATGATTAGATCTATGTTTTTATCCATGAAAGTTATTTGAGTTTTCTTTGATATCTTATATGCATGATTGATTATAGCCTCGTATTTCTTCTCCGATATTTGGGTTTTGTTTGGCCAACTTGATATATTTATCTTGCAATGGGAAGAGGTGCTTTGTGATGGGTTTGATCTTACGCTGCTTGATCCCAGTGATAGAAAGGGAAATGACACGTATGTATCGTTGCTATTAAGGATAACAAGATGGGGTCTATTTCTACATGAATAGATCTTGTCTACATCTTGTCATCGTTCTTATTGCATTACTCCGTTTCTCCATGAACTTAATACACTAGATGCATGCTGGATAGCGGTCGATGTGTGAAGTAATAGTAGTAGATGCAGGCATAAGTCGGTCTACTAATCTTGGACGTGATGCCTATACAATGATCATTGTCTGTATATCGTCATGATTATTTGAAGTTCTATCAATTGCCCAACAGTAATTGTTTTCCCATAGTTTGCTATTTTTCTTGAGAGAAGCCACTAGTGAAACCTACAGCCCCCGGGTCTCTTTTCCTCATATTTGCCTTTGTGATCTATTTTCCTTTGCATTTATTTTCAGATCTATTAAACCAAAAAAACAAAAATACCTTGCTGCAATTTATTTGTTCCGCGATCTATTTATCCTATCTACCACTTTTACCTCATGTTATTTGCCTATCTTGAGGCGCCGTACCCGAAAGGGATTGACAACCCCTTTAACACATCGGGTTGCGAGTATTTATTATTTGTGTGCAGGTGCTGTTTACGTGGTGTGAGGAGGTTCTCCTATTGGTTCGACAACCTTGGTCTCATCACTGAGGGAAATACACTACAAAAAAAATACACTTCCGTGATGATACGTGTTTGTCACAGTAGGTCGCGTTTTTTGTCATGCATGTACATCCATGACGATTTTATGACAGAATCAAGATAGTCATACCTGTGCTGTCGTAGAAGTGTTCCATGACATTACCAAAATGATCATCACTGAAGTGTCCACTTCCATGACGATAAATCGCGCGTCACAGAAGTGCTTTCGTCAAGGGTGACCGACACGTGGCATCCACCATAATGGAACACCGTTAAGCGATCGGGTCGGATTTTGGATCCGATAACCCGTTAACAGCCCTGGCCAATGGGAAATTTCCATGTGTAAAATTCTGATTGGCCGAAGGGAACACCTGTCAGCTCGTCAGTGGGCCAGATGTTGCCCGTCCATTGGAGGAGACATGCCTATGATACGTCGACACGTGGCTGGGCCCAACAGAGGCCCATATAGGTTAAAAAGGCCGGCCCAGTCAAAGGCCTGTAGAACTTAATCAGGTACTAGTGGGCCAGTCCAATAACGGCCTGCTTAATAAAGGCCCATTTACGGCCCGAAGCCAGATCTGGCCCGTTAATTGTTCGCCCAATATTTGGGCCCATTTATGGCCCGAAGCCAGATTTGGCCCGTTAATTGTTCGCCCAATATTTGGGTCCATTTGCGGCCCGAAGCCAGATCTGGCCCGTTAATTGTTCGCTGAATATTTGTGCCCAACTACAGCCCAGTGACTTTCGGCCTGTTAGAGGCCTAATGTAGACATGGGCCCATTTCAGCCCAGTGTGGCTTTCGGCCTGGGAATGGCCCGTGCTGCCCATGGGCCGTATATGGTCCGACGGGACATCGGGCCCACTAACGGCTCGTGCTAAAGGTGGCAACAGTTAAGCCCAACGTGACTTTGGGCCTGTTAAAGGCATGTCGCGTAATTCGGCCCGTTGATGCCTGTGCTAAGCTTTCGGCCTCTTAAAGGCCCATGATATCAGTGGGCCAACTAAGGCCCGAGATATGTTTCGGCCTGGTAACGGCCCGTGAGCTAACTGGGCCCAAAACGGCCTGGTCTACATTTCGGCCTGCTGAAGGCCCATCCACGACTAGTGAAAATTGAGGCCCAACATGCATTTTGGCCTGCTAAAGGCCCGTGGTTTCAACTCGGCCGTAACAGGCCAGTACAATATTCAGCCTATTAATGGCCCAACGCTACCTGGGCCAAACTAAGCGCTGGGTCGACAAAAGGCCCAACTAAAATATAGGCCGGTGTAAGTTTGGGCCTGGCGCAATGTGTGAAGGCCCCAATCATTTGGGCCCAAGAAAGACGCAGGCCGGCCCAATTGTGGCCCGCTAAAAACCTGGCCCGTTAGAGTCGAATGTTTCGGTCCGGTCGACTACATCTGATTTTTTTCAGATAGCGAATGATGGCAGTAACTAGTAGGAATTAAGAACAAACCTACTCTATACAATAAAGAAATTACGGCATAGTTACTAAGAATAAACCTACACTATACAATAAAGGATTTAAGGTATATTACATCCACTGGGCATCGAAGTTCGCCACCAGTGATCATAAAGCGCAACGAAGAAGCAGATTACAAAAACTGGGCACCATTGCAGCGTAACAAAATAATACTGAACCGAGACCACTTCCAAGACAGTTCAAGAAAGGTTAGCCTTGCGGGGGAACTGCTGCGCAAGCTGCTGAGCAAGGCTATGAGACCAGCCTAGCATGTCGGTCATAGCTTCCAGGTGTAGCTGTTTAGCGATGAGGTTCTCATTGGTGTTCTCCGCAATCTTTCTTAGAGATAGGACTTCAAGTCGAAGTTGAGTTGCAGAATGCCTTTCTACTAGAACTTGGGACTGAAGAAGTCGAACTGATTCAGACAACGAATTCCGTGAGCTTGTCTGACTGTTAGTCTCAAGTAACTTGAACACTGCATCAAGATAAGACTTTGGGGTTGTCTCGCTATCTTCAAGATGTTTTGCCTTCTTTGCTGCAATATATGTTGGGTTTGTCTCACAGCCTTCAGCAGACTTGTGCATGCCATCAGGCATATCACCCTGAAACAAAGCAGAGAGATGACAGGTTTTGCACGTGTATAAACAAAGATGATAACAGTTCTGTCAATTCTATCCAATTTCAAATTAGAAAATAAAGAGTAAGTTCAAAATATCAACAACATAATTTGGCATTGTTCATAATGCGGGGAGCTTCACCACACTACTGGATTACCATGTCAACATAACAAGCATAGATGAAGGTCAAAGAAAATCATTGTATCTATTTTGGATAATGTGCATGGCATGTTGTTCATATCATCAGCCACATCAGTAAGATAAAACAGGAGGTGACAAGGTGCAAACGTGGGCTGCTTCACCACACACTGGATTATAGATCCACAAAAACAAGCATACATATAGGGAGTATTAAGTAATGTGCATGGTATGAATAAGGAATTTGGTTTTACAAGTAAAACTTAGAACTTACGGTTCTTACGAACATGCATTTTGGTAGAAACAGCAAACTAAACAGCAGTAAACGATAGGGAGTATGAGCAAATTAAACAGCAGTTGAGGATAAAGGCTTTAGAAGGACTGACTTACATTAACAGTTAACACCGGCTTTATAATGCCCTTCTCCATGTCAAGGGAAGGATAACTCAAGAAAGCATTGCCTGTACTCTACATTTTGTAGAAAGTAATTATAGATATGATAATATTGGAAGGGATAGAGGATAATGAAGATAAGATGCAGATTGATGCTACATAATCAACTACCAATCCCTGGAAGTACAAGCGTTACAGGACAAAATGTACTGACAAGAGCAATGGGCTACACTTCTGCAGTGGCATTGTCTGTGTATTCTACTTGTTGGTAAGATTAAATATAGATCTGATCTTTTTCAGTAAATGGTGGGCGAGGGAGATAAGATGCAGAATGCTACAAAATGAACCAATCCCTCTTCCCATAATACAAGAGTGTTTTGAACACTGGTGTACTATACAAAACGTTCTTATATTATGGGACGGAGGGAGTAGCTATTAATGTAAGTACAGTGATAGACCACATTCAGTCCTTACAAGAGGACTGCAGAGCTAAACCTCTTCAAAAGCATTGGGTTGATTCTAAATTTATGTAAGAGTCCATACGGATCTTATAATGTCCACCAAATGGACGATTACGAGGCTAACATGTGCAGTGATGCTACATAATCAAACAGCTATGAAAGTAAGTATGGTCATACAGGGCAAGAGGTACTCACAAGAGCAATGCAATGTGCAGTATAGTTGCGAGATTCTGTGGTCCCTTGAGAACGAATGTTCTTCTGCTAACAGTTTTCGTACAAGTGAGGCATTAAGGCAAATGCAGAAATGTAGTTCAAATTGTGATGTGATATCATAGACAGTACCTTACGCTGTAGCCGAGACCAATGTGTAACAGGATTATTCCAGTCACCGTCGGATAAATGTTGCACCGGAGACATTACAGAAATTTCGTTCAGAGGCTTGCCATCGAAGTGCGCTTGCCTCAGGTAGGAACGATACTTCATCAATGAGTGCTTGAAAAGCGCAACCAACCCTTGCTCGTCATCACAATCCAGTTTGCTCCTTGCCTATTTAAAAGAATGAAATCTTGTGTCTTCTGTCAGCAGAAACATATGCAGTAATGACCATGAATAACATTAGTACATTAGTTACGCGTAAGTTGCGGAGGAAGACTGGAAATTGTTCTGTGTCTGCAGTATAATCTTTCCATGAAGGAAAGATGCGCACAAAGTTCCTGACAACAACATAAGCTTCGCCTTCTAAACTGGGAAGAAATGGAACAGGGGTCCTATTTGCTGCAATTGGGGCTCTCTCTGGTTCGAAAAGGGATTTGGCAACTGGATTTGGTGTACTCTTTGCTGGAATGGGGGTTTTGCGTCGTACAGCTGGTGCTATGTCAACTGGCATAATCATATTGTTTGCTGCAGTTGGGGTCTGCTGAGTTGGGGCATCAGGAATGACCAGTGTAGTAGGGCTAGAGTCTGCTAGAGTTGGGGTATTTTGTGGGTCAGGTGATATTGCAACTACACCTAATGGGCTATTTGATTTATCAGGTGCCACTACCTTTTGCAAATACTTTGCTTGTGCTCCTCCACGATCAGCAATCGCCCTCTTCCTTTTGAACGTCTGATACACAAGAACAACATTTGAATGGATAAATATGGTATGATGACAGATGGAATATGTACTGAAAATAGATAGGCAGGGCCTATTCACATACACGATGTGTAAACTAAGCTAATGGCAGTTCAACAAAGTAGAAGCAATGCAAAGCATCAGTTGCAAGATATGTGCGAGCAATGTAACCTTGGAAAGTTAGAGCAAGTACCTTGATGGGTGAATAAGATAGGGCATCTTCCTCTGACTCCTCCACTAGGGAGCTACATTGACTTAGGTCTCCCTCTAGCTCAGAATCACTGTTAGGATCATATTCTGAGCATGAATCTGTAGGTGGAGAGCGTTTGCATTGCATTGCATCCAGACTTGATTTCAGTCCCTTAATGCCAAGTTTGACAGCCATGGCATTGTTCTGCTTTATTCTTTTCATGCGCGCAAGCTCATAATCATTATGATGCTGTTCAGAATCTGAGATTCATGAAAACATAAAAAGTAGTCAGATTATCTATGGAATGCATTGCGGATTCAACTTGGAGAGTGTCTCCCTATAAACCCCTGCATATGCAAAGTTCACCTCCCCAACCGTGCTGACCAGACCACACACAGAAATACAAACCCCTTATGTCTCTATAACAGGCAGGCACACATTTCAAAACTGAAGTAGGAACATTAGAATCATATGAAATTCGTATTTGAACAAATAAACTAAGCAATTATGAGTGGCGTAATGTTTAGCTTCAAGGGTGGAGTGTTGGTAGTGCGACACAAAGCAAGTAGGCAGATTGTATTCCATGTAAAAGATCGAAACCTATGTAAAAGCTGGAAATGACACTTTCTTTCTATACAATGCAGTGTTCGTTACCCACACATGATGGAAGAGATCACATAGAGAAATACTATTCACTCATGTCTACGGTTCCAGTATTTAGAAACAGGGTGGTCCACCCTAAAAGAATATTGACAACAAATATGACAAGGCAAGCATAGATGTAGTGAATCAATCATTTACTTGTGAGCTTACTAGGACAAGTATGCAGAATTGTAACTGCAGTAAGAGACCGTCCAAAATTTGAATGAAGAAGTTTGTCTAGCACTTATTGTTTGCAACTAATCGACGTGAATAATTGGATATTATATCGAATGAGTAAGAAAGACAAGTAAAATTGTCAACAAACCTGGCTTGCAGTAGTAATCTGGGTCAATGTCACTACGACCAACAATCCAAAATGACTAGTTTCTGTTCCGAGGGCCGGAATTTTGAAAACCCTGTGAACTTTAGAGGTACTAAAGATTACCGAAATACATCTGAACCATTAAGTGTAGGTAGCACTGAGCACACAACAAACCCTAATGACAGTCCTGCCTAATGAGTAATGAATCAATTAGAAAATGGGTGATGAGGAGTGGCTGCTGAGTGTTGAGGACGTATCTCAGGATAAATCGGGTTGGCTTGGTGGGTGCTGCACGCCTGAGCCCTGAACGGACTGGGAAGGTAGGCACGGCGGCGCGCCCGGGCAGCGGTGACGCTGTTGGGCGAGCGGCTCCTGGCCTCCTGTTAGTCCGGCGTCTCCTCCTAGAGTCATGCCGTCCGGGGACGGCAAGTCGCCGGCGAGGCAGGCGGCTGGGGGCGAGTAGAGATCGGAAGCGCGCAGCAGAACAGAGGGGAATCGGGGCCTGGGACGACCCAAAATCCCAGGGTGGGCCGGCCCACCGTGGGCACCCTGTAGAGATACACACCCGAGCGGCGAACATGCATTTTTCGAAACTAATTTAGGAACATTTAGCTGACCAATTAAACAACTCTGTTTTAATAATATCAGATTCGTATTTGAACAACTAAGCTTGTTTAGCTTGATGGGTGGAGCAGTGTTATTATGACACGAAGCACGTATTCTGATCGTATAGTGATCATAAAAGGGGGAAACTCTAAGCATATTTTTTTAGCAAAAGAGGGTTTCCCCTCCGATTTCTATTAAAGAAACCACCACGGAACCAACATGATCAATTAAACCCTAAGCATGATCAATTAAACCGTATTATGGCTGTGCCATGGCAGATTTGAAGCTGCAAACCGGAGAAATGATATTTAGCATCCATTGTTTGCTTCGAACTAAGAACTAAATTCTAAGAGCTGAAAAGAAAGTAGAGTAACCAAGTTAAGATCTATTTTCTGGTTGAGATCAAAAAGTTGAGGAGATATGAAGTACCACCTCTCTTGCGGCGCCGTGTAGGCATCGGGGGTGCGATGGCTGTCGGTGGCGTTGAAGCAGATCTGCGACGGTAGACGGGTGCATCGGGGGATAAGTCCCGTTGCGGTGGAAGAGAAGGTCGTGTGAGCGGCCCCGGCAAAGAGGACGACGGCGCCGATGAAGCGAGAGGACGCGATGCAAGGCTATTGGTCCGTCGCCGTGGATGAGAAACGTCCATCTCTAGCAGTGGACGACGCGGTCTTGGTAGGCGCTCCGGCATGGTGGAGGACGGTGGCGATGGATGTGGTGGAGGACGGCGGCGATGGATGGGGTGGCGGACGGAGGCTGGTGTGGGGATGGGGTGTTCTAGCGCGGACGGTGTATGAATGGGAAAATGGAGGGAGAGGTACGGGGAACCATGTTTTTGGGACGCGCCTGTCTGAAATATGGGAAAGTTACGAACTTAGCCCCCGTTTAAAATTTGGACGTCTCGTCGGTTGGGGATAGGACGGTAATCTCGCATCTCGCCAATATTTGCCCAGAGCGATTTCGGGCGAGGAGAGGGTGGTTGGCGCCCATGGTTGGCGCCCACGGTGTATGAACGGGGCTGACAGGTAGGGCGGTTGTGTCACGTCTGAGTGAAGTTACAAACCTGCCCCTATTGAAAATATTTGCCTACATCGATTTCGGCCGAGTCGAGTTTGTTTTGCCGCCCACCGTGTATGAATGGGGAATGGAGGGAGAAACAGAGGTCTTTCGGACGAGCTTGAATCAAATGAGTTTTGCCGCCCATGTTTGACGCCCACCGTGTCGGAATGGGCTCAGAGGCGGTCGTGTCACGTCTAATTGAAGTTACTAACCTACCCCTATTTAGAGCAGTGGAAATCGGGCCGATGGATTGTCCGTGTAATGGGTAGACAGTAATTTCCATCTCCCAAACACTTGGCTTCGGGCAGCCGACGTGGGAGTGGACATTTTGCTGCTTCTTTCGAATTTTGGGACAATAAGCATCCACGTTTACCCTGGCAACTAAATTCGAATCCATTTTGTATTCCTATATGAATCTTTATAAATCATTCTATGTGTTTTTATATATCTTCAAAAGGACGACAAAGATGTATTCCACTGTCATATATGAATATGGTTTACAAATGCCGATACTCAAATTCAGAAACTAGAATCCAGTTTAAGGTGAATTCGAATATTTGGAACACTTCATGTCCAACTCAAATGTCACACGCAGCATAATGTGTACTCCCATTTAGATATGTACACAAGCGATGTATCAAGATTCAAATACCGAGTCAATCAACCAAGAATGTACAGAACTAACAGACATATAAACACTTATAGAGTATATGGATCAATAATATCAACTAACATACATAAGCCAGGCCGCTGTACTTTTTTTGGCTACAACAGCATCCTTTTTTAGCCAGCATCTTGGCCCTTTCCGATGCGTGCCACTTATGGTCCATCTATACTACTACTATTGCTGAATGCACATTCAGCCCGATTGGCATATTTGTAGGTCTGGCACAGCAATCCAAATGAAATGTCTCCGAGTCTTATCAATTAATACAGACTTGTGCTCAAATAAAATTACAAACCAAAAAACAAAAAAAACAATTATTACATGATCTCTAAAACAAATGGTTTGATTGATTACATGAACAGACAACACAAAGGTTATTCAACTATGGAAAGAACATTTCACCTATGATTTACCAAGTAGGAATTTAATTTCCTTTTTTCCTTCAGGACCTTAACAATCTGGTCAGTCTCAGCTTGCTTCGTTTTGAAATCCACCAAATATTTAATGGTTGTCTTGAGTACTGCTTGTGATTGTGCTGTTTGCTTCCTCAACATGTCAACTTCATCTCTAAGTGCAGAAGCAGAATCTCTTTCTACCACTAGTTTAGCCTCTAGAGCATCAGCAGTTGGCAATTCATAATGCACGATTGGGCCGGTGCCACTGCTGTGGGATGATGCAACGTCCATGGGGACCTCGCTCTTTGATCTTGGGCTAACCTGTTTTGCCATTAAAGTTCCGATTGGATTCAGAAAAGTTGAAGTTAGCAAAACATCTCAACTGGGAGTTATAACAGCAAACCAGTTAAACAAACAAGGAATTAAAGAGTTTCAATTGGATGCTGAAAAGTAGTTATTAACATCATTGTAACCCGCTGTTGCAGCAGCAAAGCAGTTAAACAAACAAGTAGATATTTAAGTTAAGGCAAACAGGTAATTCTTAACAGTAAGTATCAAACACATAGATAGGCGCAGTCTACAATATGATTAACAGGCTGTGCCATTATGTAATCAGTAGCAAACTAAATTAAGCCAAGCAACGTAATTGAACAATTTTGCAATAAGTGGCTAACTAAAATTCCGAGAAGCAGGTAACTGAACTTACGCTAGTTCTTTGTACAGGCACACTGCAACTTCTTTTTCGCTTACAAGGTTGTACGAAGGAGTCCATGGCATCAATTGCTTGGATACGCAGTCCCAATACTTCTTTCTTCCCACACTGCATGGGTAAGTCGAATGGTTAATCTGGTAAGATGGTGCGTCCTTGATATGTTATATGAGGACGTGTAGTCAGACTAGTTGTAGCCAAACACATCACACTGGCTTTTACTGTATATTTCATGCGATTACTTTTGGCATATCGAGATCTAAGCAATCTACAATAGGATGAAAAGACTGGCATCCTTCACATTATTGGCGAACTCAGTTCATAGAAACAAGCAATTCAACCATTCTGTGGGTAAATCAAAAGCGCCACTGGAATATTTTTCACTATCCAATCATACACGCAAAAAGGGGCGACGCCACCATAGGGGCTGGTATGGGCGGCCGCCTCAGGTGGCTGGAAAGTGTGCACCTAGTTTGAGTCGTCCAGGTTGGCCCATGCTAGTTTTGTTCGTCCCAACGCACGAGCAGGCAATGTAAAAAATGAAGAAAAATGTTTCAATTTGGATGGGCCAATAACATAAGTGCAAGGCAGGCCCTATAGCAGGCTCGCGGCCCAAACGAGCGCCTCCCATATCGATCGACAGCAGGAAAAATCCCAATTCATTCGCTCCAGCCTCCAGTCTGGTTCGCTCCTAACCTAGCCGCCGCTGGACAGACCGACACAGCACTTCCTCGCGCCCTCGTTGGAGGGCGGTCGCCGGGCTTCAAGCGAACGGAAGGACAAGAAGATGAAGATCCAACCCTGGGTGTAGCCTGCGTGGGAGGCAGCGGCGGCAGCACGGGCATGGCATCGAGCTTGCGCAAACGGACAGTCGCAGCTTGCAAGAGTAGCATGCGCAACGAGCAGGTACATCACATCCCTGATTATATCTAATTCAACTCTTCAATTTCTGGCCAATAGTTAAACCTGACGGTGTTGTAAAACTGCTTGTATGTAGGGAATCTATGAGAAAATGAAACCAATTTCTACTTATTTTATAACTCCCCCAATCAATACTGAACTGACTGAATCTGATGTATCTAATCAAGTTTCCGGTGCAAACATACAAGCTCATGTTGTTCTTGAGCCTGAAGTGTCTAATGAACAGACTGCTAATGAAGGATTTGATGCAAACATTTTACATGCTCCTGGTGATGAACATATAGTGTCTAATGAGGGATCTAATGCAAGCATTTTGCAAGCTCATTGAAGGATTTAGTGTCTAATGATGATCTACTATGTTGAGAGAGACAGAGATTTGCAGGCATTGATGACAAGCAAATTATAGTGCATTTTCATAGCTTGAGGAAACGTCGAGGCCATCTACCAGAAAGTCCCCGTATCATGACAACATAGCATAAATACTTTTCTAATCTGTTGTTTGAAACTATTGGCATACTTGTGCAGGATAGATATATTGATATGCAGTTTGCGCACTGGTTATACGTGCAATTACACTTCGATATTTTCAGCCAGAGAACGAATAATTCAAGCAGGTACAGACCATGTTTGTAGTCCTTGTACACCATGTTGCATTTTGTGTTTTTTGGTGCTTGCATCATTTAGTGTTTATAATCTGAACTACTTTGGATCATTAGCTGGTTTTCAAAGTGCATGTAGCTTCACATTTCTCAAGTTATGTTGATTTCCGGAGTGCAAGTGCCTTCGTATTTTTTAAGTTAAATGTTCGCCCCTGGTAACTTGAATTCGTGGATCAGCCACTGCACACAAATCATACACGAATGCCAGTACGAATTAAATGAAATGCAGGGACTTACGCTAGCTCGTTGTACAGGCTCACTGCAGCTCTGCTTGCGCTTGGGATGTTCCATGTACAAGTCCATGTTACCACTTGCTTGGATGTGCAGGCCTTGTGCTCCTTGCATCCCCCTCTGCATTTTTGACACGGCGAATGGTTGATCAAATAAGAGGAATCGACCTTGATGTTGTACCGGAGGACAGATACTTACAAGGTTATACGGGTGTGCAGGATGTGTACCAGATCCCGTAGCGCCGTCATGCTTCGCTAAAAATGGATTTGCTTGTTTCAGATGATATCTCCAGAAGAAATAAGAGTTAAAGTCAGAGTTGCATAGGCGTGTAAGCTAAGAGAGCAGTGAAAGGATATCCAAACATCGTCGGAACAGTGCACAAGGGAGTGATGTGTGGATACCTAGTTCGGGCCGGCGTTTGGGCATGCTCGCCTAGCTAGAGTGCGGGTCACTTCAGAGCCGTTGAGGGTGATGCGCTGGCGTTGGCTGGCCGCGCACGGATGCAGATCTTGAGTGGCAGCGGAGCGCTACGATGCGGTGGACGAGACCGTTGGTGAAGCCCCAACGGCCTCGGGGGGCGGAGGTGCGACGATGTGCTCGGTGAAGTAGCCCCGGTGAGCTGGGAGACGGCGTCGGTGAAGCGCACCTGATGCGGTGGAACTCGGTGTCTGTGAGGCACGTCGGTTGCGGCGGCCGACGTTGTCGGTGGACCACCCGGTGCGGTGGACGAGGGCGTAGATGAGGTAGCTCCGGTGCGGTGGTGAAGCGCGACCGTCGTCTTCGTCGTCGTCCTCCGGCACAGAGGTGGGGGAAAGAGATGAGACGAGGGGCGATTCGAATTCTTGGGTTGGCGGCGAATTAGGGATTTGAGCAATCTGGGCGTGCAAGGGGACGGTGGAGAAGAGAGATTTTGCAGGGCTGGAATTGGGGCCGCCAGATATTTCAATCCGAAATGTGGAAGCGCGAACTTATTTTGTCGTCGTCCTTTTTTGGGGGGGTGGGGGGAGTGGGGGAGGGAGGGAGGGGGGTGGGTGGCTGGGTGCTACGTGTCCGTCCGACACACGCAACCACCCCGACATGACTCTGGCCTGCCTGGTCCGCCTACATTTGAGAATGCAAACGAATCTTCTTTCATTTGCAAATGAATCTGTATGTATTACCATGCCCGTGTTTTCCTTGCAATAATTAGTCATTCGAAACGAGATACTCCCTCCGTTCACTTTTGTAAGTCGTTTCAGACAACTTAAAATGAATTGTTTTGCACATTGTCTGAAATGTCTTCAAGGTCTTATAAAAGTGAACATAGGGAGTACTATAAATTAATTAGTGAGGAGTTATTTAAAAAAATCGAAACGGTATCCACGGTATCCATGCTAACATGGATTAGAGTGTGTGTCACATAATTAGTTATTTGAATTAAAGTGTGTGTCACATAGCGATCTCCAATTCTAACGTGGATTTCGCATTTCACTACATCCATGCTACTTTTTAATACAAATTCATATGTATATGATGAACACCATGGTAGTGAGAAAACTTTTGGATGGATTCAAACATATGACCTACAAAATAGCACAACAAATTGAGTCAATGTCAACTTTTCGAAACCTAGTATGACACGAATTCGAAATAATTACCCGTATGCATGGTCCTCAGTTCAAATCTTACAATGTACACCGAATTGAAACATCGATATTAAGTCTCGTACTATGTACAGTCAAATGTTGTTTTTAGCCCCCCCCCCGCACACGCTACATACTTCCTGTATCAGTCAATCTTCCTCTCCTAACCACCTTAGGAAGCTATCGGTTTCCAACACACATTCATTCTTTCTCTCCATGTTTCGATCTAAGTCTCTCAACTACACAACCCCTTTTTCCACTCTGTTACCAAATGTATTTACCTCACACACCCACCATTGCACCCCATGCCGAGCTCTCTCTCTCTCTCTCCTCTCCCTCTCACCCTCTCGCGCTAAATACATGCATTTCCTATCTAGCCCCTAACCTCTCATGCGCATTCACGCATGTTGTCTATCTAGGTCACTCCCTCGAGACTGTCTCACTCTTTCTTTCGCACGGCGGGCCACACTCGCTCAATCTCGCTCTCTTTATCTGAGTCTCGTTTAACCCCGTTTTCTTTCACACACAAATGATATATCTCCCTGTTTGGGCCTCGATCGACACACTCTATACTCTCTCACGCAGATTGTCTATCTAGGTCAGTCCATCCAAGGTGCCCCCACTCTTTCGACCTCATGGCGGGCCACGCTCACTCAATCTCTCTCTCTCTCTCTCTCTCTGTGTGTGTGTGTGTGCGTATGTCTCGATTGACCTCACTCTTTCTCGGACAAAAATGATATATCACCATGTTTGAGCCCAATTCGACCTATTCACATTGTATACTCTCTCACGCACATTGTCTATCTAGGTCACTCTCTCCAACCCGTCTCACTCTTTCGATCGCACGGCGACCCTATGTGATCGATTGACCTTGCTTCCTCCCACACACAAAATATATCTACACGTCTATGACTGGATCATCTCTTAACCTCTATCTTACAGCCCTCACCCTTGCCAAAAGCTCAATCGGGCAATATCTCTCCAGAGCATATATATCTGTCCAATGAATGTCGGACCACACTCACTTTGTCTCTCTATCTACATGTCTCTCGATTGACCTCGCTTTCTCACACTGTATCTTCCACACATTGAAGCTACCTCTCCATCCCTCGCAAAGCCGGAGCTATTTACATTGCGAGGGGCACTCCAACCTTGGATTAATTTGTGTAGGCATTTATTCCGGTCGGTTTAGATTATATTTTCATAGAATTCGGCCCACAACTACTCCAAATACCGTTGCAACCCCCGCAACTCCCCTAGTTGATTTCCCTCTGGCTCGGTCATCGCTCTCTCGCACGTCCTTTCTCGCCTTCAATGTCGCACCATGGTATTATTGCAAAAAACTCCGGTGTTCTCTTTAATTATTATAAATAAGCTACAAAACTACACACAGATAGTCCACTTGGAATGGAACAAATTTCGACCCACAAATTAAAGTGCTACAAACTACACACCAAGGGGCCCACGTGTCGTGAACTAGTGTTTTCCTGTAGCATTGTTGTCAGGCATGTTCTCGAGGCTGTACTTGACAACAACAATTTCCTGGCTGTGCCTTCGATTACGAAAGGTGTGGTTCTTGTAAAGCTTCCCAACAAATCTGATGCGGCCTGTCTTCATCATCATGTTTATGAGTGGAAGGACCACTCTGTTAGGTTACGAGATGGTGATGCTGCATGTAGACATCTCTCACGAGGTCCATGGCCTAGTCAGTTATGCGGGGTTCATCCCGTAGGTCGGTGGCAAGAAATAGTCTGCAGACTTGAATTAGTGCAACTTTGCTTGTCTGTAGTAAGTACTATTGTTCATTACTTGATTTGTGTTTGTGAATTCTGTATTGTTTATTAGTACTACCGCTTTTGGTGTGTGGTCAGTCCTGAGAACGGTCTATGTTAATGTCTGTCCACTCAATCCAGTCTGTATATTATATCTTTTTTGTGAGGACGGTTTATCAATTATGGTTACACTCCAATATCTATATGCATTGCAGGGTTATCGCACCCACCAGGATTTCCAGTCCCATGGATGTTCGGTCCATACGATTTGTCACGACCTTTGGACTGTCCTGCTTGTGGGAGTAGGAGGGCCCCTGCATGCCAGCCGTAGTTGGCGATCAATCTTCTGTTTAGTACTTCAACATAGTGATTTCCTGGTAAGGATTCACTCGTGTCACAATCAAGTAAATCTTACTGATTTACTGTCTAAATCTTATTGATTTAGTGTCATGTTTTCTTTCTTTTCCTACAATTTTATGATGCATGTTTTGCCATGTGACATTCATCACAGAATAAACCATTTGGTTTGCTCTATCATGGCTATTTTTGTAGGTTTGACTTCTTATGTCGTGTCAGTAACAAAGGCACTATCCATCACTTATATTACTGGAAAAAATTGGATCAATTTGTTGTCTGTGTACAAGCTTAATCCCTATGATGAACTGCAGTTTGGTTTAAGAAAAACGCCACAATTAGTCCTTCCCACATTAGAAGAAATGAAGAAAAAGACTGGATCAAGGTCACGGATCCTAGTCAAGTTAGAAAGCTCATCATAGCAGACCAGGCACGATCGCCGCTGTCTCGCACATCGGTACCACCTTCAGCAACGGATCAAGCACCGCAGTTGCTCTAGCACTGATAGCGGCAACATCTCAGTCTGATCCAGCTGAGGATTGGGCACCGACCACGTCAGCGGATCAGTCTGATCTACCAAAGGATCGGGCATCGACACCGGCACCTGCTCCGACATCGGCACCAGCTCTACAAGGAGCACCATCTCCGACAGCAGCAGCGGCTTCGGCACCTGCACCAACACTTGCACTTGCATCTGCTCCGGCCCATGCAGTTGCACCGGCAACAGACTGGGCTGCAGTTCGCACTTCATATACCAAAGTCCTTACAAAAACCGACATGTCCACCTTCTTGGTAAGCATTGGTCGCCCAAGTGCTTCGTTCTTTTTCTTTTCCATGTTGTTTCACGTGATTCACTGTGTTGATCTAACTATTTGGGTATGTGTTCTTGTTTGCAAACAGAGAATTCCTAGAGCAACGAGGGAGTCGTTCAACAATCCGGGCGACCGCGGCCAAGTTTCTCTTACCATGCGCAGCCTTGGTGTGAATGAACCTGCTCAATATACCGTAAGTACAAAGGATGGTCACATGATGATTGATGCTAAAGGATGGTCAAGGTTCAAATCCAAATCATATCTTGCGGGTAGGGGATGATGTCAAAATCGAACTTCGGGGTTGTCCAAATCAACTTTGAAATTCTTCAATAGCAGCACGCAACTGCCGAACTGTTCTATCCCTCCGAGAGATTTTGATGTAATAATCTGGCATGGTGAAACAAGTGTCCTATGTGTATAAGTAGTACGATGGTATTTATCACATGGTATATCGTTGATAGAATTGCAACTCTCATTGTTGGTTAGGAACTATCGTTCGATTTCATTCCAAAAGCCGGTGTGCTTTATTCAATTTTGTGTATTCGCCTTGCGACAGCATCTAAAACCAGCGCCGTACCGATCGCTTGCAATATGAAAAGCGCCGAGGTAGAACACATGGGCCCCCAAACATGCAGGGTGGGCCTCCAGCCCATAGTCCAGAACTGTGAGCCTGTCTGAGTATTATATTCTCAGCTGAACCCCCATAATGCCCGTGCGTTGCACGTAACATCAAGATGCATTTGTATGAGTATTTTATCTTGTGAGAGAAAAGGATGAATGAGGGAAGGCCTTATTTGCAAATGTGGAGAGGTGTGTGGGTACATTTTTGCAAAATTGCCATAGTGTCCTTCCTATCTGCGAGATATAAATCGGACGACCTATATTGCAGGATGGCAGGCACACCATCATCACCAACTCATCTATACTGTGTTAAAAACAACTCTCTTTTTATAATTATATATATATTCCCCTTGATTTTTCTTATGTATAAAGTTGTGATATAAAAGATTTGTATATTTCTTTATAGAGGGAGTATCTCTCTATCAAAAATATATTTATGTGTAACTAGTTACTCCTGTCTTTCTACTTCCTTTCGCTAATATGTGTGGCAACCGGCAACGGGGTCCATGTGCCATATGTAGAAATTAGAGTGTACAACTACACGATAGACACACCCCGGTCGTAGCACCGCAGTAATGCCCAATGAGCCGTCAAATCACCCCAGTTCCTGCTTTAGCAGTAAGCTGGATGGACGAAGCGGCAATATTTCACTGGGCCTGAATCCCCTTCTCCCTCGTCTGCTTGTTCAGAGAAAACCCCCTCTCGGTGATTGCACAGGGTTTTCTCATGAAGAACCAGGTACGGATTCTTCATCCATCCCCGATAAATCCAAGTCCCTTGGTCGTAGGTAATCCTAGGATGGCAGCCACCACTGTTGATGCATTTTTCTTCCTAGTGAATCTAGTGTGTTTCATTTGTAGTGCCCAAAGTGCGAGGACCCTACAGGTTTCTGCGCCCTCGGCGAGACGCCACACTTGTTCCTTCTCATCCTAACACAGGATTTTAAAATGCGCACAGTATGTTCCTAGAATCCTCTTTTCTATCCGGGAGGGTGGTTTTTTTTTGAACATGCTGTCGACTAATTTGGAAATTTGGATTGCTATATTTGGATAAAAGGTACTATGGGACACTCCAAAAATTTTGTTGTTTTTGTTTTCAGCAAGAGCCTTGCTTGGTTTAAAGAAGGTCATTTAAACCCTTCTTAAAAACCTCTCTTCTGATTTTTCCTTCTCAAAATCTTTTCTTGGATTTAGTTTCTTCTAAAAAGAAAACCTTTTTGGTTTTGGGCTATTCTTTGGTTTTGATCCATTCCTGTTTTTACCATGCCTCTTGTGGTAAAATCCCCCAAAACCCCTCCTTCCACTTTGGGACAACCCAAACATTCTGTCCCAACTAATTAAATCCATTTTTGGATTTTATCTCATTTATTTCTTTCCCCAAAACAATTATGTCCTTTATTTTGAGCCTAGGTAATTTGCAAAGCAAGTACCTTAATGCCTTTGAACTTTGATCTCAAATCAACTCCTCTGGATGGTCCTTAGCACCCACAACCTAGAACCATCAAGATCCACTCTTCTTCTTCTTTTAAATTTTTTCAAAATTCACCCTCTGCAAGTTTGGACCAGATTTGTCAAATTTGGTGAAATTCATATCTCCCCTTCTCCAAAAATTCCACCAAAATTCAGGCAACCCCCAGTTGCAATGAGAGGCCACCCCACCAAAAACCAGCTCAAGGAAAAATCCCCACATACCAAAATCATTCTGTTGAACACCTGGCCTGCACTGTTACTGTGCATCTTCAGAAATTCAGAGTTCAGTGTCGTTTCTTCGTCAGGGTTCAGTCACATGTCAACTGTGCGCCTGTCGCGTTGCACACGGCCCCTCCTCCCTGTCCGGAGCACCGCACGCGCTCTTGGCTCGTTCCTGGCGTCGGTGGCACCCTGGCCCGCCTGCGCCGGCGTCTTCCGCGGCGGCAGAACCCCCCGTGGTGGCCGACAGGGGGCACCCTGCGGCATAACGCCATTCGGCACCGCCCAAGCCACCTGAGGGCTCCGCGTGGCCATCTCCCTTGCCAACGCATGCATGCAGCACCGTGGCCGTGGCCTGTCAAGCTCAGGGCGTGCTCTCTGCCGCCGACGTGCCGTATGGCCGTTCCGTCGGGGACAGGCCGTAACCGCCCCTGCCTTATTGAGTTAGGCACTGAGATGGAATCAGTGCTCCATCTAGACGATGCTCAAGCCCCTAAACCAACCGTCCAGCCATAGCGCCGCCGTAATCGCTCGCCGGACTTATCCCGTTCACGGCAACTGCCTCGGGCCGGCTATAAATAGCGCCTCCGAGCTCGCTCTCGATCCCGCACATCTCCACCACCTCACCAGACCCCGCCCAGCCACTGGAAGAGCCTCGAGGGGCCCTTCTTCCTCAACTCCGGCCACCTCCGTCCGCTTAGGGCTTCGGCAGCATTCTCCCTGGTGAGAACTCCTCCACCACCCTAGACTTGCCCGTAGCCTCATGACACCTCTAGGAGACTAACCCCCACTCCAATTTGACCCCAGCAGCTCTCTCCGACAAGGTCCACAACTACCCGAACCACCATCCACCGGAGCAAGGGCCGCCGTCGACGTGGTGCTCGCCGGCGACCACCACCACCACCCACCGACGCAGAAGGACGTACTAAACACGGAGGTACCACCCGATCCCCCTGCCTCGGCGACCACCGCAGCTCTCGGGTGCCGACGAGCCCCGTCTCCCTCGTTTGAATTTTCAAACCTGATGGGTGGGACCCGCCTATCAGTCTCTCTTTCTTATTAAACAAATCGTTTTCTAGACTTTTCTGCAGAACCCCCTAAGAGTTTTCTGTTTCATTACAGAAAGGTCCCTGAATCAAAACCCTTATAACTTTTAAATAGAAAAGGATTTTTGTTTGATTCTTTTTCTGTTCTCTTTAAAAATTTGTCTAGTTTTTTATAAGATTTAGTTGAGAATTTTTTTGGAATACTTTTGTGCACCTCGCGGTATTTACGTTATGTGCGTATTTTCTTATACCATAGATACCGGAGGAGGTGACGGAGCCGCGAACTTCACCCAGTTAGACTCCGACTACTCCGAACCAGGCAAGCATGTTTGAACTCTTGATATGATGAGTGTTTGTTGCATGTTTGCATTTAGGAGTTGCATGGCATGTATATGAACATGTCTTTGAATATTATTTTCATGCAAAAGAAGTGGAAAGTGAGTTTCAGAAATCCTTATGTTGTTGGATACATATTTGCATGGCCATGTGATGGCACGAGGATGGGTAAGATGGCAGTGTTGTGGCATGCCAGTCTTATGCCAATCTATTTGACTTTTTAGTGTCATCGTGAATTAAATCACATTCCCATTCATTTCCTTTCCTGTACTGCCACATGTTTTCTGCAAGGAATATGGCTTAGTAAGTTGCAAACCGTTTTCTTGGTACACACCAAATAGAGAGGCCGGGATGAGGGTTCCATGGCCCTGGATTAAAGCCCGTCATCCGGTCAGGGGGCATGGGTGTTTCCGGTTGGGACCGAGAGGGGGCCACCCCTTAGAGCGCGCGTACAGAAATTTGATCCCATGCTATTCGAGGTTGTGACCTCCCCGTCTCAAAGTTTTTCTTGGACGTTGTCTAGGGTGATTCCTGGCATCGTGAGGTGGAATGGGTGTGTACTGGTTAAATGCGTTTCTACCAAAATACCGTAAACGGAACTAGTCCTTCATGACTACAGAAATCCGTTGGCTGTGGTCAGTTAGTACAAACTCTGCAGAGTCACAAATCCTTTAAATCATCTTGTACATGTCCAAGTACTGGGTTCATCTTATCTTGTCAGATATCAGCCTCAGTGACAAAACTCCGGTGAACTACATGAGTGTTAAATCCGGTTAAAAAGTTTATTCTTGTGGATGGACTAACTTGTTATTTACATTTGATATAAGCCCTTTCTGTGATGTCGCTCAGACATCCAAATGTGGCATACTTGTTATTTGCATTTTATATAAGCCCTTTCTGTGATGTCGCTCAGACATCCGACTGTGGCATACTTGTTATTTACATTTGATATAAGCCCTTTCTGTGATGTCGCTCAGACGTCCGACTGTGGCACACTTGTTATTTATTATCAAGATAAGCCCTTTCTGCGATGTCGCTCAGACGTCCGACTGTGGCATTTCTTTTATAGGCCCTTTCTGCGATGTCTCTCAGACGTCCGACTGTGGCATTTCTTTTATAAGCCCTTTATGTGGTGTCGCTGAGACGCCCGACTCTCGCATTTCTTTTATAAGCCCTTTATGTGGTGTCGCTGAGACGCCCGACTGTGGCATTTCTTTTATAAGCCCTTTATGTGGTGTCGCTTAGACGCCCGACTGCGGCATGAGCTTTATCTGTTTACCTTTCGAGGTGTCGCTCTAGACACCCGATCGGTTTTCAGTTATTTGTTTTACTTATCAAGTCGTGCAAATATTTTATTATTGGAATGAGCATCATTATTTTTGCTCATGACGCATTCATGCATGCATTTGTTATATTTTTTGTCCGAACTGTCTTGCGAGTACTTTCAAAGTACTCACCTGGCTTGTTGATTTGGCCAGATGTTGATGAAGGCGATCTCATGGATGAAGAGTTCGATAGCGAGTCCGATGCCTAGAGGAGTCCCAGTCAGTCCCGTGCGATCCTGCATTTGGTCACTGTATTATATCCGCTTCCGCCACCCCAGAAAAAAATTCATCGAGCCTCACCTCGACGCACGATGAGCTGCCAGTTAGGAGTCAAGTTATCCACCATCACTTTTTATCTCGTGCTAGTAGCATGTCACCACAGCCCTGTGTCATAACCGCCCTTATGTATGATATTGGCGTGTTTGTAAGAAATTGTTGAGCAGCCTCAGCTCAACCCTGTAATATATTTAATGCTACTGGTCCTCTGTTTATCAAGTATTTGTTTACCAGTGAGGATAACTTTTCCTATACCGGGATCAAAAGATCGATTTTTTTCAATAATTATTTTATTGAAAAACCGGTCGTGACAGACTTGGTACCAGAGCCAGGCTGACTGTAGGAAGCCACTAGGTGCGATCGCTAATCGGTTATTAGCATGATAGAATTTATTCATGTTTTTACAAATGTAGTCATTTTTCTGACAGTCAGCATAAAATTTATGATCTGACCGCTCAGAATTTTTGCCTACTTTTGTAGATGGCTGGCAACGACTGTGAGTCACAGATGTTCGCCAACGTGCCTGAGGGGTTCGTCAAGCTCCTCTCCTTCATCGTTCAGGTCACGATGGGGCCATCCGTGCGCCCAGTCTTCACACTTTATCCACACAAGATCAACGACAGTCTGACCATGCACCAGGCCGCGGTGCAATTCAGGGGAGGGCGTGCTGAGATACGCCGCTTCCGATTCTTGGGGAGAGCCATGCCTACAGAAAGGCATGCTATACAGATGGCTGCCCGCGAGGCAATAACTCGTCTTCGGGATGTTCTTCCTGCAATGAAGACCTGTCGCTACCGCTACCTTCCATGCCATGTACCATACACCTGTCACTACTCATTCTCTTGCCCCAGAGGAGAGCGAGATGAGGCCTTTGAGATGCTTGTCGAGTACCTCCGAGCCCTGGAGGCAGCCTTCGACAGCATGGTGGACGACCACGTAGCTGCCCGCATGGACTCAGTCCATGGCCGTGCCACCAACAGGAGGGAACTCCTGCACACCGCTCCACCGCTGACTTTCATCTCGTCCTCAGCTTCTCATTCACCTGCCATTCTCTCCACTGCTCGTCGTCTGCCTACCACTGAGGAATTCAACCAAGCTATTGCACCCACTCCCATACGTGCTACTCCACCTATTTCGCCGACTCATATTCGTGTTACTCCGCCTATGGCACCTGCTCCATCAGCTCAGCGCAGCGTTTCTCATCTGGAACCTATTAGCGAGGAGGAGGTTGAGTCCCCAGCATCACTACGTCTCACCCTCGGCAGGCCAAGGGAGATCCTCACCATCTCCGACTGAGTACGATTAGACGCCATGCGATGTACCGACTTGTGTGATATGTTTATATGTACATAGGTTGTGAGAAGTAGCCTGTTTGCGCATCATGTAGGATCTGGAGAAGTGCACTAGTCTCAATAACATGTTAGGATTATGTACGCATATCCTGAGTGATGTAATGTATAATTATGCTTGCGTGTAAGATATGTAATAGTCCTTCTCCGCGCGCAATCGTGTATTTTCAAAAAAAATCCTGGAGTTTTAAAAATTTCTTTATGTGTGATTTTATTGACTTTTGCGACTCTCTTTCTTGTCTTACGAGTTTCACAAAATATATCCCCAGAGTGAAAGATGTCTCGTCTGTGGACGCGCTCCATGCCAAATCAGCCCGAAGAAAATTATGGCACACCACCAAACCACAATTTCACTCAGGGACAGACAAGTCAACAGGACAGTGAAACAGCATTTACCCAAGTGTGTCGTCTGTATGAACAGAGTCAGCAACAACACCAGGAAATGATGAACCAATTCATCAATATGGGAAATCACCGTGGTCAGTATCAGCAGCAATCCAAGTTGTCTGAGTTACAGAAGACGCGTCCCCCAACATTTTCTCATACTGACAAGCCTCTTGAGGCCGACGACTGGCTTCGAGACATGGAAAGAAAATTAATTATTGCACAGTGTTCAGACCGTGAAAAAGTATTGTATGCACCACATTATCTCACTGGAGCAGCTGCATCATGGTGGGAAAACTTCCTGCACATGCACCCCAACGAAAATGAAATAACCTGGGAGGATTTCAAGGAAGGTTTTCGTGGGGCACAAATTCCTAAGAGTGTTGTGAAAATCAAGAAGAGAGAATTTGATGACCTCAAGCAAAGGACCATGACAGTGTCAGAATACAACAACCAATTCACTCTGCTATCTCGCTATGCCAACGAAGAGCGCATGACCGAGAGCAAGAAGATGGAAACATTCTTGGAAGGCCTGGCACCCACACTTAAATGCCAGCTGGTTGTGCATACCTTCCCAGATTTTAAAACACTGGTGGATAAGGCCATTACTCTGGAAAATGAGCGACGCAGCTTGGAAGATTTCCGCAAACGCAAAAGGGACCAGTCTACTTTTGCTCGCAACCACAGAAGCAAGACGGAATTTCAGAAGGGTGGAACACACAAAACCCCGACGAATAATTCACGCCCAATCAAGAATTTCCATGCAAGAGACAAGGAGTTCACATATCGCCCAGGCGTTACTTGTTACGCTTGTGGAGAAGAAGGGCACTATGCCAAGCAGTGCCCCAAGCCCAGGAACTCAACCCCAAAGCCTAACAATGGTGGCAATAATTCAGCGCCCAAGCGAAACAATTTCAACCCCAATAACAACCACAGGAAGGGTCATCTGAACCACGTGACAAAAGAGGAAGCATAGAACGCCCTGGATATCGTACTCGGTACGTACCCTGTCAACACAATACCTGCCATGGTTCTGTTTGATTCTGGAGCTTCTCACTCATTCATTTCGAAGAGTTTTGCTTTGCAAAATAATTTTTCGATGCTTCCCTTGGAAAAATCCATGATCATCAAGTCCCCTGGGATTAAGCAAGTGACCCAGAGTTACTGTCAAGGTGTGGTTATTGAATTTGAAGGATTGAAGTTTTATGCCAACCTTATTGTATTGGAAAGCAAAGGATTGGATGTCATCCTAGGGATGGATTGGTTAACCACCAACAAGGGTTTTATTGACTGCTTCAACCGGACCGTGATTCTCACACACCATCACGGGAAGACAATAAAAGTTTCAGCCAAAGAGAGACAAATACCTCGGCAACCGAGATTAAACAAGGTGGACGTTTCTGAGCTGAACAAGGTTCCAGTAGTGTGTGAATTTCCAGACGTATTTCCAGAAGAATTACCCGGCATGCCACCAGACCGAGAGATAGTATTCAGCATTGATCTA
This sequence comes from Triticum aestivum, assembly GCF_018294505.1. Classification (NCBI taxonomy): domain Eukaryota; kingdom Viridiplantae; phylum Streptophyta; class Magnoliopsida; order Poales; family Poaceae; genus Triticum; species Triticum aestivum. The sequence continues at coordinate 650,168,822 of NC_057807.1, read as the reverse complement.
GCACCCGGAACCGCTCCCATTTACAAGAAACCATACAGAATGGCACCATCCGAGTTGGTAGAATTGAAGAAGCAAATAAAAGAATTATTGGAGAAAGGATACATACGAGCCAGTTCCTCACCTTGGGGTTCTCCAATTTTATTTGCCAAGAAAAAGGATGGAACACTGAGATTGTGTATTGACTATCGAGCTCTTAACATGGTCACAATCAAGAACAAATACCTAGTGCCGCGGATAAATGATTTATTTGATCAGCTTGCTCAGGCCAAAGTCTTCTCAAAAATCGATTTGAGATCAGGATACCACCAATTAAAAGTGCGAACAGAAGATATTCCCAAGACAACCTTCACTTCCAGATATGGACTGTATGAGTTCACAGTAATGCCATTTGGGCTAACAATAGCCCCCGCATATTTTGTTCACCTCATGAACAAAGTATTTATGAAGTATATGGAAAAGTTTGTTGTGGTATTCATCGATGATATTCTGATATACTCCAAAACACTGGAAGAGCACGCCGAGCATCTCAGGATTGTACTAGGAGAACTCAGGAAACATCAACTGTACGCCAAATTCAGCAAATGTGAATTTTGGCTAAGACAGGTGGGTTTTCTGGGCCACGTGCTAACCCAAGAAGGTATTGCAGTAGACCCGGAAAAGGTCAAGGCCGTACTTGGCTGGAAACCACCAGCTAGCGTAACGGACGTACGAAGTTTCTTGGGAATGGCAGGCTATTACCGGAGATTTATTGAAGGATTCTCCACCATAGCAAAGCCAATGACGCAGTTACTCAAGAAAGACAAGAAGTTTGAATGGACGGAAGCCTGTGAGAAAAGCTTCCAAGAGCTAAAAAGGAAATTAACAACGGCACCAGTGTTAATTGTGCCAGACATACACAAGAATTTTGAGGTATATTGTGACGCATCCCGGAAAGGCCTCGGATGCGTATTGATGCAAGAAGGCAAGGTAGTTGCGTATGTCTCCAGACAACTTCGCAAGCATGAGGAAAATTATCCCACTCATGACTTAGAATTGGCAGCGGTCATACATGCACTCAAAGAATGGAGACACTTTCTACTTGGAAACCGTTGTGAAATATACACAGACCATAAGAGCCTTAAGTATATTTTCACACAGCCGGAACTTAATTTACGGCAACGACGCTGGTTGGAGTTGGTGAAGGATTATGATGTTGGAATCCACTATCATCCCGGAAAAGCAAATGTTGTGGCAGATGCCCTTAGTCGGAATCCCAGCACGGACAACGACAACATACCAAAGTTGAGGCCAAAATTTCAACAGGAATTTACCAAACTCAATTTAATAATGGTTACCGAAGGCAGTGTGTCGAATTTGGAAATACAGCCTACCCTGATGGAAAAGATTAAGGAGGCTCAGCATGGACACCCCAACATTGATGGCATAAAAAGAAAAGTGAGTTTGGGCAAGGCCTCAGAATTCAACGTAGATGAGCAAGGAGTATTGTGGTACGGAGAGAGACTTTGCGTACCAAATATCAAGGACCTCAAACAACAGATTCTGGCTGAAAGCCACACCGCTCCGTATTCAATCCATCCTGGAGGAACAAAAATGTACAAAGGCCTTCAGGAAATTTTTTGGTGGCACGGTATGAAGAGAGACATAGCCACATTCATTGCATGATGTGACTCTTGTCAACGCATCAAGGCCGAGCACCAGAAACCAGCCAGGCTGTTACAGCCAAACAAGATACCCGAGTGGAAGTGGGACGAGATTGGAATGGATTTCATTGTTGGACTACCACGGTCACGACACGGAAATAACGCCATATGGGTCATCACCGACAGATTAACTAAGGTATCACATTTCATCCCGGTGAAGACAACTCACACCACTCAGAGACTGGCCAGACTTTATCTTGCCCGTATCGGCTGCCTGCATGGAGTCCCAAAGACTATCATATCCGACAGAGGCACACAGTTCGTCTCTAGATTTTGGGATCACCTACAACAGGAACTGGGAACCCAACTAGCATTCAATACCGCATACCACCCCCAGACTGATGGGCAAACTGAACGCGCAAACCAAATTCTAGAAGACATGCTGAGAGCCTGTGTCCTCACCTATGGAACCAGTTGGGAAGAAAGCTTGCCATATGCAGAGTTTGCATACAACAACAGTTATCAAGCCAGCTTGCAAATGGCACCCTTTGAAGCTCTGTATGGGAGAAGATGTCGTACCCCGCTAAACTGGTCAGAAACCGGGGACAGCCACATCTTCGGCCCAGATATGCTCAAAGAGGCTGAGGAGAAAGTTAAGACGATTAGAGATCGACTCAAGACAGCTCAAAGTCGGCAAAAGAGTTATTACGATCGAAAGCATCGGGAAATCAGTTTTGAACCCGGAGAGTTTGTATACCTAAGAGTTTCTCCTATGAGGGGTCTGCAACGATTCAGGGTTAAGGGAAAGCTAGCACCAAGATTCATCGGACCATTCTGTATAGTGGCCCGAAGAGGCAGGGTAGCCTACCAGCTAGACCTACCCGGAGATTTATCCGATATCCACAACGTGTTCCACATCTCGCAGTTGAGAAAGTAAGTGAGCAACCCAGAGAAGCAAGTATCACATGAAAACATTGACGTGCAACCAGACCTCACCTACCGGGAGCGCCCAATAAAAATATTAGAGGAGTCTGAGAGGAGGACCCGACAGAAAACCATCAAGTTTTTCAGAGTTCAGTGGAGCAATCACACCGAGAATGAAGCAACTTGGGAGAGAGAGGATTTTCTTCGGACAGAGCACCCACACCTGTTTAAGGATCAGCTGAAATCTCGGGGACGAGATTTTTCCTAAGGGGGTAGGTGCTGTGACACTCCAAAATTTTTGTTGTTTTTGTTTTCAGCAAGAGCCTTGCTTGGTTTAAAGAAGGTCATTTAAACCCTTCTTAAAAACCTCTCTTCTGAGTTTTCCTTCTCAAAATCTTTTCTTGGATTTAGTTTCTTCTAAAAAGAAAACCTTTTTGGTTTTGGGCTTTCTTTGGTTTTGATCCATTCTTGTTTTACCATGCCTCTTGTGGTAAAATTCTCCCAAAACCCCTCCTTCCACTTTGGGACAACCCAAACATTCTGTCCCAACTAGTTAAATCCATTTTTGGATTTTATCTCATTTATTTCTTTCCCAAAACAATTCTGTCCTTTATTTTGAGCCTAGGTAATTTGCAAAGCAAGTACCTTAATGCCTTTGAACTTTGATCTCAAATCAACTCCTCTGGATAGTCCTTAGCACCCACAACCTAGAACCATCAAGATCCACTCTTCTTCTTTTCAAAATTTTCAAAATTCACCCTCTGCAAGTTTGGACCAGATTTGTCAAATTTGGTGAAATTCATATCTCCACTTCTCCAAAAATTCCACCAAAATTCAGGCAACCCCCAGTTGCAATGAGAGACCACTCCACCAAAAATCAGCTCAAGGAAAAATCCCGACATGCCAAAGTCACTCTGTCGAACACCTGGCCTGCACTGTTACTATGCATCTTCAGAAAATTCAGAGTTTCAGTGTCGTTTCTTCGTCAGTATTCAGTCACATGTCAACTATGCGCCTGGCGCGTTGCGCACGGCTCCTCCTCCCTGTCCGGAGCACCGCATGCGCACTTGGCTGGTTCCTGGCGTCGGTGGCACCCTGGCCCGCCTGCGCCGGCGTCTTCCGCGGCGGCAGAGCCTCCCGTGGCGGCAGACAGGGGGCACCCTGCGGCATAACGCCGTTCGGCACCGCCCAAGCCACCTGGGAGCTCCGCGTGGCCGTCTCCCTTGCCAGCGCACGCCTGCAGCACCGTCGTCGTGGCCTGGCACGCTCAGGGCGCGCTCTCTGCCACCGACGTGCCGTACGGCCGTTCCGTTGGGGACAGGCCGTAACCGCCCCTGCCTTGCTGAGTTAGACACTGGGATGGAATCAGTACTCCGTCTAGACGATGCTCAAGCCCCTAAACCAACCGTCCAGCCACAGCGCCGCCGTAATCGCTCACTGGACTTATCCCGTTCACGGCAACCGCCTCGGGCCAGCTATAAATAGCGCCTCCGAGCTCGCTCTCGACCCCGCACATCTCCACCACCTCACCAGACCCCGCCTAGCCATTGGAAGAGCCTCGAGGGGCCCTTCTTCCTCAACTCCGGCCACCTCCGTCCGCTTCGGGCTCCGGCAGCGTTCTCTCTGGTGAGAACTCCTCCACCGCCCTAGACTTGCCCGTAGCCTCATGACACCTCTAGGAGACTAACCCCCACTCCAATTTGACCCCAGCAGCTCTCTCCGACGAGGTCCACGACTACCCGAACCACCGTCCGCCGGAGCAAGGGCCGCCGTCGACGTGGTGCTCGCCGGCGACCACCACCACCACCCACCGACGCGGAAGGACGTACTGAACACGGAGGTACCACCCGATCCCCCTGCCTCGCCGTGAATCGCCGTCGGCGACCACCGCAGCTCTCGGGCGCCGACAAGCCCCATCTCCCTCGTTTGAATTTTCAAACCTGACGGGTGGGACCCGCCTATCAGTCTCTCATTCTTATTAAACGAATCGTTTTCTAGACTTTTCTGCAGAACCCACTCAGAGTTTTCTGTTTCATTACAGAAAGGTCCCTGAATCAAAACCCTTATAACTTTTAAACAGAAAAGGATTTTTGTTTGATTCTTTTTCTGTTCTCTTTAAAATTTTGTCTAGTTTTTTATCAGATTTAGTTGAGAATTTTTGGGAGTACTTTTGTGCACCTCGCGGTATTTACGTTACGTGTGTATTTTTCTTATACCGTAGATACCGGAGGAGGTGACGGAGCCGCGAACTTCACCCAGTTAGACTCCGACTACTCCGAACCAGGCAAGCATGTTTGAACTCTTGATATGATGAGTGTTTGTTGCATGTTTGCATTTAGGAGTTTCATGGCATGTTTATGAACATTTCTTTGAATGTTATATTTCATGCACAGAAGTGGAAAGTAAGTTTCGGAAAGCCATATGTTGTTGGATACATATTTGCATGGCCATGTGATGGCATGAGGATGGGTAAGATGGCAGTGTTGTGGCATGCCAGTCTTATGCCAGTCTATTTGACTTCAGTGTCATCGTGAATCAAATCACATTCCCATTCATTTCCTTTCCTGTACTGCCACATGTTTTCCGCAAGGAATATGGCTTAGTAAGTTGCAAACCGTTTTCCTGGTACACACCAAATAGAGAGGCCGGGATGAGGGTTCCATGGCCCTGGATTAAAGCCCGTCATCCGGTCAGGGGGCATGGGTGTTTCCGGTTGGGACCGAGAGGGGGGCACCCCTTAGAGCGCGCGTATAGAAATTTGATCCCATGCTATTCGAGGTTGTGACCTCCCCGTCTCAAAGTTTTTCTTGGACGTTGTCTAGGGTGATTCCTGGCATCGTGAGGTGGAATGGGTGTGTACTGGTTAAATGTGTTTCTACCGAAATACCATAAACGGAACTAGTCCTTCGTGACTACGGAAATCCGTTGGCTGTGGTCAGTTAGTACAAACTCTGCAGAGTCACAAATCCTTTAAATCATCTGTACATGTCCAAGTACTGGGTTCATCTATCTTGTCAGATATCAGCCTCAGTGACAAAACTCCGGTGGACTACATGAGTGTTAAATCCGGTTAAAAAGTTTATTCTTGTGGATGGACTAACCTGTTATTTACATTTGATATAAGCCCTTTCTGTGATGTCGCTCAGACGTCCGACTATGGCATACTTGTTATTTACATTTGATATAAGCCCTTTCTGTGATGTCGCTCAGACATCCGACTGTGGCATACTTGTTATTTACATTTGATATAAGCCCTTTCTGTGATGTCGCTCAGACGTCCGACTGTGGCACATTGTTATTTATTATCAAGATAAGCCCTTTCTGCGATGTCGCTCAGACGTCCTGACTGTGGCATTTCTTTTTATAAGCCCTTTCTGCGATGTCGCTCAGACGTCCGATTGTGGCATTTTTCTTTTATAAGCCCTTTATGTGGTGTCGCTGAGACGCCCGACTGTGGCATTTCTTTTATAAGCCCTGTATGTGGTGTCGCTTAGACGCCCGACTGCGGCATGAGTTTTATTTGTCTACCTTTCGAGGCGTCGCTCCAGACACCCGATCGGTTTTCAGTTATTTGTTTTACTTATCAAGTCGTGCAAAATTTTATTATTGGAATGAGCATCATTATTTTTGCTCATGACGCATTCATGCATGCATTTGTTATATCTTTTGTCCGAACTGTCTTGCGAGTACTTTCAAAGTACTCACCTGGCTTGTTGATTTGGCCAGATGTTGATGAAGGCGATCTCATGGATGAAGAGTTCGATAGCGAGTCCGACGCCTAGAGGAGTCCCAGTCAGTCCCGTGCGATCCTGCATTTGGTCACTGTATTATATCCGCTTCCGCCACCCCAGAAATAAATTCATCGAGCCTCACCTCGACGCTCGATGAGCTGCCAGTTAGGAGTCAAGTTATCCACCACCACTTTTATCTCGAGCTAGTAGCATGTCACCACACCCCTGTGTCGCAACCGCCCTTATGTATGATATTGGCGTGTTTGTAATAAATTGTTGAGCAGCCTCAGCTCAACCCTGTAATATATTTAATGCTACTGGTCCTCTATATATCAAGTATTTGTCTACCAGTGAGGATAACTTTTCCTATACTGGGATCAAAAGATCAATTTTCTCAATAAGTATTTTATTGAAAAACCGGTCGTGACATTTTCTATCCGGGAGGGTGGTTTTTTTTGAACATGTTGTGTTCTCATATTATTTTTCCTGCAGTGTATTATTTGCTCTGCCAGAACACATGTACTCAAGATGCTCGGTCTTTCCATAACTGAATACACTAGTTTAATGGTCACAATGAAGACAAGCCATGGATATTACTTCCGAGTTGGGTTTATGAACCAATAAGATCGCTGCTTTTTTTATGGTCGAACTTGGATAAACTTTCTCAAGTGTTACGTACTGGAAGTTGGCGCACGAATGTTGATGGAAATAGCAGAACCTGGTCTCATCTTCACTGTGATCTTCCACCCCGACGTCGTTCCAATTGTTCATCCATGTTAGTTTTGTATCTGGTTCTTGCTTCTTGCCTCGATTACTTCTTAATCCACCTATTCTGTCTAACTAATCACATTTTAACTTTAGAAGTAGCAACGAATCTCTCACGAAGATGCTACTTCTAACTAATATTTTCTTATAATTGGTGGCACATGTAGGTTTTTTCAGAGTTAAGCAGTCTGCTCGTTTGTTACTCTGTAATAACTCGGCTGTTACTAATGGCACTGAAGTTGACTGGGACGACATCCACCAGTTCCTACACTTTATTGATCGTCTTGAGGTCCTTGTGGGACGTTTCCAATGGTGGGAGGCCACGTGGGATATGTGTGCCACTACTGCACTCGTTGAACAGGTCCAACTGTGTCGAGAAACTTATGGTACGAGTTGTTTTCTATTATATATGTTGTTCATAAACTATTGCTTATACACAGTTTTACAAATGTGATCTTCTTGAAACAGGAACTGTCGAGTGCTATTGTTCCTATACAGATGCCTGACCATGGTCGGGGTCAGACTTGCGCTTAGTCACAACATGATGTTTATGTCGACCTACTCAATTCCCCTTGGAGGTGAAAAGATACTTATTCATGGGTGGTCTCAAATAATGAAGGCCCGTCCATCTTGGAGAATAGGACAGAAGATTATGTGCATGCTTTTCCATGGCTCTAAAGCGAATATCCTGTTTATTGACCATGTTGCGAGATGAAGCCGCTTTCAGAAGGTTGTGGATGCGCGGGGTGACGCCTGGGCCTTGTCCTGGGGCTTGGCAGCCTCACCCTTGGTTAACTGCAGGCAAAGTAGCACCGTTCGAGGCGTGCTTTGTACGGTTGAACCTGTATAAGTACTCATACTGCTTTCAGCTTTGGTTGTTAAGTGCCCCTGCTGGTTTCAGTTAAGGTTGTTAAGTACTTCCTGCTGCTTTTACAGTCTGTCGTGTTTCTTCAG